>NC_068360.1:36061552-36411552 GCF_020536995.1 Dreissena polymorpha
AGAAATCAGTCAAAGAGTTGCTTTGAAGGTTTAATCGTGCCTAGTTGCGCACTTGGCTATCTACACAAAGGAGTACACGTGTACATGGTCATCACTGCGGCATCCAATTATCAGCCGGGCTCGTTTGGTGTCACCACAAACGGATATCGGCTTAGGGATATCATTTATTGTAACTCTGTTATTCGTATAGTTTTTTTAAGAAACCTGGTTGACATTATTCGACTCCTCACCACATACACATTTCCTTCGTCGTCCATTGCCATTCCACTTGCTTTCTTCAAAACATTGGTTTGATAGGATTTATAAAACCAATCACGTTCGGTAATTCACTCATTGGTTTCGTCAATTTTATAACAAGTAATGCGGTCGTTTCCAACAAAAATTACTTTGTTATCTGTCATAACCAAAATTTTTTTGCAGCGTCTACCAGGTAGTTTGATTTCGCCGTTGTCATATGTAATTCTAGCGTCGATAGCACTAGAACGTCGAATCTCGACACGTCGACTCGAAGTCCCTGCAATTTTCAAGAAAGAGTATAAGCTGACGGTTATCTATGGGCGATACGCTTATCGGCCACTTCACAGTTGGGAACTGGTTAAACATGAACATCGATCGATGTGACCAAAACCGAATGTGTGATACATATTTTGTGTCAAAGTAACATACATTCTCGACTGAATCGCTGCCGAATGTGGGTGTGTTGTATCTGCCCGTAATTTGCGTATCATGCTGCTGATACAAGAATCAGTTTGGACTATTGGATCTCCATCGTTGTCAAATTCTGTTATTGAGGTGATTTTGCTTGCCGTCATTTTAGTTTCTTTGTTCTCGCAAATGACCGAATATGCGTCTACCGTCTTATTTTCATTCTCGCAAATGGTCGGCTGTTTGTTTATGACATTTCCGTCCAATTCACATATGACACGTCCTTCATTATCAAATATGACGTCATGTTTATATATGACACTTCTGACATTTTCAACGATGGATGTTTTTGTGTCTATAACATGTTCTTTGTTCTCACCAACGGTTGCCTCTGTGCTTATTGTATTTTCTTCGTTCTCAGTGCCGACTCCCTGTGTCGCTATCATTCCTTCTTCAGTTCTGACGACATTCATCAAAAGGCGAACTGATCTAAAAGAGAAACATACCGTAATCGTGCATTGTCGTGTTATTGGTTTCTATAAATAGTTATTGTGTGCTTAATTGTTTTCGATTCTTTACTTGCTAATAAAAGACTCGTAATATGTGTGTGATCAAAATGTACAAAAACAGATACATTCATCGGTGGTTTAAAAGGAAAAATCTTTAGTATCAAAATCTCATGTTAATCGATAACTTAAACACCAATAAATGGAACTAAAATAAAATAGTGACGCTAGGCTTTATCATAGGCGTAGTTTAACTCCGCAATTTAAACTGTTTTCAGTCATAAATGTATATCTAACGTTAAAGTGCTCTATAAGTACCGGTAAAAATTTGTATTGTGTATCCAATACTAAAATATATATATTATTGACCGAAATATGTATGCAGTTTACACATTTATTAACTCTTATTCTCTCCATATTAAATCCAAAGTAAAGTTTGACAAGATAACTCACAAGCGCCCGTTGATAACTAAAACTAACACATCGTAGATGATAAAGATAAACACGCGGCGAATAGCTGAATACGATACCTAAAGGTGTTTTTTGTGAAACATATTCTATTCAATGCAAGTCTGGATCATTTAAGAATTTTATATCCATAATATTCCGTTTATTTTATAAGATTAAAGGTAAACGTTTGCGCGCTGAGGTTACTAATGTGCACGAGTGTAATTGCATCGAATCATATCTGTTTTGTGAAATAACATCGCAAGCGCAACCTTTTATATTAGAGTGATGTTCTAATAGTCTTAATTTAGTTGTCATCATATCTGCAAAACTATGTAATACTACTATTTCACTAGTATACAAGGCAATTTGTAAAAAAACATTACGAAAGAACGTCTCTCTATGGTAATTAAAATACATTGATGTCCGAGAACAGGTGAAAACCCAAATTGCTACATTTAGAATGGATGTTCACCTCCATGTGGACAAATGATGTCACCGGTGAGATGCACAGCAATATCTGTTGCTTTTAATAACGCATAAACGCCTCTCCGTAAAAGGGGATATTTGCAAAAGCGTAAGGAAGATGTGTAAATTAATACCCCTTTTCGCCCGACCAGTGGACCATGCAGACGTTACAATCGCTTTCTCTGTATATAATTTAATAGTTTTAATGATTTAAAACAGTGCGTTCAGTGTGCATATCTGGAGGTTTCAGAGTAAGTTATGTTTAAAACGATTGTCAGTTGTATAGTTTGATTTGATTTATAATTAACTTATTTAAAGTTTAATGAGTGCTCAGTTTGCACAAAATGTTTCACAGACGTGTGTTAAACGTAACCGTAAAATTTGTGAGTCATATGTTCGATATGTGAACTAAAATTCATCTATGTCATATATTCTCCCTTCCCATCCATTGTGTTGCTATTATTTTTACTATTTGGCTTCTGCATGGATTTAAATATGAAAACGTCGTTACAAATTTGTGTTTCCATAGCAAACATTATCTCTCTACATTATTTACAAGGTTGTGTTGACACTGTGAAACTACTGACAACAAATATAAACAAACCTCAAAGTTTCAAAAGAGCATGTTATTGGACGTGTAGATTTTCGAAGAAAAATAATCTTATTTCTGTAAAATAGGCTATATATGTATATACACTTTAGACTAATACATATTTTTTCAGATTTGTTTTGTTCGTTCAATACATTTTATTGTCCTCGTGAATAGGTGTGCGAGGGTCGAGGTCATCCCAGTTCACACAGTACAAAGTTTACAGACAATACATGCATAATTAATTACTTTTCCAATTGAATTGATGTTGTCAATGGTATTTATTTTGCTTGTACAATGAAATAGCACATGTAAAAAGCCATCCAACAATCTGTTTACATTCGCTATAAAGCGGGACTGCATTTCATAAAATGCAGCAAAGACAAATTAGCGCCCCGAGCCGATTGTGACAAAGATATTTCGTACATGCTTTCCTACAATAACCGAAGCATTCGTGTTTTTATTAGGATCGGAGTAAGTGTTCCACTCTGGATCAGCAAACGATTTATTTCATAAATCAATCTCTGGGTTAATAGTCGCCATCTTTCGAACTACTTTCAAAAGTACAACAACAACAATAACAGTAGAAGACAATTTTAATTGCGAAAAGTTTAAAAATTGAGTACATGTGTCACGGTTGTTGAGTGGAATAGTGTTATTTTCAACTGTGTACGAAGCATGTGAACTGGTAGTGGAATAACCGAATTGTTGGTGGAAATGGAATTTAGAAATTAGCTATCTAATAATTCATCATCGTGTAGAATAATCATCAGCATCATTTCTGTGGAACATTGCACTATTCAAAATACAAGTGTTTCATAGATATGGTGCTTTTGACATAGTTCACTAACCATCAAGACTGAAATGATTCATGCACACAGGTAAAGTAAATAATTGAATTTGTGCAGAATGTTTATTTTTTACAGATTATTATTTAATTTGACCAATTTATTTTAGATTTATTGCACTGAAACTCAAAGTCTAAAGCTTAGTAAGACACTAAAGCCAGTTTTCTGAGAAGAAACAGTACTTGTTCAGAGTATAGCAGGCTCATGCGGCCTCTGGTTTATTTATTTGGCCTCAGCCTTTAACCTGGGTCGCTTTGATTTCTGGTGTTTAGCCCCCATATCAACAAGGCTCTCGACCCTATATGTAGTTATTCATATTGATTAAAGATTTTGAGAACCCTCACTCGGTGCCAGTGGGGATAAAACAGGGACCTTCTTATAGCTAGATGAATGCATCAAATATGCCAGCAACACTTTATAATCAATAACTTTATAATTGATGATTCTGTTCTTTTAACTACATTACTAATTTACCAAAACAATGTGAAACACATTTTTATGCCCCCAAAGGAGGGCATATAGTGATCGCACTGTCCGTCTGTCTATCCGTCACACTTTGCATTTAGGTTTCGAAAAAATGCTCATAACTTCTATGTCGCTTCAGATGTAACATTCATATTTGGTATGCATGTGTATATGGACAAGGCCTTCCCATACACACACAAATTTTGACCCCTTTGACCTTGAACTTAGGGTCGGCTTTTAGGTTTTGAAAAATGCTCATAACTTCTATTAAAGCGTTTATCGGGGGCGTATGTCATCCTACAGAGACAGCTCTTGTTTTTGCTACTGTCCTCTGCACAAACCATGATATATCTGCATATATGCATCCAACCAAATCAGTAAAACTATTTGTCACTTAATTACAGTAAACTTATTGCATGTTAACTTTTCACCAATATATATATACATGTATATATAATTATATATAACAGATCTTGAAAAAAACTCACATCAAACTTCAAATTGTTTTAGTAAATTATAGGCTTTAATTGGTATTGTGACATTGACACCACTCATGCATGCGACTATACAATTATACAACTATGGAGCACATTATTTATGAGAAATTCCAATACATCAACATATCGTCTCAGATTTAAGGCAGATAATCTAGTGCTTTTTTGCTGCCATTTTTACTATTACACATTTTTTCATTTTATGTTATGATGCATTGATCTTGTTTCTAAATTAACCAAGCAATCATGTTAAACTTTTGAAGAAAGATGTTGTCTGATAAATATAGAAAATATAATCACTACAAAGTGAACAAAATTCAGTTGAATACTGTGACCAACAAAGATTTGCCAAAGAGCAATTCAGATCATAATTTAAATTAAATACAAGTAATATGAAAGTCTGCCTATTGGATCCCAGTTAAGACTTATTTGTCAAATCTGCACATTAATTTTCCCTTAGCCATGTAGAATTGGGGACTAAATACCATCAAGTCATGTAAAAAGGAGCAGGGTATAGCACGCTGCTATTGATCTCTTGAGCTTTCACATGAATTTTACGGGTTATTTTCATACAACAAATGATATTATGTAGTGTAATGATAAAGCATTATGAGCACAAATTATATCTCTTACTAGTGGTGCAAAAATCATTTAAGTGTCACATTTCAAAAGAAAATTTATATAAAAAGGTATTACTAATTGTTAAAACGTTATAAAAGGTTATTTCAATTCACTAAAGCATTTAATTACAAGAACAAGTGCATTTTATGTCCATTACAATACATGTAACAGTATTGGCATTGTATTTATCTGCATTTGATGTGCATTTAATACACTTAAAAATGCAGACAAGACACACTTCTAACAGAAACAAATGTATTTTTTTCTGCATTTTTCCAGCATTAATACTCTTCAAGTGTATTTTTTATCATCCCAAATACACTTTACCAGGAAAAAAGTATGTTAAAATGCATTTTTAGTTTGTTTTAAGTATATTTTCAAATGCATTAAGACACTCTTTTCTTTTGCAAAAAATGTTGAACAAAAACTTGAAAATATTTAATATACTAAAGTGTAGTAATAATTAAAGTTTTGTATGAGCATCAAAAACAGTGTCAAATTCATACCAGTGCCTATTTAGTAGCAGTAGGCCTTATATGGTCTACTTGTGGTAGAAATAATGCATTTTGTATAATACAACATACATAAATTAAAAAATATAGCTGCCCATACAGTTCAATACAATGTTCAATTAACTACACTATGCAAAGTTGAAATATGACATCAAGCTTGGAATAATCTTTTCAATAATGAATAATATGCTGTTTTAATTTATAAGTGAAATAAACACTTGCATATAAAAACTGATTTTAAATCAAAACTAAATGTTTAATTTGATTTTTAGCTCCACTGGCTAAAGGTCCTGTGTCCATCGTGCATCCATGCATAAACTTTTCCTTTAAACATCTTCTCCTAAACTACTGGTCCAATTCTGATGAAATTTCTTAGGAATGTTCCTGGGGTGTACCTCTTTCAAATTTGTTCAAATTATGCCCCTGGGGTCAAATTTGACTCTGCCCTGGGGGTCACAAAATTGAAAATTTGCTTAAATAAGGCCTATTTTGTGAAAACTTTAAAAATCTCCCGTCCATAACCATTGGGCCTAGGGCTATCAAATTTGGTATGTAGAGACATCTAATAGTCCTCTACCAAATTTGTTCAAATTATACCCCTGGGGTCAAATTTGACCCTGCCCCGGGGGTCACAAAATTGAACATATGCTTATATAGGGTATATTTTGTGAAAACTTTACAAATCCTCTTGTCCATAACCATTGGGACTAGGGCTACCAAATTTGGTATGTAGTGGCATCTTATAGTCCTCTACCAAGTTTGTTCAAATTATGCCCCTGGGGTCAAGTTTGACCCTGCCCCGAGGGTCACAAAATTGAACATATGCTTATATAAGGCCTATTTTGTGAAAACTTCAAAAATTTCTTGTCACTAACAATCCGGCCAAGGGCTATCAAATTTGGTATATAGTGACATCTAATAGTCCTCCACCAAATTTGTTCAAATTTAATCCCTAGGGTCAAATTTGACCCTGCCCCAGGGGTCACAAAATTAAACATATGCTTATATAATGCCTATTTTGTGATAACTTAAAAAAAATCTTGTCCATAACCATTAGGCCTAGGGCTACACAATTTGGTATGTAGTGACATTGAATAGTCCTCTACTTAGTTTGTTCAAATTATGCCCCAGGGTTCAAAATTGACCCTGCCCCGGGGGCCACAAAATCAATTATTTGCTTATATAGTGCCTATTTTGTGAAAATTTTAAAACTCTTCTTGTCCTTAACCATAAGGCATAGGGCTACCAAATTTGGTATGTAGTGACATGTTATAGTTCTCTACCAAGTTTGTTCAAATTATGCCCCTTGGGTCAAATTTGACCCTGCCCGGGGTCACAAAACTGAACATACGCTTATATGGGGCCTATTTTGTGAAAACTTTAAAAATCTTGTTGTCCATAATCATTGGGCCTAGGGCTACCAAATTTGGTATGTAGTGACATCTAATAAACCTCTACCAAATTTGTTCAAATAATGCCTGTTGGGTCAACTTTGACCCTGCCCCGGGGGGTCACAAAATTGAATAAATGCTTTTAAAGCGCCTATTTTGTGAAATCTTTAAGAATCTTCTTGTCGAAAACCATTTGGACTATGGCTACCAAATTTGGTATGCAGTAACATCTTTTAGTCCTCTACCAAGTTTGTTCAAATTATGCCCTTTGGGTCAAATTTGATCCTGACCCGCATGTCACAAAATTTAACATTATATACGCTTATATCTTGCTTTTTTTTGTGAAAACTTTAAAAATATTCTTGTCCTTAACTCTAGGACCTAGGGCTACCACATTTTGTATGTAGTGAGATATAGTAGTCCTCTACAAAGTTTTCTCAAATTATGCCCCTGGGGTTAAATTTGACCCAGCCCAGAAGGTCACAAAAGTGTACATGTGCTTAAATAGGGCCTATATTTAAGTATTTGCACATGCAGAGAAATTTGTTTCAGCCTTTTTTCAGCAGTGGAGTGATACAGGGCCATCATGGCTCTCTTGTTTAAATACTCAAAAAATGAAACCGTGTTCATGCTTGCATGAACACAGTTTATAAATGCTGTCAGAATTATAAAATATGCAATTACAAAAATACAAATGCCAGGGAAAAGTGCTTTTTGTACTAAAAAATTCCAATGAATATTACAATAATACATTCTGAATACTTTAGTATGTAATTAACAGTTTTTGTCTGAGAAAATCACTAAATTTTATATATTTATTCAAATTCACATAAATCATATTTCAAAAACACATCATTACTTTAAATCCTTTCACACAATACTGAAAAAAAGCACAGTTTCTGATTGTTATTGATTCTTTATTAATTTATACATGTACCATTTTTAAATCTTGATGCATCCTCAATTGTATAATGCACATCTTAATCTGTTTTAACAATTACAATATAAAGATTAAGGCTGACTCAGTAAAATAATAATCCATGATTTCTGCAGTACTTGCAGACAAAATAGGAATACTGCTGTGATATTATCTATCTATCTAATGGGATATTAATTTGGCTTCAATAGAAAAAAATCAAAGCATACACATGTATAAAATGTGTATGTATATATGAGTTAAACTTAAATTGATTGACCATCGATAAAAAGATATTATAATATATGTATGTATACATATGTATATATATCCTTGTTAAACTAAAAATTAAATATGTATGTTTCTATTACATCATTTAGGACTTTTATTTTCAGACAAAGTAGAGTGAAGCTTAAAACAGTATCCAATTGTAACAGTCAATTTTTGGAAAATCAACCTTATAATTATTTTCTGTGTTGGCCAATGTCATAATTGGTATAAAATGTATATTGAACTGGAAGTTTTCTTTATTTTAAATGATAACATTTGCTTGGTCAGCCATAATTGTCACAATCAAGTGGTCTTTTTACACTGTAGTTTTCTCACTGACTATGGGTTTGTTCCGAGAATGAGCCACACAAAGTATCGTTGGGGAGATGAGTTGTCAATTTTATGTTTATCAGTCTTTCATAATCCAGTATACCTGTAAAAAGGGAATTTGTAACTAATAATCACACAATATACACAATTAAAATTGTTTGCATTTAGATTTATTTAGTACTGCACATTAATCATTTTCCAAAAATATGTAGCAACATTACATTATATAATGCTGCAATACTAAAGTAATTTACTAATTAAAGGTCGCTGATGTGTAATGGATGTGGTGTCCACCTAATGATCTGGAGGTCACTGGTTTGATCCCCAGTGTGGGAGCATTCTTAAGAAATCTCCAAGAGACACCCAAGTACTGGTTCTAGGCCCAGGAAACGAACTCAAGAGCATTTTACATACATGTACGTAGTTAGTACTTTAAATTTAATCGAACTAAAAATGGGTTAAAACTAACAACTGAAACCCTTATTAATACATTTTATTTTGAATCAAGCAAATGTGCAAATTCATTAAAAATAATGAGTAAAATTTAAAAATTCTACTTTAAAGTAATCATGATAATTTAGATCATTTTCAGAATATTTAATGATGATAATGATACAATTATATATTCCCTAAATGATAAAAATAAAACATGTAATGTTAATTTATGAAAAAAACGTTTTAATTTTATCAATATCATGGTAATTACAACTAGATACAGGCAATTAGATCAGAAACGTGCATTAATTATATTAACCCATTCATGCCTAGCGTCCTGAAAAAAGGACATTGCAAACAGCGTAGACCCAGATGAGACGCCGCATAATGCGGCGTCTCATAGATCTGGGTCTGCGCTGTTTGCTTAAAGAAATTTCTGTAAGAAATATTCTAAATATAGAAATAAATATACCAGACACTCCTACTTTTGGAAATAAATTGATCCAATTTAGAAGGATGGGAGAGTCCACTGGGCATAAATGGGTTAATGAACAACCCAGACATTTGTAGTGATTTATGGTCACTATTTGATTAACGTTCTATACATAACCTGTCATAAAGGGTATTTTTTAGCCAGTACTACAATCGGCAATATAGTCTGTATTGCATACATATTCCAACGTCTATTATCGATTCGCTTCCTCAAACTGAACAAATATTTAATGTTTACATCGCGAAACGTAATGCATCCAGTTTCACTTTCGGTTTGGTTGGTTTTGTAAACACCGTAATTTCATCTTAAAAATTGGATGATAGGGTGATTAAATAATAATGGAAAAGTAAATCACTTGGATAATAGGTCAAAATGCAACACAAATGAACGTTAATAGTGCTCTTAATATCAAAGTTTCGGTAAAAAGTTTGGCGCTAGTTCAACGCGCATCGTATACAGCCTCATAACAATAGACTGACAACCTTTTGGGTAGTAAAGTAGTAATACAAGGCAATATGGCGACCGTTAGCCACGAGGCCTATCTTACGGAGGAATCCGAGATAGCCGATGTATCACGATTGTAAGTGTTCGTGTGTCTTATATATAGATATCGTTGCAGGAAATTACAATGATCCGTAAAACTAAATTTAGATTCACATCGTACATGCATGATATACATGCTGGCGAATTCGACTGTACAGACATTTACGATTTCAGAATTAAATATCGGGCTAATTTCGCATTTTTTGACACGTGTTCATCTTAACTTTTATTTTAATTTATATTGAAATATATGTATTATAAGTTTTTTTACACATTTTATATAAATTCATAAATATTTGACAACTCGTGCAGTCCCGCTTTAAATGTTATGGATTTACGTTGAAATCGTTACAATATGTCATATGAAATATGCTGGTTGTTTCTTACATGACACCCATGATGTGTTTATATTTTGTGTGCTATATATGTTGATTTATTTTGAATCTTAATTTGTACTATTTACAAAAGCATTTTTAGTTAGCATTGTATTCACCCAATACGTCATTACATGTAATGTAAATGATCAAATCATATCGCTCTTTTTAAAAAAAATTCCGAAATCGATCTTAGGTCTCAGTACATAACAATTGTAAATATAAGGACTATGAGCTCAAATGTCATATTTTGATTAAATTTTCACGTTTGGGTAAATTGACAAATTGAAAAGTTGTTTCAGATTCGCAAATTTTCGTTTTAGTTATGATGTTTGTGAGGAAACACTAATACTGATCATTTACCATGCTCTAAAATAGCCATTAAATGCATATTTTAAGGATTTAAAAACCTGAATATTATAAAGCATTGCAAAGCGAATCGAATGAATAATTTGGAGAGTTCTGTTGTTGTCGTTATATTTTGTGAAACTATGAGGATTGTTTATATAGAGTATCAAATACTTCCGTCTTTGTATCAGGAAAAATGGCCGAGTGGTCTAAGTGGTAGACGTTTTTCTCCAGGACTCCAGGGGTAAGTGGTTCGAGCCTTGCTGAGGGTAACTTTTCTTTTTTTATTGTATTCTTGATTTTTACTGGAGCTTTTTATATCCAATGTTTATATTTATCAATATAAAGCATTTAATGACAAACTTCAAAACATGCCAAAATCTGTGAAAAGGCCCTTTAACAAGATTTTGCACTTTTCTAATATGATATATGCAGAAAATGTCATGTTTCGTTCAGATGGTTCAAAATTTGTTTCCCAGTCACATTTAAAACGCCTACACCCAAAATGCATACCACATTTTAATTAGCATTATTACCATATACACGCTTGCTGACCAAACTATGATGGATACTCACTATAATTAATTGTTAATTGTTTTTATTAAACATATTGATTTTGCTATCAACATTTTAAGTTTACCATTTTGTACATTATTATTTTCTCAAAAAAATGTAAAATAAAATCGCTATATATAAGCTGTTGCTGATTTGTTTCCACGGATTTCGATTGGTTTTTAAATCATAGGAAGAAATCCTGAGATTTAGGAATATGTCATTTTGTTTTAAGGAATAGATATTTCTTCCTTATTTATAAATCAAAGTTCATAAGAAATAAATAATCGTAAAAAAAGTATCTTCTTAAGAAAGAATTTGCGACTGAAAAACCTTATTGTACGCAATAAAAACCAAGTCAAATCTTTAAAATAAAATAATCTTACTTCTCCAGTACTTGATATATCTCAACTCTGACCCTCTGGTATGCTAGGAGCTGTACATACTGTACTCATTAAAACTCAAGGCATTCAATAAGAATATGCCTCTCCAGAAGCCTCATTTACAGCTCAGTTTTAATGAACCTATGTCATTGTGTCGATCTTGGCAAATCTTAGAACGAACATGTAACCACTCTAAAGACATGTTTATGATTAAATTATTACTTATCTACTGCCATAATGTTCAGCTAGACAAACTCATACCATGTTTAAGTTTTGGTGCAATTGGTTCTAAAACAGTGTCAACCGTTCATATGCTAGAAAAAAGCACTGCAAATTATCGCCGTTTAAAATGTTATGATCTCTGTATGTTTATCTTGATCTTATCTGGGCAAATTTAAAACTTTGTCATGTGAAGTTAAAATCTAAGTCGCAAGGACAAATCTTTGACAATCTTTGAACCGTGACCACAGGTTGGTATGTAATTATAGATCATTACAATCCCAATTTTCCTTTCAGAGGTTGATACTATTCTGTGAAAACTTGCAATTCTTTGAATACTTGCACTTGAATTAAGATTAAACGGAACAAAGCTAAGCGAGATATCAAATGAATAAAATGAGAGAGTCATTCTACACATTAATTTAAATTGTCGTACGATCTCACACAACAATTACCAGGGTTGTGTGATTTTGAATAATCGGATTTTACGTTTAACAAAAATTATATTAAAATGATCGTTTTGTGAATACGATGGTTGCTTTCATATTCATGTATTCGTTCTGATCTGCTTTCAGGAATTGTGTTAGTAAGCGAGCCTTTGGCGAGCTTACTAACGAATTTCCTGGACGAGTTTAATTAAATATGGTATGAAATGACAACGAATGTCAGATCTTTTTATCACATGCTTTTAAATGAGCAAATTAAATTAATATTAACGCAAATATATTATCAATCCCGAATGTTGTTCACATTTCGTGACGTCATTTGACGTTGCAACGTCATTTTAGCAAAATAACAAAATGCTATTGGTCAATCGAACGAAAACTAAGCCCATGAAAACGCTTAAAAAGTATATTACACATGTGTAAGATAAAATATTCGTAATGTTTATATTACATGGGAAACAGGGTATGGCATGTAATAAATTATAATATGTATAAGTTATCCCAAGTTATTCTCACCACAATGCCGATACAAAGACGTTTGCTCGTACATGTCTCAGAACCAAAAAATTGTTATGTGTATGGAGAAAAAGTTGAGAATTTCCTTACAGTGGACAACTTATACGCTTAACTACACAAAATAGATCGTAAAGCGGTCTTTTATTTGACCTCTTGATATCTGTTAAAAAAAACGGCACGTTTTCCATTATGCTCCATTATGATATTTTAACAATGCGAAAATACCATTCATTCAGGTCTATTAGGGGAAAGTTTTCTCAAAATTTCATTGGTCATAAACAAAGGTAAACAAAATTCGAAACATGGGTTAGAAATCTACGGCGAAAAGTCCACTATGAAAGGAAATAACACGGATTTGCATATAATATTAAAATATAAATCTATCAAGACATTGACGTTTTTTTTTCTTGTGAAGAGAGTTTAAACCACTAAAACCCAAGGGGATATAACACTCAGCGAGGAGTGTTTTCGTACTTAAAGATCATTATATAAAGAGATCCGTATGTCATATGTGTGTGCATTCAGAGCCGTCAGCTTTTGTGTGTATTGCATATATAAATCTCTCTTCGTAGCTATCATTGCTATCATTGTTCATATAAATAAACTCTGTGTTGAATATTTCGAAGAGAGATCACTTGGTCCCTTTTCGACGAGGTTTCTTTGTCATCTTTTTGTGTGTCTTTTTGCGTCTTTGTTTTGCGTTGCTTCCTTCTACTTTTCGTTCTTCGCGCTCTTAAAGCATTTTAAGCGAATCTTCTAAACGTTGTGCTTTGTGCAATAATTGCGTCAATTGTTTGCCATCCTCTACGGTTTTGACAAAGCTTCACTATGGTTAGCAAGCGCGGACAAAATTGTATTGACTGAAGTCAGAAAGGTTATTAAGACGGAGTGGTCGCGCGTTTGAGACGATCGAAATAGCCCATGGAATTCGGGCCAACTGCTAACTGAACGTTGATATGGAATATGTTATTTCATCCCATCTAGTTGATTTTTAGCCTCGACGAAAGACGGGCCTGCAGATGTCACAACGGCAGAGCCACCTGCGACAGCAGGCAGCTTAAATATTTATTTTAATATTTAAAAAAACAACAACAGATTCGTCAGCGTTAAAAATGTGACGTGAGTCATAAAGCAAGTTATCGCTCTCTCCTGGGCATTCGAATATCGATGTAAGTAAATACCTTAGTAAATCGTGATTGAACAATTTCCAAATCAGAAATGCTCATCTCGTGGCCATATGACATCGTTTTGTTTTCTAAACGACACCACTGGATGTATTCGGAGATATGCGTAAGCCCAATCTTTGCAAAACGATTGTTTAAAAACGGGGAATCACGGCCTTCACTTTTCAGAATATATCGACCGTCATTAAGACGTCCATCTTTGATCAAGAGATCATATATCTCTAATTTCTTTTATGAAACCAACGAGCGTGACCTTTACGGAACGGGTCAAGACCATTTTAATTTCTGTCAATATGTATCGGTCTATCCGGCATCCGCCAGGCTAGCTTGTCCAATAAGGTGGTTTTGGGGACACCCAATGCCTTTGCTGCCAGATGTATATGCAGGTTCTTAGATTTTACCATCCAAATGGCCATAAGCACATCTTCTGGATGGTCTTACGCTCGCTTTAAACAATTTATTTGCGCTGCAATGCTTAAAAAAAGATAATGTTTGAAAGCTAAATATGTAAATAATGTGTTATAGTATTCTGTGAAAATAGAGTAGAGTATATTATTGCAATCACCGCAGTTTGTGATAAGTGTCGCGTTTTAATGTCTGTACTAACACATTTTCAAAGCGCCAAACCAATCCATCGCAAACTTAAGACAGCGTGCTAAAAAAGCATAGGTTGCAGATACCTAGCGAAGCGATAATTTTGTCCATTAAAAGTCTATCGTATTGGGTCTCAGGTCGAATGATTTGTATCGACCGTTCCAAAGAGGTGTTTAAAGAATATTTAAAGAAGGTGTTTTGATATAAAAGTAGTGGATAATAATTAGAATTTCTCTCCTGATACATTTTCTGAAGTTTAAGTGTTTGCTGTATGGTAAACAGCATAAAAGGCGATTTAAAAAAATTAACGATGGCGATTAATGACGTATTTGAGTATGACATGACTTTCGCCTCAACCCAACTGTATTATTCAAAGTAAGGAATTTAGTTGTTAACGAGCATTCTGAATTCACTGCCTCTGGATACAATAGAAAACAAGAGTGCAAAAACATTCATAAAGATCATATAGATGCAAACCCTAATGCGCTTTCCACTCGGTCATTCAGGTTTAAGATGTTTCCTGTATGCTTTAAATGGGCATTTCTTTTGTAAACGATTCAACGAGTAAATACGATTTCGAACTGTCTTAATTTCGATCGATTATTATTCATAAACAAAGCGATACTTTGAATACATTTCTCGATCACTAGTTTTATTTCGCTTGAGTTCATTTTTACAATGTATGAGCAATCCGCTTTCACGATAAAATTTCAATGCATATTTGGTTCCAAATATCAACATTTCAATCTCTTCAATTATCTCGTTATCTAAATGCGTTTAGCTTTTATAATTACCGAGTGAACAAAACATTATACCAAAGACAATAATACACGTGGGGCGGTATGCGCCCCAAAAGCGCCAATTTAAAATAGGCAAAGAAATGTCATCACGTCCTTGAACTAGTTCACGCAGGTTTGAGCTGAATTTATTGAAAGCAATTATCAAATGACCATTAATGCTTTAATGTGATAATGATGCATACCAACGATTTGGACTGAGGTTTGAATGGCAACGTATTATTATCGACTGGCAAATTGACGTATATTTTTCTGCCACAATATATCGACGGTTTGTGGGCCCTTTATGAGGCAAGCCGGCTGCCTATTTTTTGAACCCCGCGTAAAAGAAGCATTAACAAAAATTGCTTTATTTCCCTGCTTTAATTCAAGTCAGCCCAAACTGTATGCACTAGTTCAAAACGTAGTGATATCATTCGGCTTTATAAGCTCCGCTCTTTTGTTATAATACGTCAGGCGAAAACATACGCTCGAAAGTGGCTAATTGAATTGTTATTTAAACTTCTTCGGACTTCGTATACGATGTCTTGAGATCAACTCAGAAGATTCAGAAGAATAAAAGCTTCATACTGAGACGATTTTAATGAGTTTTACTACATGGAGATTTTTGTTAGACTTAATAGTACATACACATATTCAATTTTACACGAATGCTATCTTAAGTTTTTTTTGTAATGGCATACATTACTTAGGAAACATTCAAAGAAGCCTAAAACCGAAAATAGCTTTCTTCTTATCCCTACATATATTTCGAATATCATCTTTCGTTGAAAGCAAAACCAATGGTCGACACAGAAATATTTGGCCCACGTTGCCGCCATCAAAAGTTCATACAGTGTCATTTTCAGAAGAGACACATTAAGAGGCATGTAAGGCCTAAAAAGATGTTATTTTCACCTAACCAGGCGAAACATTATTCTTGGTGCCGACCCTTTTTCATTTGCGCAGAATTACCTTAAACATAAAGAGAAAAATTTTTGACAAAGAGATTTTGATCATTTTTTAAATCCATGTTTTCATTAAAATTGAAAACAACTTGCGTATATTAAATAAAATCACGAGAAAGGTATAGCTGACCAATCTTTTGGTTTGGAAACAAATACCTGTTTTTGCCATTAATAATTGATTGCAAACATTTAATTTGCCAGTCATCAGCATTTCAATGTATTTTAGACAAACAACACATTATCACTCAACCAAAAAGCAAAAAACAACAACACATTCACATGTATAAGTTGTATTTATGTAAGTGCGAAAATACCATCTTTGCTTTAACGGCAATAAACAGTGTGTATGGATACGCACTATTCCAAGATAATTGCAAGAAATGCGTAACTATAAGATCAATACGTTTTAACAAATGCTTGTTGACTATTATTACTCTAAGTTAATTGTTTTTGTGTGTGCATCTCATCTGACATACATTTGAACTTAAAGAAATAACACTGCAAACAAAGATTCACCAAATTGATCGCAAAACAAATATTTCAGCGCGTGCTTCCTAGAATAAAATAAAGCAAAATAAATTATAAAGTGACATAAATCCTGGAAAACATTTCTTGAATAGAGACATAATTAAAAGTACATTCGCAATATAAAGGACCGTTATGTTCTTTGCCGTTGATTTTACAGTATGAGTGTCGATCAAAAATTGGATTGAGATGAATTCTCGACAAGGTATAAAAAATACACGTAATCTTAACACAAATTACGTAAATCAGCAGTACATACATACAATAATACACGGATTTCTTTATTTTACTAATGAATTATTCTGTATTATTGAATCGAATTGACCTAAGCCAAAAATCAGTGTGTATACATTCAAATCAAATATAGTATCTTGTACGTTAAAGCAACAACAATTATACCACAATCACCACATCAAACAATATAAACTAAAACAAAACACCTAGCGCAAAGAACTAATGGACAATGGATACAGTATGATTTGGAAATTTCAAGGTTGAATTTAGTAATCCTTTTAAGAAGAGTTCGTTTAAAACACGAGTTGACTGGAAAGTTAACTCTTTTCTTACCACACAGAATTTTCCCCACATATCTGACAAACGTGTTATACAAAAAGTTAAAGCTAACAACTTCTAATGCAAAGTTCATACAGGTACAATCTGCACCTATTGGACATCCACACAATCTTTGGGCATCGACCGATCCAAAACCACAAGAGGTCCGGAGAGCTGAACTCAAATCCCTGCTCCTTACAGGAACCTATATCTTGCAAAATAATACAGCCCGGTTCAATCGGAACGAGGTATCTGCTACCTGAAAGCTGTGCAACATGGTTGACGAAACCAGGGAGCATCTTCTACTGACGTGCAAGGCTCATACAGAGGTAAAGCGAGGGAATGAACATGCTGCAACAGCCCGTGAAACAGATTATTGGCAGACAGGAGTTTGCTACCATTCGTTGTAATGGGGACCTACTCATACAGACCATATTAGACTGCACTCATGTATCACTACAGCAACACATCAACCTATCGAGAAAGCAGAAGACTGATGTCGAGTGATGGTCACAGATCTACTGCGAGCGAATAGTTTCATCTCGAACAGGCCAACTTTCTGTAGAAATATAGTGGGTATCTAAATTATGTATCTCTCCTTATAAATGGTCCTCGTGATACTTTTGATGGTTTTGCATGACCTAGTAAGCCAAAAATTACATGAACTGACACTAGATTGTGATAAAAGGGCAAACTAATTGATGTGTATGAAGTCTGTATATTAGTTGTGTTCTGGAACTTACATATATGCATTGTGATTAACACTGATTCAAGCTATCCTCAAGAAGACTTCTACTTAGAGGATTGATCCAAAGCGAACGGATACAGCCCCCAGACAACAACAACAACAACAACAAGGCGGAGGTGGCCACGGTAGTGGTGGCGTTGATCATGATGAGCAGTTATTTTACTTTATATTCATCATATTCCACTTAGTACTAGTATGGTTAATAAGAAAAATATAGTGATATCTTACCTTTGCCGATTATGATACAGATATTCGATAAAGTTGTATTTTTCAAAAATGACATAGTCCGGGAAAGTTGTGCAAAGCGAAACTGCGGATACATTTTCAAAAACTATGTCATTTCACAATATTGTCACACTTTGTGTGACTCTCCATATGGTATGTAACGAATAAATCAATATAACATACGTACAATTATCTTTAAACACATGATCTTTATGTAATTAAACTTACTTAAAATGACTACAGTCGATTGGTGTATGTAAAGCGGATTTTAGTGAGTAACGGATAGCTTAAACATTTTTTGCAAAATACTTTTATTTATGTTAAGATTTATAGTTTTCTATTAATCGAATACAAATAGCCTATCATTGTTTAGTCGATTCATGTTTTTGTTGATGTGTGTCAATGTTTACAACTGTTTCTTTTTTCGAAAGAAAAACGAGGTCACGTTATAACTTATGTACGCACCGTTTTTGTGACGACAGGAAAAGTGCAGACGAATGGTTTCTTGAATTTTGCAGATTTTGTTTGGTAAACATAATGTTCATTGATGTAATATTTTAGTATTATGTGTCCTTTACAAAAGTAAGAATGCTCAGAAACCAAATTGATGCATACCATATAAAATAAGCATGAAAGCTGCAACTCGGTATTTAGTGAATAACGGACATGTGGTGACCCATATTCAGGAATGCGGGGATTGTCTCAAATTAAATATAAACCCAATTGAAGTTGTCCAATACACATGTGGTAAGCGTGTGACTATGATATTAATAAGTAAAAACATAATTTTTAATGAAAAATAATCAAATTATAACGAAAAATCGATTTCTCTGAAAACATATTTTCCGCAATCAAATCTATTTATAGATTCAACTCAAAATGACCGGAATATAGTGTGCATCGCTTTGAACAGCAATTACTTCATCAATTGTGCAGCGATTTCCATGAATTTGGTCTAATTAAACGCAGAAATGAATTTCCTTTCTGGAAATGTACATATATTGCAATTATTTTTTACAAATGCTGTGTCAAATTTCAAGAAATAACACGATACACATGTAATCCGATAAAGACCTAAGCGATCCGGTAATGGCTGAATCAGTGTACCATAAAATTCGCGCTGTAAACAAATAATATTTTTCGGAAATGTAAAACCGCTGGCATGTTTCAATAGGAAAGACATATGTCTATCTAGGTTTAATCGTTTAATTACTGAATGCATGGTGTTTACGTTGAAATGAGACTCGGAAGTCCTTAGCTATCCGTTATACACCAATCGACTGTAGTTGTTTTTATCAAAAATTACAGTCCGGGAAAGTTGTGCACTCACTGCGGATAAATTTGCGAAAAATATTACATTTCCAATTTTGTCACACTTTGTGTGACTTGTCATATGGTTTGTAACTAATAAAGCAATAATACGTAAGTATCTTTATACACACATTCAGTGATAATTTTTTCATGTGCGTTTTGAGTTATTTGCGCATTAAAATTACCAAAAGCGCATGTGACAAAAATATCTGCATCTAAAAAAGCACATTGATTCCCTAGAAAGACAAAATCGGTAAGATATTGTCCAGTCACCTGTTTCGGTCGGTCACCTATTTCGGTCGATGGTAGATTTATTGCGCGTGCGCTCTATCCAAGTGACGAATGACGTCATCGTTTTGTGTGTACATAGTAAATGTCAACATCGACAGCTACTCGCAGTGTTTATCAAAAATTAAGACCATAAAAAGTACAGATTTTAATCTGAATTGATTACCATCGACATATTGATCATTTTTGCTATTACTTTTTTTGCTCTTTTTACAAAAATATCATCAACATACAGAAACTTTGTTTTTTTTTATAGTTCCGAGTATGCCAAGGCCTGCTACAGTCACTACTATTTTAATGTAACTGTTAGGACAACCCTCGCCGAAAATATTTAGGTCTGGAGTCAATCGACCGAAACAGGTGATGCACTACACAACTTTCCTATGTTTCCTTATGTTTTCATGGCAGAATCTTGGTGTTATGGAAAAAAGGGGAAGTATAAGAACGATCTCAATAAATGACTTGATGGACTGTAAATATGTCTTGCTGTGCGTATTTTTTATTTTGCTGTATTATTGTATTAAATCTAAAATATTTTCAATTATTTGTGTACGACCGAAACAGGTGACTCAATACTTAACATGGCCCCAATTTGTCTGCATTTTAATAGAACGCAAAAGGCGATTTTTACTACAGGTAACACCGGCTATATATATATTACGTCATACTAGCAGTGATTTTTTTTTTTTTTTTTTTGTTACATCCCTTGGCATTTGGATTGGGAAAATTAGCAAGATAAACCATGAAATTGGGAAAAATAGCGCGATAAACCATGAAATTGGAAAACAATATAAGAACAGAATAAAAATTGCTAAGTTCATGTTTGACAGCATTTTTATATTATAAAGTGTTGCTTTCATGTCTTTTTACAACGTTTAGTTAATATCCTTCCACATGGATATTTAACTTGCAATAATCTATAGATTCTTCAATATACATGTACCATTATGATTTAATCATAAACTCTTTAAGAGTATGAATTTAATTCAGGATGTTTTTTAAAGTAAAATATGATATGGTGAAAAATTAACAAATATTAACAAACACGCTTTAGTGTTCTTGCTGTGTTAATGTTGTATTAAATGGAGCTAAAATAATACATTTCATTTGTTTACCTTTCAATATCTTGCACAATTAACATCCTCAGTTCAATGCTATTTCACCAAACTATACAGCGTGACAAACATAATAAAGCAGAATATGCATATGAATCTGATTATACACAGATCCACTAACATATAAATCAAATCATGTTTGGCTCTTCATTTTCGAACGATACCCATCTTAAATGCTTTAACTTTGTGAGTAAACTAACTCCAATTTCCCAACACAGATTTTCGTGACGCACATTCACTGTGAAGATTTCTAATAAATATTTGTTGTTGTTTATCTCAAACGTAGTATTTTGCGTTAATTGACATCTCAAACGAAGTATTTTGGTTAATTGACACACACATTAAACTATCTCCTAATAACTATGTGATATCCGCTGTTAATTTTAGTGTTATTATCATTTTCACTGGTCATCGCAAACTTTTCCTCTGCTTGCCGCCATCTTGGACGTGTGTAAAAACAGGCGTTAACAATCAGATACATCGACTATTGTCGGTATCCTCTGCAATATAGAGGAGATGTGTGGATAGCAACGTAAAATCGTATTCGGCTACATTCGCGAACATTCATAAGTCAGTTGTCATTCGGCGATGACTCGACAAGCTCGATCGGCACTCGTTCTACGAAATTAACGCTAAATGATATTGTAATCTTATTGGCTTTATTGGGAAAATTTTGTCATTTTTTGGGAGATTTTGGTTGGATTTTTGGGAAAAAACGTCAATTTTTGCAATTGGGAAGCAGCCGAATATCAGCGAAGTTTTGGGCAAAAAAAAATCACTGACTAGGTCATTCATATCTGCGTTTCATAATGGTTCTCTGCTTTAAGCGTGAACTATAAGGTTGAATAAGATGATGTAGAACCATCCAAATGTTCCCATCCGCTATCGCTTTTTGAACTGTCAAAATGCCAACCAAAAAAAATTAAAACCCTGTCAAGATCGATTAACTTTGAAAGCTGCATTTGGAATTGCCGAAAGTAATAAACATGTAGCGTTATCCAAGAGCGTCAGCGAGGCAAGACCATCTACTATTTCCAACAAGTTTTTGCATAAATGTTATATGTTTTTAGTTATATCATTGGCCATATTCATATCTTCTACATAGCCAACTGTCATCCACAGCATTTTACAACACCTTTACCCCCTACTATTTCACACATGTTGTAACCGTCTACCTCTTAACCTGGTGGAACTATTTTTCTATAGGTGTCCCTGAATACTCTTTGATCATTATCTTAGGGTCTCGGGTATTAGCATATCAATATAATTAAAGACAACTTACATATTTACCAACATACATGAGAGATAAACTTTATAATAGAAGTATCAAAACATTTATTGCAATTACCAATTGAGCGAAACTAGAGTAATGTAAGAGTATGTTTCTTACAATTAATTAACAGTTTACTATTTTTACTATTTTTTATAATGGAATACTTGTCAACCTCCAATCTAGCTTTACTTGCCCAGGTGAAACATTTTAGGGAACATCAGATTTTTGGTTAATTTTGCTTGATTGGTCATTGTCGGCTCCGGTTCTACTTAAATGTACCCTTGGTACGAAAAATATACTCAAACGTAACTGGCCAATTTAGACTGTACCCAAGTTTTATTCCTGCTGAAAATCCGATGTTGTAAAATGCCCTACAAAATACGAAACAAAATTCTCTTTGAACAAAACGTGCCTCAACATGCTTTATTGAATATGAGTTTCAATCATAGAGGCCATTTTTTCAAAATGTTCACATAAATATGAACATAATTGATTTGATTAAAAAAGCCTACAACGACCAATACATGTATAGTGTTAGAATTCCCGGGTACGTTTTAGTATATTTCGTGTACCTAGGGTACATTTGAGTATACTTAAGAGTACCCGGGTACATTTAAGTAGTACCCGAGCCGACAATGACCATTGAAACGTTAATTTTCTCTTTATGAAAACTAAGCAAATGATGTTATCTAACTTTTCGTCCTTGTCATTTCAGTGAGTACCCAATGTACTTCTGAGCAAGCTGATGGCTTTCAGAGGAAGAGGGGGCGGCCCATTCTATGCAGGCGGGTATGGGCCGCCTAATAGACAAATGCAGATTTGCCAGCAGCTGGGAATAGCCTATCCACCTGATGGTATTCAAGTTTTATATGCATCTCCTATGAACTACAGAATGTGTATGCTAGTTATCAGTATTTATGCTGTCTCTGTCACTCAGTCACTGTCACTAGTGCTGCAACAATACGCCAAAAACTGTATTGCAATATATTGTCAGTTCAAAAACCCGTATTGCAATATATTGCTAACTTGTACCAGAATTATAACTCGCTGGCTAATCACCGAAACAAAATTAACTACATAACAAAATCTATGTATTCTATGTTTAGATACTAGTTATATCCTATTGGCAATTCCAGCCTTTTTTTACAAAATGCTTTATAAATACAATAAACTCTTTTTTGGCTTTACAAAGCATTTTGTTATGAAAGAAAAGTATTGTCATTTTGTGCATTGGATATTCCCATTTAACATGTTGTGCAATTGTGTACTGGTTACTGTACCCTCTATAATGTTTGTCGACAACATCCCTTTCAACATACAACAACAACAAGCATGGCGCCGATTTTGGATGTTTACTACATTGTATATCACCATGCATTTTTTCGCAAATTGGCAGTTAGCATAACTTTGTTTCAATGTATAATGCACACCAACTATTTTTTCGTATTGCCACAAGCGTCATCTTAAATTTAACAGTATGACATGCAAAAGCAGATCTTCCGGACTCCCATGTAGCAATGCTACTCCGTATAATATACTTTTCAGAATGCTAGTTTTACATAACTTATTTTTACTAAAACCAGATTTGTATTGTTAACCTTGTTATCATTATTTCGGATGGCTTTTCTGGCAGAAATGTGGATGATTTTTTGTAGAATTTTCGTACCAGTTTGATGAAAATCGTATAGCAATACAATATGCAGATTGCATATTGCGATATATACCGATATATTGTAGCAGCACTAACTGTCACTCTGTCCGTCTATCCATAGACAGAAACCTGTGTTCATTGTTGTCAAAAGAGCAGTATTCAGATTACTAATGGAATTGCTGATAGATTTGCTCCTGAAGGGATGGAAACTTTATATAACTTTATATGGCTCCTGAAATTAGGTTGCCCAGAAAAAAATCTACGAGCCAATGTTTTTTTCACCTATAGGGGAATGGTGGCGGGGCCCTTCCAAAGGGGAAAAACGCGTCGTTTTTAGGAAAAGGGGAAAATTTAAAATTAACTATTTTATATGTAATGAGATTTATTATATGAATTAACATGTATGTATGAATGTAATATTCACAACTGAATGTGTCTGTCCTTTTTCTTAAAAATTTATCAATTATTTTTTCAACATTAGTTTTAGACAGTTCAGCAGTCATGCACAGTCTCAGTTTTCCTAGCAAATGTGGGTCTATTTGGGATTTTCGAAATCGATAAAATGGCAAATTTGAGCATTTTTTATCAGTAAAATGGACCAAATTGGAATGTTTTTATCAACAAATATTGACACAATATAGACACATCAGGCCTTTTCCTGGCCATTTTGGGGAAAAAATGCAATTCATGTGAAAAGTCCACTGATTCAGGAA
Organism: Dreissena polymorpha; assembly: GCF_020536995.1. Classification (NCBI taxonomy): domain Eukaryota; kingdom Metazoa; phylum Mollusca; class Bivalvia; order Myida; family Dreissenidae; genus Dreissena; species Dreissena polymorpha. The sequence continues at coordinate 36,086,287 of NC_068360.1, forward strand.
AAACTAATTTAATATAACTCTTTATAATAATAAAAAATCATATTAATTATAGTTATATACTTTGTCAGTTGTTAATGAATCTCATTTGAGATATATTTATCATAAGGCAGTTCTTTCTAAAAAAAAAAAATTTTTTTTTTTTTAACTTCTGGAGGGGATTTTTTCTACAAAATTGGGGAAAAATATACACTCTTTTTTAGGTGAATGGGGCCGAATAACGGCCCCGAAATTGCCATAAAAAAATCACTGCGAGCCCAGAACTTTCCCATGCTGAATGCTTTAACTACATTTTTGTTGTTCAATGAATGTACAAATTTGTGAGGTAAGACACCTGGGTAATAAAATGACATAATTTTCACATTTTGTACATTGTTTTCACTTATTCATGACCTGACAATTTAGTTAAAGCTTAAGAGGTGATCATTAACCTCAAACGCACACTTTTGCGTGTACATTTGTTGATTAATTTTGACCCCTACTAGGCAAGAACATTGTAATTAACACTAAGCTTTCTTGTTATGTAAGTTCTTTTACCGGTATTTGAAGGTCTTAATACATGTTGTAATGCAATTATTTTAACTGCACCTTATTTTGAGGCACTGAAAGTAATTTTCACTACCCCAGTCACATGTTATACATAAATCAAAAGAGCAAATATTTCACAAAAACACATTTGGTTGCATAAAATTATGTCAATACATAAAAAGAAATGTTGCAGCTCTACTAATAATTTACATAAGTTAGTTACAGCTGAACAGGCGATTAAAGATCTCAGATTTATCCGAATCAAAATCTGGCGAGTCGCCAGACACAAAGTCAAATTTAAATTTATTACGACTTTGGCGCAGCCATTTGGAACATAAAGTTTACGTCAGACGCTGTAAACTTTATGCCTATTCGATGTTTGAACAGCACAATTTAATTGGCTGAGACCATTTCACGCCAGAGGCGTAAAGGTATTGATAAATACTGCACAATGTATTGATTGTTCAAAACGACTTTTTCAAAAAAGCTATTCGCCCGGACAGACTACAGGCTTTTTAAATTCAATCGCCCAACGTAAAAATTACTGGCCCGGGCGAACGGGCAACTGTTAATTTCCATCCCTGTCCTGTTTGGCCCTGGTTTTGATGACCTTCAGTCTATGGTCCCAAGTTGTCAGGATGACATCTATCATTCGGTTTGTCATATGGATTGTTTCGTCTTAGTAACTGTTTCACATCAAGTTCACTGGCAAGGACATTCCATTGCAGTGCACAGTTAAAACTGTAGCTATACTGAACCAAAGCCTTTAAGATGCCTGACCAACTGCTCATCTTCATCATATGTGAACAAGGAATTCTTAACCACCTTAGCAGTACTGTATCCCTTAATGTTCATGAAGGAACATAATATTAAAGCCTATCAACTGGGATGATGTTCTTCCTTTACTACCTTATAAGCTGCATTATTTCAGAAACAATTAGTAGAGTCTGACTGGTGAAACCTTAAATTATTTACATCAAGTGCTCTACACATACACATACCACCATTGATAAAAACAGCAATTTTTTTCCTTCTTTATGAAGTACCGGAAAATGGCTTTTTCCACATTAGAAAAAAATTCGCAATTAAAGGTTTCCAAAAAAAATTATTTTTTATGTCCCTCAGACTATACTGGGGGACATATTGTTTTTGCCCTGTCTGTTTGTTTGTTGGTTTGTTTGCGTCAAACTTTACCATTGGCCATAACTTTTGCAGTATTGAAGATAGCAACTTGATATTTGGCATGCATGTGTATCTCACGGAGCTGCACATTTTGAGTGGTGAAAGGTCAAGGTCATCCTTTACGGTCAAATGTCAAATATATGGGGGGCATAGTGTTTCACAAGCACATCTTGTTTTAATAAAATGCAATATTTAGTTAATTTCCTTATACACCTTCAGTGATTTTTTGTTGCTTTTGTTTGTTACAGCCTGTGCCATTTGAATTGGGAAAATTAGCGCGATAAACCATGAAATTGGGAAAAATAGTGCGATAAACCATGAAATTGGGAAAAATTTAAGCATTAAAAATATGATTATAAGTAACAGAATTAAAATTGTTTTTAAGTGCATGTTCAGGGGGTTTTCTAACCATTTTGGGAAAAGGAGTCAAATTGGGAATTTTTAATTGATTAAAGTGGCAAATTTTTTAATTATTTTCAACAAAAAGGACTAAATTAAACTTATTTATTTGGTAGGATGTTTAAAAAATAAAGTTGAGATCTAGAGTTAAGAAATCATAAGTCATAAGAGAAATTTTGGTACGCTTTTTGGGAAAAAACGTTGATTTTGCAATTGGGAAGCAGCCGAAAATCGGCGGTAATTTTTAGCAAAAAAATCGCTGACCTTAGGCTTGAACCTAAGTAAATATAATTTTGACCACTGGACAACACTTAAGTTATCCATTTTAAAGTACATTGTATTTGGGAGCAAAAAATCAAATACACCAATTTTCCAATATGATATAAGTACTTCACGATGCGTATTTTCCAATGTCATTGTTTTTCGCGCACATTTTTCCCAATTGTGCTGGAACTGGTACTTTTTCCAATTGGGCAAAAAAAGATCGCTACAAAACTCATGAGACACTTTAAAATGGGAAATATTTGTAAGGGTTTTATGTGACTTAAATACAATATAAAGGTCTGTTTTATGAATATATAACTTTATTTCCTCCAAATACATGAAAAGCTGAACAAGTAATCAAACTTAATTTACAAAATAGCATAAGCATAATATGTATACATAGTACAATATCTTACACAACGTAAGTGTTAAACACAGTTATCATTAACAATATAAACAGTGAAAACTTATATACACATGAGTTTGAACTATTATTTATAGGCATGAAATAAATAAAGTACAGGTATTCAAGTAACGAAATTCTACAATATATTTTGTTAAGTATTTTGGATCATAGTGCCCGGGCAAGACTGCTATATGTTAAGGTAGCGCACCTCTAATGATTTCCCGCGATTTATTTTACGATCAATGCCGATCTTCAATGATCGGTTATTTCCGAGAGATGCATTTTATTTTTTTCAAACTTCGAATTTTGATATGTGTTTACCTAATTCATTTAGAATACATTATTTTCACTATAAATATTGACTTTGATCCAATTATCATCAGAAAAATACGAGTTCGCGATTTCTTCAAAGATCGACTAGCCTTTTTACCTGTTTACTTATGGATATCTTATTTAAGGTTGCACTGATGTGAAGTTGTCATGGCCGAGTGGTTAAGGCGATGGACTTAGAATTTTTTGGGATCTTCCCGTGCAGGTTCGAATCCTGCCGACATCGCATTCTTTTTGCGACGCGTTTCATTTCTTTTCTAACGTAATTTGATTTAATATAGCATATAAGCTATGTTTATTGTTAAATATGTTGAAAATTGTATACACATCCTTCAATTTTTGAAATTAAAACAACGTTATGGCTAAATTGGGTAATTTAATACTGCTGAAATTACGAATGATGCATGTTGCATTTTTATTTCAAAAAGTAAACGGTAAATCTGTCTATTTCTTGGTACTTTTGCTGTATATAGTGTTTCTATAAAAATTAAGTTTAAACTATAACTTAAATGATACTATTTAAAATTTTATGACACTTTGTTTTTAACCGACCCAATTTTTACTTGGCTGAAATCACTTACATTTCATGGCGATATTTCATAGATAAAAATTTGTAAAAAATAAATGTCTGTAAAAGAATACTTATTTTATCTTGTTTAAACTTAAAACACCTTTACTGCATCTGTACACACCAACTGCATGTCCATATTTGGAAATTTGAATGAATTATTGAACTTTTATATACCTCAGGGGTGAAAATAAAATGGACAAAGCCGAGCGTGAGGGTGGTTTTGAAAAAATCGGTATATTTTTTTAAAAAGCATGGAAAGCCTACCTACAAACCTGCGAATCAATATCTAGCACTGGTAGTGAAAAGTCAGTGGTGGTAGACAATTTCAATGACTGTATGTGCTTAACGCAAAACCTGTGGGCTACCTCAAGTCTTTTAATGTCTGTTTTTGTGTACGTATTCCAAAGTTAACATCAGTAAAGTGCTTTAGGTAAAACCACTGATTGGTATAACGTTTTAAGTGTAAGTAGGTTTAAACCTCCGGGATGTAACCCACTATTCAGTATGTTTAGGAATGTTGCTTGCAGTTTGTTGCTAGTGTTGTTAAGTGATTTGGCTGTAGAGACCTGTCGCATGGAAGACCTAGGTGGTTGTACACCCAGGGGTTTTTCAGCACTGTCTGCGCCTCCGGACAACGGAGGCACTCCCAAAGCAAACGGACCCGATCCCAAACCGAAATTATAAAAAAAAATCCCAATTTCCCAAAAAAAAAAAAAAAAAAAAAATTTTTTTTTTTTTTTTTTAAGAATGAAGTGTCTTATAACTTGTGTGACTAACCAGTGTTTGTTTTGGTCAAAAATATTTGCTATAAGGTTTTGACTGTTCAATTCTTATCACAGAGTGTAACTGTAACTGAAAAACAAAACTGCAGCAATTGAATTAACGTTGAACATGCCCAATATTGCGTCTGTTTACATGAAGAAGACAAAATAACCAAATAAAAACAAATTTATTTGTTAAACCACTGAATTATTTAAGCATGATTAATTCACAATTTTTTCCCAAATGAGCCGTTTCATCGAAGCAAAAATTCCCAAAATGACCAATTTTGTCGATAAAAAATTCCCAATTTGGTCAGACTCCTTTTCCCAAAATAGGCAGAAAAACCCCTGTACACCTCAACTTCATTTAGTTGTTGCGTTCCTATATACCACTTTCTTTCACGACAAGACGGCACACTGTCATTAAAGGCGATAACGCCACTCTTGTCGGAGTTATACTTGAACCACCACTGCTGTTGTAAAATTATATTGCATAAAGGTGAAATGCTAAATTTGCCTGGTTTTGATCTGCAAAGCGATAGGGACTGTCTCAACAGTTTTTAAAATAACTGGCTACATTTCATATGAATTTTCATTTATTTTATTTCACAATATTTCAATAACTACAAGTATTAAAGTACCAATGTATCAACAAAAACTAATTATATATAGCTACCTATTATCAATTCTTGGTTTGGATTGCTATTGAGTGAATAAAGTCAAGTTCAACTAGATAGAGAAATGTTTATCACTCAATAAAAAATGTAACAATGGGATGAAATTTTGTATGATACATATATACAGTGTGACTGTATCTTATACTTTGTACTGGGTCTGGCATGTTCAAAGTCACTTTTTATCATCCAGAGAAAGATACCAATTATCATGATTTGATAGGCAACTTTATATGACGATTTCATGACAATGAAATAAAATAGCCAGTGATACAATTTTTATGTAGTTTGTATGTTAATGTTTTAAAGGTTACAAGTCAATCATAGACTTTTCTGATATATGTGGGCGTTCACATTGTGTAAACAATATTAAAAGTCACCACCACCATTGTCCAGTCTAGCTGTTACTAACAACAACAAAACCATGATGAGACCTGACTTAAGTAATGTTTACTTATTAAAAACAATTTTATTTATTTTTCATTGCATATTTTTTAATGAAGACATTACATTTAGCAATATTTTTGGTTTTCGATTAAAAAGCATCAACGTAATAAAACATGAAACCATCCGTTGAAATACTTAAATGTTCTTATTTATCAATATTCACCTGAAGCATAAATTTGTCCGGATTTTCAGGTTTGTAGCTCAGGGATTTTTCTGCTATGTAAAAAACTCTGTTAAAAAAACTCTATCTGAAAGCAAACAGACCCAATCGCAAAAAAAAGAAGAAATAATAGAAAGAAGTATCTTTTTACTTATGATTATTAGACTCTATTTCTCAATTATTTTTTTAAACCAACAAAAAATATAAACTTAATTTATATGATTTTTATCCAAAATGGCCTGGAACAGATTTGTTGATAAAAAATCCCAATTTTGTCCTTTTTGTCGATAATAAATGCCCAAATTTGCCATATCTACTGATTGAAAACATCCCAGTTTGACCAGACTCCTTTTCTCAAAATGGCTGGAAAACCACTGTAGCTACACGTGATAAGCTTGATGAGATGTGGTGTTGCACATAACAACCTGTTCTCTGGGTCAAAAGTGAAGCTCACAGATCAAGGTCGAAGTCAAATTTGGGTATTTTCACATTTTGTCCAAAGTACAACTGTGTCCAGCATGGATGGATTTTCAAATAAGTGATCAGCATGATGAGACATATGATTTGCACAAAACTTGGTCCAAGCTCAAGGTTGCAAGTCAGGGTCAAAGATCAAATTCAGTAATATCCAACAGCATTCATGGATGTTCATATAAATTTGTCATAAGTGATCAGCATAGTGAAGTGCAGTGTTGCTTGCAAGAACCAGGTCCTTTGGGTCAAAGTCAATTTCACAATTTAATGTCACAAATTTGTTCGCAGCAAAACCTGTGCCATCATGTATGGATTGGCAGATGTTGGTATTTAAGAAAATGTGATCTGCAGGGTATGATTTTGTGTTGCACATAGATACTATTTGGATAACTATATACAGTGCTCCAGCTAGGATTTGAAAAGGGCAGGGAGGGGGGGGGGGGGGCTAATTTGTCAAAAAGGCACTTTTTAGCGAATGAGCATAATCTGGAATGCTCCCTGTTTGCATATATTAATTTTTATGTTATTAATAATTGTTAGAATATATCATTACCATTATTTTAAAACCATGCAAATAAATTGTCTACAAAGAGGAATAAATTAAATACAATGTAATAAGAGATTAAGAAATTATCATATGTCAAACAATTAAAAAAAATAAAATAATCAAAGGGCAGGCGCCCTTCCATTTAGGCCTAGCTGGAGCACTGCATATAGTTTGGCAATATCAGCAGAAATATGCAGTCTTATTATTCTTTTAGCAAAAGACATTAATAAATAATGAGTTATTATTCCCATGAATGCAATCATATCGCTTTTTAGGAATTATTGCATGTTAATTTTTCAAAACAAACAGGAAAATCACTGGTAAAGTACTACCGTTTTCACAACAATACAATATGTAATATCAGGTAATGACTACTATCAGCCTATGCCTATATTTTTAATGCAGCTGGTATTAAAAACTTTAAAGGCATTGAGAAAGTTCAAAATGTTGTTATTTTCAGCGAAATTTTCTTTACAGCTTTTCTCTAAGTACTATCATATAATGGAGGGTTGGAGAACAATATCCTGATACTTGCATACATGTATGTTTGGGAGCACCCTAATAATGCCTTGTTGTTTTTAGGCTCCCAGGTCCATGCCTTCATAATGCCTTGTGTTCAGGGGCATTGGTCCATGCCTACATAATGCCTTGTTGTTTGCAGGGGCCCAGGTCCATGCCTACATAATGCCTTGTTGTTTTTAGGGTCCCAGGTCCATGCATACATAATGCCTTGTTGTTTGCAGGGTCCCAGCTCCATGCCTACATAATGCCTTGTTGTTTTCAGGGGCCCAGGGTCATGCCTACATAATGCCTTGTTGTTTTCAGGGGCCCAGGTCCATGCGTACATAATGCCTTGTTGTGTTCAGTGGCTCAGGTCCATGCTTACATAATGCCTTGTTGTTTTCAGTGGCCTTGGTCCATGCCTACATAATGCCTTGTTGTTTGCAGTGGCCTAGGTCCATGCCTACATCATGCCTTGTTGTTTTCAGGGGCCCGGGTCCATGCCTACATAACGCCTTGATGTTTGCAGTGGCCCAGGTCCATGCCTACCGTATTTTACCATGCATAGCGCGCAGTTTTTTACCTTCAAATTTCAAAATAAAAATTCAGTGCGCGTAATACATTGACACAACGCTTTCCTGGTTGCTAAATTGCAAAAAATCCATTTCGTAATCGTAAATCTTCACAATTGCCGCCATTTTTGTTATTGCAAAAAAACTACACCCTATAATGTTATAGACTGAAGGGGCCGTTGTCGAAACAACAAATAGCGGGAAAGGTTAGGAATGAACGGGGTAGTAATTGTTTTGACAAAAATTAGAAGATGAAAAAAAAATGTCTTTGTTGGTGTTTTCACACTTCTTCATTGATTGTTCATTAAACAAAATCGAGGTATATCGATCCCTGTGCGCCGCGGTATTGTTTGTTAAAGTTTTCGTTGTCATGAAAACTCGTTGATTTACAACGCAAAACGTCTTATTTGAACTAAGGCTAATTATTTCAATAAGTATTTCTCAACTTCGCTTTTGCTTTATTTTGATAATTTAATCAAAAGTTTAATGTTAGCATTTCCGAAAATTTGCACTCCATGTGAATTGACAGTTTGACGTCATCAAAGGAAAGCCGCTTCCTGTCTGAAGCAATAAAGCGACAAGTTTCTCGCCGACAAAATTGGCTTCCTTTGTCTAGCAATCAACATGCCGAACCAATCGTGTGTTTGTTCCTCAATGGCAATCGTCCAATTAAATAATAGCACGTGCAAAGCTCCGCCTTCGAACCTTTTGCAAAGAACGGAGGTGGAGTTCAACGGTTAATTGAGCAAGTGTTTTACGTAAGTTGAGTTCCGATTTGCCGAAATTACTAGGCCCTAAGCATTGAAACGACGAATACATTTATCAATGATTTTCCGATCTCTGCATAAATATGCTACTGTGCGAGTATACTACGTAGGTTACAAACCAACAATAGAGATATAGACTCGTTTTATTTTCTTTCAATAGAGACAAGCAAATGATATTTGTCAAATGGCTTTACGCGGATAACGCCAACTGTATGTAATTGAGCGTTCGGGTGTATTGTTTGTCTTACTATAAATACTTATCAACTAGACGCAGTGAAGGCGCGAAATACCGGGTCAAACTGGATTTATTGGGGAGCATCTCTTAATGGGGAAATATTTAAGTCGATGAAAAATAAAATGGGATCCACGGACGATTTGCGTAAAATTGGACATTGAGATGTTGCGGGTCTGCAGAAGAAGATGTCATACGATGTTGTGAGCGGCAGGTAATGAAAATGTTACACTGTTCAAATGTGAGGAATAGGTAATAGTGGTTCGAATTTAACGCAAACATGCGCAGCGGAAATAAGGACATAACGGTGTTCTCGAGAGAATAATCTTAAAAATTGTCGAAAATATAGTGCTTTGCAACCCATGCTCCTGATCGTATAAACGCTCCCTACTTTAAAACGAAAAATTAAGCGCCCGAAAAACTCAGATTAAATGATTGCGCAATATAAGAATGGCGGCCATTTTCGGCCAAATTTTCAGGTTTTTGGTCTTGAATTCTTTTTTTTCTCCATTTTGGCTTAAAAGAAACGCATGCGCGTTATACATAGTAGCGCGCTATACATGGTAAAATACGGTACATAATGCCTTGTTGTTTGCAGGGGCCCAGGTCCATGCCTACATAATGCCTTGTTGTTTGCAGGGGCCCAGGTCCATGCCTACATAATGCCTTGTTGTGTTCAGGGGCCCAGGTCCATGCCTTTATAATGCCTTGTTGTTTTCAGGGGCCCAGGTCCATGCCTTCATAATGCCTTTTTGTGTTTAGGGGCCCAGGTCTATGCCTACATAATGCCTTGTTGTTTTCAGGGGCCCAGGTCCATGCCTACATAATGCTTTGTTGTTTTCAGGGGCCCAGGTACATGCCTACATAATGCATGTGAAGCGGGATGCTGGACGTTTATTGAATGACAACTTTCTCAATGAGGCCCTCCAACTCTACTCCCTGGCCTTGCTGGGGTGTGAGCTGTGTCCCACCATGCCCATGGTCGTGGAGGAGAGACCCAAGCTGCTGTGTAATCGGTCGCTCGTTTGTTTGAAGCTTCGTCGCTTTAAAGATGCTGAGGAAGATGCTAAGATGGCTGTTGCTGTGTGTCCTGCGTTTGTTAAGGTGAACCAGTGTTGGCTGTAAATTAAGTATATGCAATATCTTTATAGAGCTGTAATTTATATCAAGTTGGTGTGTGAATAAAGGCATTAAATTGTTTCATATTGAGATTTAAATAACTATTAAACTGTTTAAGAAAAATGGAGGTTCTACAAATAAACATGTTTTTTTTAATATACTCATTTAATTACAATTGCTCAATAACTATATTGTTGGAAGTCTTAAGCTGCTAATCGTATAAATAATTTGCATGATTGCAAGCTTACAGGACTCTATTAAAGTGAATTACTGTATGTGAATATGCAGGTTTGCAACTTGTTCACAGAACAGTTATGGAGGAAATTATGTCAATGTGTTGATGATTTGGATACTTCATTATGTCATGTACTCAATGATTGAAGGATTTATTTAAACAAAAATGGATTTAAATTTCATGACAATACATTGATTGTTGCATTTTTAAATTGATTTAAAATAATACCTTAGACAAACAGCCTTGAAGCAACAGAAATACAGACAGACTGATTTCTGTCTTTATGTATTGTTTTAAGCATATCGTCCTGTCTCTTGCTGTCTTTGTAATAAATACGCAGCATTCTGGGAATATTGGGCTTAAAGCATGTGCATAAAGTGTCAACCCAGATTAGCTTGTGCAGTCTGCATGGGCTTTTTAGGGATGACACTTTCTGCTTGTATGAATGTTTTGTTTAAAGGAAGTCTATTCTAAACCAAAAACCAGTTAAGTGGGAAAGTTTTGTCCCCAATAAGCCTGTGTTGACTGCACATGCATTAAGCATGATTTTCCTAGAACTATACTTAAATAATAATGAAGTAAAGTTGTATCAGTAGAATGAGTATATGTAGAATGAGTGTTGAATATGCAGGGTTACTGGAGAGCCTCGCAGGCAGTGAAAGGGGGCCACAACGGGGCACAGAAGGCCATGCGTTACCTCCTAGAGGGCATGCGGCGGTGTCTTGGTGGTGGCACTACGAATGAAGTGGTGGACTTTGTAGCAGAGATATGCGACCTGATTCCTTCAGCGCCAAGGAATGGTATGGTTGTCTAAAAATACTGAGTTTCTTTATAAAGTGGCATTGGTAGCAATGTTTTGATGGTAACATAAACTGGAAATGATGTCAGCCTAGCGAATGGGAGGTCATCAGATTCCCACTGTTGGTGTGTTCTTTATATCTCCCAGAGACATCTAATACTGGTTAAAACTAGGAAAGCTTTTAAATAAGGCCAAGGCTTTCAATGCAATCGAGTTTAACTAAATAGGTTAAAAGTGAAAGAAAGAAAGGTTAGTGTTTTTCCCAGGCCATTTTAGCGTGGCGAAAAGCCACGCCGCCCTCCCGGATCGCCACTCTGCCCTTTTGAAAGGCAAATTTCGCCACACTCCCTTTTTTTCAAAGACAAATTTCGCCACGCGCCCTTATCGATAACATCTTTATTTCCTTACGATCTAACTTGGTCTGCAAAATCAGCTTCCTTGATTGTCTGTGACGCTCCGACTGTGCTTGATTTACTCGAGAGACGTCAACGTCTAATCGAATATAAATTGAGCAGATTTAATCTATTACAGTGCTCGATTTATAGGTAGGTCTTACTGACTGCTCCAACGCTGTGAATTAGTCATGCGTGAATAACCTCGTGTCAGTATCAATCGATAATGGCGAAGGCTATGTTATACCAATCGCAGTTTTCGGTCGGCAATGTGTATACCTCCATGATAAAATCATTACTTCGGAGACTTTTGATGAAAAACTTGATGTTATTCTCGTGGCAATTGTGCATTGCATGTATTATTTAGTTACATCAAAACATATATTTTTACGCATAATTACATTAAAAATCACTAACAAATTTATTCTTTATCGTTTTCGTCTTTAAGATAATTAGATATAATTATTGAAATAATTACTGAGACGTATACTAATTTAACAAAATGCGAATCGCGTATACGATTTAACCTTGCTATGCGCACCTGTCGCTTACATCATTTGACATTTTATCAACATGGCGGACTAAACAGAATTTAATTGGGTGACTCGGCAAAAATGGCAAATAACGTCGTAAACGATCGAATTAACGATGGAGATTATACATTAAGAAGGAATTAATGAAATGTCTGTGATAATCAACGATGCATAAAAAATGTTTTAGATAGCAACAACATTATTTATTTATTTGTAATCTACTCGGTGGATGTATGTCACGGAAACGAGTGTTTGCATATTGTTAGCGATCAATTTACTCGCAATGTTATTTTAAACATCTGTCAAGATTATTGTTAGAAAATGGGATAAGACAAACATGGTTTCATTTATATGTTAGCGGATCTGTGTATAATCAGATTCATATGCATATATTGCTTTATTATGTTTGTCGTGCTGTACAGTTTATTGAAACAGCATGGATTTTAAATGTACATTGCAAGGTAAATATATTAATATAAATCATAGTAAGTTAAATACATCTATTACCATTAAATGTGCTTGTTTATATTTTTTCCACAACTGCCTCTGATGCGATTACATGTTTCTCCCTAATTCAGGTATTCACGGAACGTTTTTGCCCTTTATTGCCTAAACGTCGCGCTAAAATGCCCTTTTTGAAAGTAATGCGCCATGCCCCTTTGCCCTCCTGGGAAAAACACTAAAGGTGTGGGGGTAATAACTACATACAGGAGCAAACAGTACACTGATACATTTCTCATAAAATTAGTCACTTGACATGGTCAAGGTGACAACTGTTGCACGTAGATTGGCATTGGAGTTTAAGGGGACCATGGGTGATGCTATGTTTTGAAAAGCCGTGGGGTTTAATGCATGTGAGTAAATGTTGTCCCATATTGGGGTCAACACTTTCTTCTTTAATTGATATATATATATATATATTATATGTATATATATATAGAGAGAGCTCCAGATAAGATGTGTATATACGCATTAAAAAATTTAAAAAACGCTTTAAAAATTGGCCTAGTACGTAACATTACGCAATACAAATCTTGGTACGTATTTTGATCGATTAAAGTGTGTAACAGATTACAATTAATCCAGTTTAGTGTTTAGTGTAAGTTCACCTTTGAATCAAAAGTAAGTCAATCAAAAGACCCATGAAATCAAAATGGCGGCCCATCATGTTCTAGGTTCGAAAAAGGGACGTTTCAAGCGAACAGCGGCTCCTGCAGGAAGTAACTCTATATTACAATATGCCAATAGAGATAAATCTTATGATGCTTCTAGAACTGTTAAAATAATTTTAAGCAATCTCATTGTTGAAGAAGTTTATTGTTAACTTACATAGACCACAGGCAGTGTGACTTTATTTTCAATTTTACAAGCAGTGCAATAACTTTGTTTAATTGCAAAATGATGTTTGTGGTGTACTACATGCATACTATTTGCAAGAAAAACCCAATCAAGACAGAGATACAAAACATGTAAGTTGAATAATTTAAAGAAAGTATGTTCATATCATCATTAAAATTTATACTGTTTGCATTTATTAATATCAAATAATAATATTTAAAGAAACACGCCAAAAGCATGCCATGTACTATGTAAGTTTTCTATGGAAATTGAAAATACCCCACAATTTTCCTAAATACCCTTTATGGCTGAAACAAAGGAGTAGAATACCCTTTAACAATAAACTCAGGGGGTAAAATACCCTTTAGACTAAATCATTATCTGGAGCTCTGTATATATATATATAAATGTATATATATGGGGAGCATATGGTTGCCAGTTTGGGGTTTCTTACTTTCTTCCGTCACACTTTTGTTACAGTTTCTCATAGCGCCTTCAATATTTACCGATCTCTTCCATATTTGGCATGTAGGTACCTTGCATGGACCTTTACCTTTTGATGCGGTTTGAGGTTTCTGGGGTCAAGGTCACCATGGCTAATAGTAGATTTTCAGTCACACTTTTGTTACAGTTTCTCATAGCACCTTCAATATTTTACCTATCTCTTACATATTTGGCATGTAGGTATCTTGCATGGACCTCTATCTTTTGATGAGGTTTGACGTCTCTGGGGTCAAGGTCACAGAGGCTAATAATAGATTCTCCGTCTCACTTTTGTTACAGTTTCTCATAGCGCCTTCAATATTTTACAGATCATTACATATTTGGCATGTAGGTACCTTGAATGGACCTCTACCTTTTGATTAGGTTTGATGTCACTGGGGTCACGGTCACTGACGCTAATAATAGATTTTCCATCACACTTTTGTTACAGTTTCTGATAGCGCCTTCAATATTTTACCCATCTCTTACATATTTGGCATGTACGTACCTTTCATGGACCTCTACCTTTTGATGAGGTTTGACGTCACTGGGGTAAGGTCACCCAGACTAATAATATATTTTCCGTCACACTTTTGTTACAGTTTCTCATAGCCCCTTCAATATTTTACAGATCTCTTCCATATTTGTCATGTAGGTAACTTGCATGGACCTCTACCTTTTGATGAGGTTTGAGGTCACCGGGGTCAAGGTCAAGGTCATTGAGGTTAATAATAGATTTTCTTAAAGTCACACTTTGGTTACAGTTTCTCATAGCGCCTTCAATATATGACTGATCTCTTGTATATTTAGGATGTAGGTACCTTGCATGAACCTCTACCTTTTTGATGAGGTTTGAGGTCACTGGGGGTCAAGGTCACCGAGGCTAATAATAGATTTTCTCAAGGTCAAACTTTTTTCCACACAGTTAAACCATATATCGACAAAGCATCATTGAGGAGCATCCATCAGTTTTACTGATATCCTTGTTTTTAAGGAAGTCCCTTCTTATGGAAAATCCAGTTAAGGCAGTCTGCACAGGTTAATCTGGGATGGCTTTTTAGCTCTACTGGCCGAAGGCCTGAAGAGCTTATGTCATGGCGTGGTTTCCGTCGTCCGTCCGTCCGTGCATGTGTGCGTGCGTTAGACTTTTTCTTGTTTACACGATAAAGTCCACAGTTTTCATCCGATTCTTTTCAAACTTGTTCAGTGTCTTTATCTGAATGATGAGTCAACCCCTATTGAAAATGAGCAATATCAGAATTATAAGTCCAGAATTATCTCCCCTTGAATTTGAGAAAAAAATGAAAATCTTTAACATTTTGCCATTACTTTTGCAATATTGAAGATAGCAACTTCATATTTGGCATGCATGTGTATCTCATGGAGCTGCACATTTTGAGTCGTGAAAGGTCAAGGTCATCCTTCAAGGTCAAAGGTAAAAAAAATAAAATAATTCAAAGCGGCGCAGAACGGGACATAGTGTTTCCGACAAACACATTTCTTGTTTGTTTACATATAAAGTTCTATCCTTTTGAAACTTCAACGGATGTTTTATATCATCAAGGGTCAGAACCCCATTGAGAGTGAAGAAAATGTGTCCAACTTATTGTTGAAAAGGAGCCATTTGAAGTTTAAATTTTACGTTTCTTCTTGTTTCTGCAATAAATTCACCATTTTGGGTCTGTTTATTTAAAACTTACTCAGATTGTTCATACTATCAAGGGCTTGAGCCCTATTGATTCCAGCCAGTAGAGCGATTCAGGCCCTCATGGGCCTCTTGTTAAGCATATGTAAGGCCCAGCTTTCCCAGAAACAGGCTTCCATGCTTGCCTTTTACTTATGCAGATGCAATGCTGTACATGATCCACAACAGTGGCATTGACTCAGGCATTGTACCAGAGGATATCTGGCAGAAAGTTGTCTGTCGTCTGGCCAACAACCACAAGTGGGACAGTCTGGCTATGCTCATTTGTGGACGACACAGGTACAATATAATAGAAAACTCCATATTTCATTTGATAAATATAACGACGATCCTTGAATATTTCTAGCCAGCATTTGTTAAGCCTTTACCACTCAGATACGCTTTGTGAAGGGTCTGTAGTCATTTAGAAAATAAAATTAAATTAAAAAGACTTTTCTTAATAGATTGAAATTTTAAAGGCTTTATTTTCAACCTTAAAATACTGATG
The DNA here is from genome assembly GCF_020536995.1 of Dreissena polymorpha. NCBI lineage: Eukaryota > Metazoa > Mollusca > Bivalvia > Myida > Dreissenidae > Dreissena > Dreissena polymorpha. Next base: position 36,102,190 of record NC_068360.1, read on the forward strand.
AGCAGCAAGCAGCATAAAACCCTAACAGACTGCAAGTTACTCGCAGGCTGTTCTGGTTTTATGCTGGTTGCAAATGCCATTTTACTTTGCTTCTGATGGGGAAAGGGTTAACGAGGTCATTTCACAGCTATGGTTTTGATTGAAGTGGGGTGAATAGTTTGGATATACGCTGAAATGGTGCTTAGCTTTGAATTCAACCAAGGAAAAGATATAAAAGGGATTGGATTCAGTGCCTTGCTTATTTTCGTCTCAATTTGTATACTTTGTATTCTGTTGACTTTCACAACTCAAACTATCAAGAATAGATACAATACTGATAAGATTTTGACTGTAAAATGCAATTACCATATATTATTCATTTTGTGTTGTTGGCTTGCTTGAGCACTTAGTGCTCAGGAAGAGATTTTAGGATACTGTGATGTCCATCTTCTGTCAGTGTCAGTGTGTGCTTGCATGAGGAGCAAGATTTTTTCTATTCTATTTTTCTTCTTAATTTTAGTTTAATTTTAACTAAACACTACAGGAATAATCCTTGGTTGACCCACTTTCAAAGCTGTTCAAATTGCTCCTCTTCATTGCATATGTAGGTCACCAGAGCTTAATTTTTTAGCTCGGCTGTTTTCGGAGAAAACCCGAGGTATTGTCATAGCCAGCTCGTCCGCCGTTCACGTCGCGCTAAAACCTTAACATTGGCTCTAAAATCAAAGTGCTTCCACATACAACATTGACAATTCATATGAAGCTGCACCTTGATGAGTTCTACACGCCACACCAATTTTTGGGTCACTAGGTCAAAGGTCAAAGTCACTGTGACCTCTAATATTCTTCTGACAAGCTTTCATTTATTCAAAACTGCACCCGCTGCCAAGCGTTGGCTTCCGCTATGAGGTGCTCTTGTTTTAATGAAGTATTCAAAAACTTTTCTTAAATCACAATAGTCGGGGCTTTAACATTTGGTATGTTACAATGTCTTATGGTCCTTAAATAAATATGTTCAAGCTATATGAGTCCAAGTTAATACAACCATTACTAGCACGTTTTTTATGCCCCTGGTAAGGTGGCATATAGCAGTCCGTATGTCCGTCAGTCTGTCCGTCCACCTGGCATTCTGTGTCCTGAGTTTTTTAATTAACACTTTGAGATATTTTCTTGATTATTGGTATGTGAGTCTACCTGCATGAGTTACACATCAAAATCATGTTGTGTTCATGTCCATTGATTTACAACGTAAATGATACCATGCAATAAAACTTAACTTGTCATTTACTTAGTATGATCATTTCAAATGCTATCGGGCAAAACCATTATAATCTGCCTACATGCCAATTTACGAAAATAAAAAATTAGTTACAGTCAATTGACTTCTCACATTTGTCTGCAAGTTCATTTGTATGGCTGTCTCTTGGTTGTAAAAACTAATTTGTGATGTGTCACTGGATAAATACACAATTTTAGAATTTTGATAACATTCCACTGTTCAAAAATTAAGAGTCATTAATTATTTTTTTTCAAATCTGGGGGTCAGAAAAATAAGAGTAGCGAAAAGTTATTATTTTTTTATAAAAACAGGGTGTCCAAAAACTTGTAGTAACCAAAACATTAGACGTGAATGTCTAGCTTTATAATTGTATTGGTATATTTACGTCAATACATCCCTTATTTAGAGTGCTGTTGCTTCCACATGTTAAAAGTTATAGCGATTTGTTAATTTGTATATTCACATTTTATCTGATAAGTATATATAATAACCAGATAAAATTTGAATATAAAACCAATCCTTGAATGATTTACAATATTAAGTAATGAAAATTCTAGTCTACTCAGAAAGTGTCGAATATGATTGGCCTGTGTGGACTTCACAGGCTAATCTGGGACTCCACTTTATGCACATGCATCAAGCCCCTTTGTCCCAGAGCACTGCTTAAATCTTTTATTGGTTCAGCGGGCCCTCAGAGCCCTTGGAAGGCATTGCCATTGATGTGGACTTCTCCGGTGTGAGTGTGGGGACACTTTTAGCTGACCTCCCCCACCATACATTGAAATCATGGGGCGAAGAACTGGCAGTGGTCTTGCTTACAAATGGAGCATCTAACGACGAAATTGGACAGAAGTTCAATATGCCCACAATACACATCTTGGTGACAATGGCATTAGGATCAGGTAGTTAAGAATTTTTTTTTATGTTAACTAGGTTTTTAGCTCGACTATATATATAGATGCGCCCTGTGTGGTTATATTATTGAAGGGAATGCTTTTGATTTTAATGGCAAAATGTTCAAAATAAAAACTAATATGTCATGTGATATACAAAATGTGATTTATGTATTAGTATGCAATGGATGCAAACAATATTATATAGGCCAAACTGGCGATAAACTTAGAAATAGGCGATCTGTCCATGAACAACAAATGCGAGACCCCTCAACAAAACAGATGCCTTTAAGTAAACATTTAGATGAATGTTCACATAATGAACCAAAATTTAAAATATTTCCATTTTATAAGCTATTTTCGAACAATATTTCAGCTTTTATACATGTATTTAAACCCAAATTAAATTTCATTTAATATTTATTGACGTTATGACGTCATAATTGATATGACGTTATCTCCATGACATTTTGACGTTGTAATATATTGTATTATGCCCAGATGAGCTATGCGAAACGCGTTGGCTAAATCAATATATGTTTAAAATCCCAGACACGTGTTTTTACTTTTATTATATATATATATATATATATATATATATATATATATATATATATATAGTGGAGCTATCCTACTCACCCCGGCGTCGGCGTGAGCGTTGGAATGTTAAAGTTTGCATACCACCTCAAATATTTTCTATGTCCCTTGACAAATTGCTTTTATATTTTGCATGCTTCTTTACCAACATGACCCCAATCTACAAACAAGAACAGACAACTGTATCAAACATTTTGTAAGAATTATGGCCCTTTTTTCACTTAGAATTATATTTTTTTAATCTATGTTAAAGTTTGCATACCATCTCAAATATTTTTTATGTCCTTTGACATATTGCTTTCATATTTTGCATACTTCTTAACCAGCATGACCCCAATCTATAAACAAGAGCAGACAACTGTACCCTTTTTTTCCATGTATTCAACTTCAAATATGTCTATTGTCATTATATAAGGTGACTTTTATAAAATCAAAATTATACGCAGAAGAAAAGTCGACATTGCTGTCTTGGGAAATATATTGTTTTTGTTTTTGTTATCCCATTTACCAAATGTATGTGCCCTTTCCCACTCAGAAGCAAAGTGAAAATTGCTTAATGCAAGCAGCATAAAACCAAAATAGCCTGTGAGTAACCCGACCTTTTAAATGAAGCCTTTAACATTGAATTTATTTAAAAAGATCTTAAATTTAATAAGTTTTTCTAAGGGACTGAAATTTGGTGAAAATATGCAGCTGATTGGTAAAGGGTAAAAACCTACAACATAATTATGTGCTAACCCCAAACTCTATCTTGCATGTCATGTTCCAGAGAGTATCCATCTCTTGTCAACTGTGACCTCGATGTACGCAAGTGAGGGAAAACTGAACATACAGAGTGTGGACGGGAACACAGCATTACATATGCTAGCCATCTCAGGAAAGGTAACAAGTGGGAAACAAAAACAGATTTGCAATTGAAATATTGAGTTTGAAGTGGATTTTTCAAGTAATCACCAAACCTTCTGTGTCTTTCCTTCATGATTTTTTAATAAGATGTATTACGTACTTGAGTAAATAAAAGTATTTTTCTGTAAATGTATGAACCAATTCTAAATAAATAAGTTTTCCAAAAGTTTCTTCACTCATTAAGCAAGTACAAAATGCTAAATTGTGGTGATTATAGCATATATATTATATAATTAGGGTTTGTCCATACCGAAACTTCACCAAGAACAGCAATAAATTACTTCAAACTCCATTACTTAAATGTGTCATTTTAGTTGCTCAAACCACGTGGCAAGTTCAAATTTAAGGTAAAACTCTTAAGTGAAAGGTCAAATTACTGCACTATGAACTGATTTTCTGTCTGACAACATGACCTGTCACTCTGACCATTTTTGAAAGATACTAAAATAAACATTTATCTACAAAAGAAAGCCTGCACGTTACTAGAACAACCTGCATTCTTCAAGGTCAATATAGACCACAGAGGTCAAAGATGAATCTTGTCATTAAAAAAAAAGAAATATTTCCTGACACTTTACTAAAGATTCCAAAAGAACAAAAACAATTACTAAGCTATATGGAATCAAACACAGGAACCTCAACCCAACATTGAATTTCATATTTGGAGACAAAAGTCATAACACAGCACTGACAGTCAGGTGTGTATGTAGTGATATGTAGGGGTATCACTGTCAGTGATAATTCTTGGTCACATTTCAGATTGACACAGGAATAGGTCGGGAAATCCTGGACCTACTCCTTACCAGGGGTTGTGATGTGACTATCCGTAACAACAAGGATCAGACAGCCTTGGATTACCTGCAGCCTACAGACTGGGCCTTCACACGGCTGAAGCAGGCTGATGAACAGTCTGGTAGGGGCTCTGTTTTGATTTAAAAAAAAAGAAAAACACCTTGGAACAATTTTTGTTGACATCACAACAATGTATACACATAATATTAACTTTAATAATAATAAACCCAGTTTACTTTCATAAAAAGAAGTGGGTTTTATTGCTTTGCTTCTTTCTGTGAGTCAGTAGAAGAGAATGTGGGTTGGTCAGTAATTTAGTACCGGTAGACCATTTGAACTATGTCTTGAGATCTACCATCATGCAAATTGGTATGGTCGTGTGTTGAAAGGAAATAAAAAATCCTATGGCATTTTTGCTCAGTGGGTCAAGGGTCAAGGTCACAGGATAATTTAACTTATGATCATCCAGATTAGTATGCTGGTTAGTTTGGCTGAAAGATGAAACCTTCTAGATTTTACTGAGGTAAACAGGTGAGAGTATCTCCAGAACTTGTTCAATAATGAATATCTGATTTAGGAAGCTGGTAACTTGGTTGGAAACGAAGACCTCAATAGATACTGAAGTTTAGCAGTCAAAGGTCAAGGTCACATTTGTATGAACAATAAAATTGTTTCTAGTCAATATGATTAACTTTTTAATCATAATATTTACTATGCTGGATATTCTTAAAGGAAACCGGTTTTGATATTGAGGTGGATGTGCACATGCAATATTTAAATAACTCAAAAAAATTGCAAAACTTGACAAAAAGCTACACGTCAAATATTGTCTTAAAGTATTTATGTATGATTTTGTCTCTGTTTTATATTGTCAGGAAAAATTAATATTCTACAAAATTATGAAAAATGCTTTATGACCTGATACAAATGCACTTGAACTGAATCCACAAAATATCCAAAATATTATCATTATGCCATAAAAGAAAGGTTTTTATAATTTCGGAATTTGTTTTTACTTTTTCAAAATATTATAGCCCAATCTTCAAATTGTTTAGTAATAATAAAGTTTTTATAAACTTGTGACAGTTTCCGAGAATTCTGCTAATTACATTTCTCTATTAATCTTTGATTAGTTTATTTACAAAGACCTGAACTGACGTAAAAAATATACTGCCACTTCTAAGCTTTCGATTAGTCAATAACCTTTATTTTTGTTAACCAGGTTTTCCGAAGGAAAAAACTGGTTATTAGATTGGCGAATGCGGGCGGGCTGGCTGGCGGGCTGGCGGAATAAGCTTGTCCGGGCCATAACTATGTCGTTCATTGTCAGATTTTAAAATCATTTGGCACATTTGTTCACCATCATTGGACGGTGTGTCGCGCGAAATAATTACGTCGATATCTCCAAGGTCAAGGTCACACTTTGAGTTCAAAGGTCAAAAATGGCCATAAATGAGCTTGTCCGAGCCATAACTATGTCGTTCATCGTCAGATTTTAAAATCATTTGGCACATTTGTTCACCATCATTGGACGGTGTGTCGCGCGAAATAATTACGTCGATATCTCCAAGGTCAAGGTCACACTTTGAGTTCAAAGGTCAAAAATGGCCATAAATGAGCTTGTCCTGGCCATAACTATGTCATTCATTGTGAGATTTTAAAATCATTTGGCACATTTGTTCACCATCATGGGACGGTGTGTCCCACGAAGGAATCACGTCAATATCTCCAATGTCAAGGTCGCCACGACTAAAAATAGATTTAAAAAAAAAAAAAAAACTTACAAAGGGGGTTAATTTTTTTTGGTCATTTCAAAAGTTCAGTTTTAGTTTTCTCCCTTTATCAGATTTTTTTTTCACAATGAAAACCTGGTTTTGTGACAATTTTGTCCCGTTTTTTCATTGATTTAGTGGAACAACTCCGCAAACAACTTGAACAGCTCAAATCAAAGGGAAATGAAGCCTTGAAGTCTCGAGACTATATCCAGGCTCTAAAGTTTTATGATCAGGGACTGGTGATATCCCAGAAATCTCAGCAGCTCTACAAGGAGGCGGCCATCTTGTACAGTAACCGTGCCAATGTGTGTTGCACCCTGGGACAGCATGAGGAGGCTCTCGCAAACGCAATGGCTGCCACTACCTGTGATAAAACATACCCAAAGGTCTTTTTGCTGTTGAATTATCTTTTTTTTGTGTCAACCTGCATGTTGTTGGCTAGACATTATTACAAAGGCAGTTAGATTAAAGGTGCATACATCTTTGTGCCTGTCCGTTCTTATCTGATCTGCAACATTTGTCAAATGTCTTGGCTACATGTTGAGGCAAAATATGAAATATGTGCCTGATATGGATCATTCGGACAGAAAGTAATTTAAAAAAAATAACTTACATCAAATTATCACTTTGTGTAGACTGCTTGCTGCAAGAAATACTTGTGTTCCTTATTAAAACCAGGGTCACACACGTCCTATGGAGGAATTTTTTAATAGCTTGCTACAAATGATCACATGGTATTGACAGCCTGTAAGTTCACATGCTATATGTTTGTCACGGAAAGGTTAAGATCACACTTATAGGTGAAAGGTTAAATGTAGATATGACATCTGTTTATGCCCCTGGATCGAATGATCGGGGTTATATTGTCTTTTGCCTGTGTGTCTGTCTGTGTGTCTGTCTGTCTGTCTGTCTGTGTGTCTGTCTGTTTGTCTGTCTGTCTGTCTGTCTGTCTGTCTGTCTGTCTGTCTGTCTGTCTGTCTGTCTGTCTGTCTGTCTGTCTGTCTGTCTGTCTGTCTGTCTGTCCGTCCGTCCGTCCGTCCGTCCGTCCGTCCGTCCGTCCGTCCGTCCGTCCGTCCGTCCAGCCGTCTGTCTGTCTGTTTGTCTGTCTGTCTGTCTGTCTGTGTATGTGTCTGTCTGTCATTGTATGTGTCTGTCTGTCCCAAAACTTTAACCTTGGTCATAACTTTGGCAATATTGATGCTAGAAACTTGATATTTGGCATGCATGTGTATCTCATGGAGCTGCACATTTTGAGTGGTGAAAGTTTAAGGTCATCTATCAAGGCTACAGGTCAAATATATATGGGGGGACATAGTGTTTCACAAACACATCTTGTTTTTGTATTAAGTTGTTCTATGAATGTTTTTAAGAGACTGGATAAGATAATTTTAACCATTCTTTTTAACGGGCTGAGTATGTTGTCAACAATCGTCTAGGTCAATTATTTTATAATTCCTTGATTTGGTCTTGTAAAATCTCAACAGCAACAAATCTGAAAAATCCATGTGAAAATTCCATCAAAGGTTAATACCATGACTTTGTTTTTCATTGTTCTCTTAAAGGTGATTAAAAAAAGATCATTAAAAAAATGAATGTGTCATGCGTATTTATTGAACCAAAATAATGTGTCATATGTCATATGATCTTACAAGAATTTCTCTTCTGATAATATTTCTGGAGTTTCATTATTCGTTTCTATGGACAATACTAACCACTGTTTCTAACGAAACTTTGTATAAGACCTTTCTGTGGTCTTGTGTCTCAATGTAATCATGCCTGTGTATCAACAGGGCTATTGGTGGAATGGCAAGGTGCTGCAAGCCCTCAACAACATTGATGGGAGCTTTGATGTGTACATGACCGGATATGAGCAGGTCTCCACGGACGACAAGATCACATTCCTAATGGAGGCAATTCAAACATTGAAACTGCTGACAAGTACGCACTGGTTTTCTTTGAAGATTGTGGTAAAGTAAAGATTGTCCAACAGTCCGTCCATCCATTCTGGAAACTTGATCCAGCGATTTCTCAATAAGTTCAAAACACTGAAATGAAACCTTGTATACTTATAAACAGTGAAACGTAAGGCCTTTGTTTCACTAGATGTCAAAGGACAATAGCAACTCACATGCACTTATATCACTTAGATGTTTGTTCAGTTCCGTTACTTCTTCAGTTATTCATGTATTGCTATCTTGTTTAGAAAAGGCTTTTGGGGCCAATGCCATGACATGCCTTATTGTAATTATCTTTTATGTAATTATACATTTTACTGTTTGAAAAGTGAGATTGGACAAGCTGTAAGACTTCTTAGGTTCTTAGTCATGTTATATCCTACATCATGGCTGTAAAACAACAGAAAAGGGTCGCTTAAAACATACACTCTATTGGGCCCTATGAACATTTAAATATTAGCACTGTTGTCATGCTTATACTATGCATTCTTACACTTTTTGCTGATTGCTGTTAATTGCGTCGGTTATATAATTTCTCTGTGCAACTCAACTGGACAATACATAAAAAAATGCAGACTATTTTTGATCCTATTGGGAATATATTTGAAGGTCAAATTATACAGATAAAAGATGCTATAGATTCGGTTTGGAATTTTAAATTTATTAAATATTAACATGATCCACACACTGAGAAAACAAGTTTTAAATTCATATGTGTCAAGTTGAATCCCATCTGGGAAAACACTGGTCATACATGTGCATCAAGTGTCTTTCCAGATTAGCCTATGCAGTCCGCACAGGCTAATCAGGGACTTTACTTTCGTCCTAAACTGGATTTTTGCTAATAATAGACTTCCTTTAAATAAAAAATATAATACAAAGCGGACAGTGTTGTCCCTGATTAGCCTGTGCCGACTGCATAGGCTTATCTGGGAAGACATGTGAGGCACATGAATGAAACTGTTTTCCAAGAGGAGATTCAAATTCAATTTTTTTCACAGAGGCCTCTCTGGCAGAGCGCTATAGGCAGCTGAAGGCAGTTGATACAGAACTGTGGCCACAGGTGTTGGGCAAGCTGAGTGTGAAGGCAGAGTGGAAGACCATGGCCTACCTGATACTGGGAGCCAACATGGAGAACAAGCAGCGATATGGACAGTATGTCACAGGTAAATACATGGAGAACAAGCAGCGATATGGACAGTATGTCACAGGTAAATACATGGAGAACAAGCAGCGATATGGACAGTATGTCACAGGTAAATACATGGAGAACAAGCAGCAATATGGACAGTATGTCACAGGTAAATACACGAAGAACAAGCATTGATATGGACAGTATGTCACAGGTAAATACATAGAGAACAAGCATTGATATGGACACTATGTCACAGGTAAATACATGGAGAACAAGCAGAGATATGTACAGTATGTCACAGGTAAATACATAGAGAACAAGCAGTGATATGGACAGTATGTCACTGGTAAATACATGGAGAACAAGTAGTGATATGGACAGTATGTCACAGGTAAATATAATGGAAAAAGCAGAGATATGGACAGTATGTCACAGGTAAATACATGGAGAACAAGCAGCGATATGGACAATATGTCACAGGTAAATAGATAGAGTACAAGCAGCGATACAGACAGTATGTCACAGGTAAATACATGGAGAACAAGCAGAGATATGGACATTATGTAACAGGTAAATATATGGAGAACAAGCAGAGATATGGACAGTATGTCACAGGTAAATACATGGAGAACAAGCAGCGATATGGACAGTATGTCACAGGTAAATACATGGAGAACAAGCAGAGATATGGACAGTATGTCATAGGTAAATACATGGAGAACAAGCAGCGATATGGACAGTATGTCACAGGTAAAAACATGGAGAACAAGCAGAGATATGGACAGTATGTCATAGGTAAATACATGGAGAACAAGCAGAGATATGGACAGTATGTCACAGGTTAGACTGTTTCAATGTCATAAATGATTTAAAAATATTAGCTGCTTTCTGGGAAAATGTGGCTAAATACATGTTCATGAAGTGTTTTCCTAAATTTGCCTATGCAGGCCACAGAGTCTAACAAGGGACAAAACTTTCCGCTTATGGAATTTTTTGTTTAAAGTGAGCTTCTTATTAGGGAAAATCCAGTTTGGGTGGACAGTGTCTTACCTGATTAGCCTGTGCACACTGTACAGGCTCATCTGGGAAGGTACTTTAGGCTCATGGATTTAGCCCTCGTTTTCCCACAGGGCGGCGCATGTACTTTTGTTTTAAGTGGCACATCAGTGTTTATGAATAGATATTTGTACTAAGAGTACATTCTTTGTATTTAAATTGAAAATATTCTTTAAGTTAAATAAATCTCTATTAGCTTAAATTGTGATACAATTTTATTCCTTGCATTATTGTAAGAGTGCAAACATATTGTTTGGGAATGATTTTGGTGTTAATTTCAGGATTTATTGCATTTGATAATTTCACATGGGTTAATTTAGTGTTTTTAGCTCACCTGTCACGAAGTGAATTGGTGAGCTTTTGTGACCGTGTGATGTCCGGAGTGCGTGTGTGCGTGCGTGTGTGCGTCGGTCAACAATTTGTTTGTGTAGACAGTAGAGGTCACAGTTTTCATCCAATCTTTATGAAATTTGGTCAGAATGTTTATCTTGATGAAATCTGGGTTGGGATTGTATTTGTGTCATCTGGGGGTCAAAAACTAGGTCACTAGGTCAAAAACAAGGTCACATAATAGGTCAGATAACAGAAAAACCTTGTGTAGACAATAGAGGTCGCAGTTTTCATCCAATCTTTATGAAATTTAGTCCGAATGTTTATCTTGATGAAATCTGGGTTGGGATTGTATTTGTGTCATCTGGGGGTCAAAAACTAGGTCACAAGGTCAAAAACTAGGTCAAATAATAGAAAAACCTTATGTAGACAGTAGAGGTTACAGTTTTCATCCAATCTTTATGAAATTTTGTCAGAATGTTTATCTTGATGAAATCTGGGTTGGGATTGTATTTGGGTCATCTGGGGTCAAAAACAAGGTCACTAGGTCAAAAACTAGGTCAAATAGTAGAAAAACCTTGTGTAGACAGTAGAGGTCACAGTTTTCATCCAATCTTTATGAAATTTGGTCAGAATGTTTATCTTTATAAAATCTGGGTTGGGATTGTATTTGGATCATCTGGGGTCAAAAACTAGGTCACTAGGTCAAAAACTAGGTCAAATAATAGAAAAACCTTGTGTAGACAATAGAGGTCGCAGTTTTCATCCAATCTTTATGAAATTTGGTCAGAATGTTTATCTTGATGAAACCTGGGTTGGGATTACATTTCGGGCCATCTTAGGTCAAAAACTAGGTCAATAGGTCAAATAATAGAAAAAATATTAACAATTTGTTTGTGTAGACAGTAGAGGTCACAGTTTTCATCCAATCTTTATGAAATTTTGTCAGAATGTTTATCTTGATGAAATCTGGGTTGGGCTTGTATTTGGGTCATCTGGGGTCAAAAACTAGGTCACTAGGTCAAAAACTAGGTCAAATAATAGAAAAACCTTATATAGACAATAGAGGTCACAGTTTTCCTCCAATCTTTATGAAATTTGGTCAGAATGTTTATCTTGATGAAATCTGGGTTGGGATTGTATTTGGGTCATCTGGGGTCAAAAACTAGGTCACTAGGTCAAATAATAGAAAAACCTTGTGTAGACAATAGAGGTCACAGTTTTCATCCAATCTTTATTAAATTTGATCAGAATGTTTATCTTGATGAAATCTGGGTTGGGATTGTATTTGGGTCACCTGGGGTCAAAAACTAGGTCACTAGGTCAAATAATAGAAAAACCTTGTGTAGACAATAGAGGGCACAGTTTTCATCTAATCTTTATGAAATTTGGTCAGAATGTTTATCTTGATGAAATCTGGGTTGGGATTGTATTTGGTTAGTCAGGTGAGCGATTCAGGGCCATCATGGTCCTCTTGTTTGACAGTTCTTGCAATCATATTTTGATCAATACAAAGTTGTCAGAAGTTCATTTGAAGCTAGTAAAGTAAGAGCTACATCACACACAATACATTTATTACAACACATATAAGCAGACCTTTTCCTCTTCATGAAAAGTAACAGTTTCTGAGTTATTTTCACCTCTCCATGAATGGCATGCAGTGTTAAATCACTCATTTCTGTGTCAAGTGAAATATATTTGTTGTATCAATGTGTCTCAGACCCATTTCTAGCCGGTAATAAATTATGACTCTGATGCCTTTGGCCTTGTAACTTAGACAGAAAAGCCCACTTGATACCTTCATTCTTATTTATTGGCATGATTTGAATAGGACATTATATCATTTGTGCTTCATTTCTTTTTTACTCACATAAAAGTCGCATTTTAAATTACCAAACATGAAATGCTCTTTTGAATTTATTGGCATGAATGTAAAATGAGTTTTGTTTATTTTTGCCATTATCCCAATCTTACACATAATCCTATTTCTTATTTGTTCAAAAATACGCACTTTGATTTTGAATGATTTAATTTTGGTACTTTTATTACTGCATTCTGGAAAAACTGGACCTCATGCATGTGTGTAAAGTATTGTCCCAGATTAGTCTGAGCAGTCCAAACAGGCTAATCAGGGATGCACTATCCACCCAGACTTGATTTTTGTTTAGATGGGACTTCATTTAAAAGAAATCCATAAAACCAATAAATGTCGTCCCTGATAAGCCTGTGCAGACCGCAAAGGCTAAACAGGGGTGACATTTTACGCAAATCCATTAAGCCCATTTATCCCAGAACTTAGTGCACTATTTTTTTGTGTCCTTGCAGTCTATGAGATGCCCAACATCTGCTCGGGGGTTGCTGGGCAACACTCAACTTTCGAGGTCAAGGCCAGCACAGTGTTTGAATTCCTGAAAAAATGTGAAAGCCTTAAGTCAACTGTTCACTGGTTGGATGCCACACTGGTTGCTGTGTGTCACTACGGCATACCGGCGGCCTTGAAAAGTTTGTGTGTGGATGAAGCTGATACTATTCTGCATGCTGTTGTTCGATTTGCATTGACCACTGGTGAGTGAATTGTGTTTCTCTCATTTAGACATTGATTCAAATGCAACTATATTTTTCAGCTTTCCTTGAAAAGTAGGGTACTTAGGTCCTTAAATTTCAGCGCTTATAGTATTGTAATCTTTCAGATAAGCTATGATTGTGGTACAGTACATGAATTGAATTATTTACATGAATATCCAGTTGATTTAGTACAAGCCTCACTCTGGGGAAACAGGGCTTAATGCATTTGGGAAAGGTATTGTCCAAGATAAGCCTGATCAGTCAGCACAGGCTTATCAGGGACGAAACTTACCTCCTTAACTGGATTTTTACTTCCTTTAAACAAAATATACCATGAAAACATGATGTGTTTTCCTTGATAAGATTTGGTGCTCTGCACAGGCTAATCTGGGACTACACTTAATGCTCATGAAATAAGCCTGGTTTTCACAGAGCAAGGCTCATATGACTATTTCCTATAACAAATGTTTAGATTGAAGCATAGAACACAATTTAGTCCATTCCAAAGTTCTTAATTACACATTCAGACTGTTCTTCTGTATATGACACAGAGAGGCTGTCACTCCTGCATGAGATTCTAAACCTGAACATCCAGACTGAAGAAAGGAATGGTATTGGTGACACAGTGTTTCACACTGTCACAAAGTTCCGCCCTGTTCCCGACCCTAAGGTGTTGAAGATGATCTCTGAGCTTTTGCTGAAAAAAGGCTTCAAGTAAGATTGTGAAAAGGGTATTTCCTCAAGTTGTTTTCTTTGATTATGAGTGGATCAACATGAAAGACGTACACAAAATCACACATATTTTTTCTTATGGCTCGCTTTGGGAAAATGGGGTTTGATGCATGTGAGTAAAGTGTTGTCCCTGATTAGTCTGTGCATTCTGCACAAGCTTATCAGAGATGACACTTTATGCTTTTATGGAAGTTTTCGTTTAAAGGAAGTCTCTTCTAAACAAAATTCCAGTCTAGGTTGAATTAAGCTGTTTTCCTGATTTTGCCTTATATATTTTTGTTTAATGCTTTCGTACACTTAGTTTACATTTTAGAAAGGTTTAACATGAGAAATTTGCGGAAATAATATCATGACTTTATTTAACAGTTAAACAGTGAATTACAAGTTTTATAACAATGATATTTTTCAATTAGCCAAAGGAAAACATACCATAAGTGAGTGTTGTTGATTTTAAAGCTAGAATAATAACCTATTTACTTTCATGACAATTAAATGTACAAATAAATTAAGTTGTTTTTTTTTATAAATAAAGGTAAAATATTGGAAAAAAGGTTCATTATTGATTATCTAAGTTAAGATACAGTTATTGGAGAACATGTTGTTTCATGCCAGTTAAATAATCTGGAATTTGTATTCTAAGCGCCCATCTTGTGTTTACTTTTAGTGTGGCATCAAGGAATTCTGAGGGTAAACTTCCAGTAGAATACCTAGACAGGTCTTGCCCAGGGTTTGTTTATGACATCTTCTTCAAAGCTGCCGACCCTGGTAAGTATCATGTGAGCCTGGTTCTGGAAAAACTGGGTTTAATGCATATGAGTAAAGTGTCATCCAAGATTAGCGTGTGCAGTATTGACAGGCTAATCAGGGACGACTTTTCTGCCTAAAAGGCATTTTTGCTTAGAAGAGTCTTCCTTTAAATTAAAAAAATCATAAAAGAGGAAAGTGTTGTCCCTGATTAGCCTGTGCAGACTGGGATTACACTTTACACACATGCATTAAGCCTAGTAATCTAAGAATAAGGCTCATATAAAACTATTATACCTTGCTTGTGTGCTCATTAAAGCATGGGTATAAACTAGTTGAAAACGTTCAGCTTGGAGCAATTCTTCAATGGATATAATTGTAACAATATCTACTTGCAGTGCTAGCAAAAATTTACCTTGGTTTCTTGTTGTATAAATACATATTATTTTGTGTAATTCTGGGACAGCAGGAACAACTATTTGATAATTTATGTGACATTAAGCATATTCCTTTTACTGATATATTGAACTTGAAAAGGCACTTCAATATGTCAGAATTGTACATGCTTCTTATGCAAGTTAAAAAGTTGAGTTAAACATGCATCATGAGCAAGTCAAACATGCTATATGTAACAGTCAAACATGTTATATGTTCCAGTTAAACATGTGCTATGTTCTAGTCAAACATGATATATGTTCCAGTTAAACATGCTATATGTTCATGTTTCACGTGCTTTATGTTGGAGTTAAAAATGCTGTATGTTTATGTTTATTATGCTATATGTTCCATTTAAACATTTTATATGTTCATGTTATACGTGCTTTATATTGGAGATTGAAATGCTGTATGTTCATGTTTATTATGCTTTATGTTCCAGTTAAATATGCTATATGTGCCAGTTAAGCATGCTATATGTTCTGGTTAATTCTATATGTTCCAGTTAAATATGCTATATGTTGTAAACATGCTAAATGTTTTGGTTAAACATGTTAAATGTTCCATTTAATTTGCTACTGGTTTCAAATTTCTTTCTTTTTATGAGTGATTAGGCTGGAACTTAATTGGTTCACATTTGAATATCATGAATTTTTATCTGAGTCAGATTTCATTACATTTGCTGTCTTTCAGACAAAATCATTGGAGACATCTATAGTTTCAAACTGAAGGGCAATGAACTCTTTATGGCTGGAAATGCGTATGCGGCCTTGGATTATTATTCAAATGCTATTGAGCTTCTGAACTCCATGACATCAGGACTTGCTATGCAGAAGGTAATTCTGAAGTTGTAGGATAAAATAATCTGAACATAGCGCTCTTTGTTTGATATTTAGTTTGTCTTTTTATGCCCCCCAGTAGGGTGGCATATAGCAGTTGAACTGTCCATCAGTCCGTCTGTAAGTCTGTCAGTCTGTGCGTCAGTCCTAAAAGTTTAACATTGGCCATAACTTTTGCAATATAGCAAAAGATAGCATCTTGATATTTGGCATGCATGTGTATCTCATGAAGCTGCACATTTTGAGTAGTGAAAGGTCAAGGTCAAAAGTCAAAAAATACAATCCAAGGGAAGTTATAAGCTTAAAAAGGGAGATAATTTCTAAACCTGCCAAATGATATATTGAAATTTTATTTCAAAGCGGCGCAATAGGGGGCATTGTGTTTCTGACAAACACATCTCTTGTTGATTACAGTTTTGTAAAGAATGTCACAGATGAGTGGCTCCCTGATTTTGTGAAAACATGAGTCACAAACTGTTCAAAATGGTGAACAAATTAGTCGTACTTTTTTTAGATGGTGAAGAGAAAATTTGAGTAGTGAACTAATTTAAATTTTGAGAAGTTCAATCACGGACCTCTCTTTGTGAAAAACTCATTCTTTACGAAGGAAAAAAAACTGTGAAACAGAAATGTGTTCTTAAAAGATTGCTAATGGTTTTTTAATTAAATCTCAAAAAAGGCTTCCAAAATGTTAGTTCAATGAAAATTGTCACTGATTATTCTAATGACATCAATGCATAATTGAGACCTTTAGTTATTAAAAATTAAAGTTTTGTAGAGCATAAAGGTAAAATGATCTATACGTTTTAAATATGACTTGCTGATGAAAATGCTTTTTAAAAAATTACACAGTATGAGAAATGTGATTCGAATTCAGATGGTTAGCATTGTATATGACATACATGCCCAGATACCATATACACTCCATGTGAACAGTTCGCATTTTAGCTGCAAATTAATAACAATGACAGTGGAGAAAAGCTATTGCACGGGTGCCACATTATATGTAATATTATTACGTGTGTTTTTTTTGTTCAAATTGAATATTTTAAGAATCTAAGGGTGTTGCTTTCTATGGCAAGTTGTCTTGAGATTGCTGAAACATCAATATAGGGGCAGTTACCATCTGGATTAAAAAATAAATAAATAATGAAATAATAAATTTCTTCAGATAAATAGGTAACATCGCGCTCTTGGTTGGCTTTTATTCAGATAATGGGAGGAATTAAAAAATTTCAGGTTATTATTGAATTGAAGAATAAATCTGTGAATTTTGGCAGATTTCCTTAACACTGAGATTAACTGTGCCATTTTGCTTACTAATGCGGTTAACTTTCTTGGGTTTGCTTAACATCGGGATTGAATTTGCAAATTGGCTTAAGATTGCGAATGAATTTGCAGATTTGCTTACTTTTGCAATTTATGATTTTAAGTTGACTGTTAGTTTCTTAAAATCTGTGGGGGGGGGACACTGAAAGTAATCATACCTGATTTAGGATAATTTTCTTTGTAGGCCACTGGGGAATCATGATATTTGTATGACCCCGGTCAAATGATCGGGGGTATATTGTTTTTGGCCTGTCTGTCATTCTGTCTCCAAACTTTAACCTTGGTAATAAAACTGTTGACATACACTACTTGCGGTGTCATTTCTCCCCCTTTCAGCTGATTTCCTCCTTTTCAATGTCAAAATATATATACAAATAGCTGTTAATTTTGCTGGCTCTATATACACAGACAGAATTTAGTTAAACCCTGTAAGAGGGTTGAACATTTGCCTTTTCTAAGGTGGTACTTTAACCACACCTCTGGATATATTACGTTTGATTTACATGTGTCCGTTATTTATTGCTTTTTGAATTACAACTCAAGATGTATGTTTATAGATGGGCAGTCACGAGATTGCAGTGCTCTATGGAAACAGAGCAGAGTGTTTTCTTAAGCTACGTTTCTACCAGCAAGCGCATGATGATGCCCTGCAAAGTGTCTCCATTGATGGACACTGGTATAAGGTATGTGAAGTGTTGTTGTTTTCCATTCCAGTTGGGGCTCCGTAGAGGACCCATTCCCAATGGACAACAGTATGTTTTTCCCAAATGTGAACTGAAAATTCCCAAATGAAGGTTTCAAAAACATTAATATTTAAAACGTCTCAACAGTTAGTTCATCTCAAATCCAGCTCTATAAGTTGAACATTAGTAAATATTATATAGAAATCGCTTAAAACATTATTCTCATCAAATCTTGATGTAATTTTGTTAACCAACTAGGCTCACCTCCACCACATATCTATGCCCCTATGATTAAGCAAATTCCTGGGGTGAGGGTTTGATTGTTTATCTTTAAATATTAATTTCAAGTTCTAATTACATTTATGATAAAGTTGGAGCAAAAACTTTGTCACTAGGTCCATTTCTAATGAAACATTATGATGCACCCTTCGATAAAGAGGGGGTATATTGTTTTGCTGGATGTCGATCTGTCTGTCGGATTGTCTGTCGGTAGACCAGTTCGTTTTTTATCAATAACTCATCACCAAATTGACTGATTGGCTTGATACTTCACATGTGCATTGGCCTTGGACAGTAGATGACCCCTATTAAAACTGAGTCACTAGGTCAAGTATCAAGGTCACTGTCACATTAAGTGTGAAAATTGTTTCCGATCAATAAGTTGTCAACGACTAAACGGATTGGCTTGACGCTTCCCATGTGCATTTGCAATGGACAGTAGATAACCCCTTTTTAAATTGGATTCACTAGGTCAAAGGTCAAGGTCACTGTCGCACTAAGTGTGAAAATCGTTTCCGATAAATAAGTTGTCAACAAATTAACGGATTGGCTGGATACTTCACATGTGCATTTGTCATGGACAGTAGATGACCACTATTAAAATTGAGGTCACTAGGTCCAAGGTTAAGGTCACTTCAATTTTATTTTTTTTATTTTTTTTTTGGGGGGGGGGCATTTGTCTCCGACCGCGGAGCTTTTGTTACTACTTTTGAATTCAACTGAAACTTCTTAGAATGATTAAGGGCTTTGGAAAGCATAGAATGCATAAAGTTATTAATAATCATTATTAAGGGCATTTAATTGTTACAATAAATGTGCTGATTTTCTCCATTTAAACATTTATTTATAGGGGGCATTGCTAATGTGTGGTAAACTCATGAGAAGGTTAATCCTTGTTACTTTAGATAATCATGACGGCCTTATTTAAAGTTTTAAACTGTGTTTCCAATTTTGCAGGCCCATATTCGTGTTGGCAAGGCCTTGAAAGGCTTGAAAGACTTCATGAAGTCAGTGCAGGCGTTTTGTAATGCTTACCTTTGCCCCATCACGGAAGACAAGGTGAAGGTTGAAATCCTGGTCGAGCTTGCACCTGTGCTGCAAACGCTGAGTAAGCATGTAGTTGTTTTTTGAAAGCTGCTATTTTTATATCAATATAAATTATCAGTATATGGGCAATGCTCTGTGAAAAAGGGTTTAATGCATGTGTGTAAAGTGTCGTCCCAGATTAGTCTATGAGTCTGTACAGGCTTATCAGGGACGACACTTTCCGCCTAAGCTAGATTTGTGCTAAGAAGAGACTTTCTTTAAACAGAAAATATCATAAAAGCAGAAAGTGTTGTCCCTAATCTGGGATGACACTTTATGCACATGCATTTAACCCCCTTTTCACAGAGCACGGCTCGTATATTGATTGTTTTTATTTTATTTACAAGCTGGGCTCTGGGAAAGCAGGGCTTAATTAAGTAAATGTCGTCCCAGAACAGTTCTGTTCAGTCCGCACTGGCTATACAGGGACGGCAATATCTTCCTTCTTAAGATTTGTTTGTTTAGAGAAAGTGGCTTCCTATAATAAAAAAAACATTCCAGTCTTGATAGAAAGTGTCCCTGATTAGCCCCTGGGGACTGCACATGCTAATATGGGATGACACTTAACTCAAATGCATACAGCTCAGTGATTAGCCCCTGGGGACTGCATATGCTAATATTGGATGACACTTAACTCACATGCATACAGCTCAGTTTTACTAGAGTAAGGCTCTTATATGCAATAAGAAGTATCTTCGGGCTCTTAAAATATATTTTGTGCGTTTCTTATCTAAAAGCACTAAAAACTGCAACACAAAGACAGAGTGTAAAGAATGGTTTTAGAACAGACTGGTTCCTTCAAATTAATAGATAGCTGCATGACAGAGCATTTTCGGAAGCTGTAAGCTTTCATAATTACCATTGATACTATTGAGAAAGAGTGCAGCAAAAAGTCTCTTGTAAGTGTCCATTAATACTACTCAGAAAGAGGGCAGAAAGAAGTCCCTCGTTAGTGCCCATTAATGCCAGTGAGAAAGAGGGCAGAAAGAAGTCCCTCGTTAGTGTGCATTAATACTATTGAGAAATAGGGCAGCAAGAAGTCCCTCGTTAGTGCCCATTAATACTATTGAGAAAGAGGGCAGCAAGAAGTCGCTTGTTAGTGCCCATTAATACTACTCAGAAAGAGGGCAGCATAATGTCCCTTGATAATACCCATTAATACTATTGAGAAAGAGGGAAGCAAGAAGTCCCTCGTTAGTGCCCATTAATACTATTGAGAAAGAGAGAAGCAAGAAGTCCCTCGTTAGTGCCCATTAATACTATTGAGAAAGAGGGAAGCAAGAAGTCCCTCGTTAGTGCCCATTAATACTACTCAGAAAGAGGGCAGCATAATGTCCCTTGTTAATACCCATTAATACTATTGAGAAAGAGGGCAGCAAGAAGTCGCTTGTTAGTGCCAATTAATACTACTCCGACGAGGGCAGCAAGAAGTCGCTTGTTAGTGCCCATTAATTCTACTAAGAAAGAGGGAAGCAAGAAGTCGCTTGTTAATACCCATTAATACTACTCATAAAGAGGGAAGCAAGAAGTCGCTTGTTAGTGCCCATTAATACTACTCAGAAAGAGGGAAGCAAGAAGTCGCTTGTTAATACCCATTAATACTACTCATAAAGAGGGCAGCAAGAAGTCGCTTGTTAGTGCCCATTAATACTACTCAGAAAGAGGGAAGCAAGAAGTCGCTTGTTAGTGCCCAATAATACTACTAAGAAAGAGGGAAGCAAGAAGTCGCTTGTTAATACCCATTAATACTACTCAGAAAGACGGCAGCAAGAAGTCGCTTGTTAATACCCATTAATACTACTCAGAAAGAGGGCAGCAAGAAGTCGCTTTTTAATACCCATTAATACTACTCAGAAAGAGGGCAGCAAGAAGTCGCTTGTTAGTGCCCATTAATACTACTCAGAAAGAGGGAAGCAAGAAGTCGCTTGTTAATACCCATTAATACTACTCAGAAAGAGGGCAGCAAGAAGTCGCTTGTTAATACCCATTAATACTACTCAGAAAGAGGGCAGCAAGAAGTCGCTTGTTAATACCCATTAATACTACTCAGAAAGAGGGCAGCAAGAAGTCGCTTGTTAATACCCATTAATACTACTCAGAAAGAGGGCAGCAAGAAGTCGCTTGTTAATACCCATTAATACTACTCAGAAAGAGGGAAGCAAGAAGTCCCTTGTTAGTGCCCATTAATACTACTCAGAAAGAGTGCAGCAAGAAGTCGCTTGTTAATACCCATTAATACTACTCAGAAAGAGGGCAGCAAGAAGTTGCTTGTTAGTGCCCATTAATACTACTCAGAAAGAGGGCAGCAAGAAGTCGCTTGTTAATACCCATTAATACTACTCAGAAAGAGGGAAGCAAAAAGTCGCTTGTTAATACCCATTAATACTACTCAGAAAGAGGGCAGCAAGAAGTCGCTTGTTAATACCCATTAATACTACTCAGAAAGAGGGCAGCAAGAAGTCGCTTGTTAGTGCCCATTAATACTACTCAGAAAGAGGGCAGCAAGAAGTCGCTTGTTAGTGCCCATTTATACTATTCAGAAAGAGGGAAGCAAGAAGTCGCTTGTTAATACCCATTAATACTACTCAGAAAGAGGGCAGCAAGAAGTCGCTTGTTAATACCCATTAATACTACTCAGAAAGAGGGCAGCAAGAAGTCGCTTGTTAATACCCATTAATACTACTCAGAAAGAGGGCAGCAAGAAGTCGCTTGTTAATACCCATTAATACTACTCAGAAAGAGGGCAGCAAGAAGTCGCTTGTTAATACCCATTAATACTACTCAGAAAGAGGGCAGCAAGAAGTCGCTTGTTAGTGCCCATTAATACTACTAAGAAAGAGGGAAGCAAGAAGTCGCTTGTTAATACCCATTTATACTATTCAGAAAGAGGGCAGCAAGAAGTCGCTTGTTAATACCCATTAATACTACTCAGAAAGAGGGCAGCAAGAAGTCGCTTGTTAATACCCATTAATACTACTCAGAAAGAGGGCAGCAAGAAGTCGCTTGTTAATACCCATTAATACTACTCAGAAAGAGGGCAGCAAGAAGTCGCTTGTTAATACCCATTAATACTACTCAGAAAGAGGGAAGCAAGAAGTCGCTTGTTAATACCCATTAATACTACTCAGAAAGAGGGCAGCAAGAAGTCGCTTGTTAGTGCCCATTAATACTACTAAGAAAGAGGGAAGCAAGAAGTCGCTTGTTAATACCCATTTATACTATTCAGAAAGAGGGCAGCAAGAAGTCGCTTGTTAATACCCATTAATACTACTCAGAAAGAGGGCAGCAAGAAGTCGCTTGTTAATACCCATTAATACTACTCAGAAAGAGGGCAGCAAGAAGTCGCTTGTTAATACCCATTAATACTACTCAGAAAGAGGGAAGCAAGAAGACGCTTGTTAGTGCCCATTAATACTACTAAGAAAGAGGGAAGCAAGAAGTCGCTTGTTAATACCCATTAATACTACTCAGAAAGAGGGAAGCAAGAAGTCGCTTGTTAGTGCCCATTAATACTACTCAGAAAGAGGGAAGCAAGAAGTCCCTCGTTAGTGCCCATTAATACTACTCAGAAAGAGGGCAGCAAGAAGTCGCTTGTTAATACCTATTAATACTACTCAGAAAAAGGGCAGCAAGAAGTCGCTTGTTAGTGCCCATTAATACTACTCAGAAAGAGGGCAGCAAGAAGTCGCTTGTTAGTGCCCATTAATACTACTCAGAAAGAGGGCAGCAAGAAGTCGCTTGTTAATACCCATTAATACTACTCAGAAAGAGGGAAGCAAGAAGTCCCTATGTGCCCATTAATACTACTCAGAAAGAGGGCAGCAAGAAGTCGCTTGTTAGTGCCCATTAATACTACTCAGAAAGAGGGCAGCAAGAAGTCGCTTGTTAGTGCCCATTAATACTACTCAGAAAGAGGGCAGCAAGAAGTCGCTTGTTAATACCCATTAATACTACTCAGAAAGAGGGCAGCAAGAAGTCGCTTGTTAATACCCATTAATACTACTCAGAAAGAGGGCAGCAAGTAGTCGCTTGTTAATACCCATTAATACTACTCAGAAAGAGGGCAGCAAGAAGTCGCTTGTTAGTGCCCATTAATTCTACTCAGAAAGAGGGCAGCAAGAAGTCGCTTGTTAGTGCCCATTTATACTATTCAGAAAGAGGGAAGCAAGAAGTCGCTTGTTAATACCCATTAATACTACTCAGAAAGAGGGCAGCAAGAAGTCGCTTGTTAATACCCATTAATACTACTCAGAAAGAGGGCAGCAAGAAGTCGCTTGTTAATACCCATTATTACTACTCAGAAAGAGGGCAGCAAGAAGTCGCTTGTTAATACCCATTAATACTACTCAGAAAGAGGGCAGCAAGAAGTTCCTTGTTAATACCCATTAATACTACTCAGAAAGAGGGCAGCAAGAAGTCGCTTGTTAATACCCATTAATACTACTCAGAAAGAGGGAAGCAAGAAGTCGCTTGTTAGTGCCCATTAATACTACTAAGAAAGAGGGAAGCAAGAAGTCACTTGTTAATACCCATTAATACTACTCAGAAAGAGGGAAGCAAGAAGTCGCTTGTTAGTGCCCATTAATACTACTCAGAAAGAGGGAAGCAAGAAGTCCCTCGTTAGTGCCCATTAATACTACTCAGAAAGAGGGCAGCAAGAAGTCGCTTGTTAATACCCATTAACACTACTCAGAAAGAGGGCAGCAAGAAGTCGCTTGTTAGTGCCCATTAATACTACTCAGAAAGAGGGCAGCAAGAAGTCGCTTGTTAGTGCCCATTAATACTACTCAGAAAGAGGGCAGCAAGAAGTCGCTTGTTAGTGCCCATTAATACTACTCAGAAAGAGGGCAGCAAGAAGTCGCTTCTTAATACCCATTAATACTACTAAGAAAGAGGGAAGCAAGAAGTCACTTGTTAGTGCCCATTAATACTACTCAGAAAGAGGGCAGCAAGAAGTCGCTTGTTAATACCCATTAATACTACTCAGAAAGAGGCAGCAAGAAGTCGCTTGTTAATACCCATTAATACTACTCAGAAAGAGGGAAGCAAGAAGTCGCTTGTTAGTGCCCATTAATACTACTAAGGAAGAGGGAAGCAAGAAGTCGCTTGTTAATACCCATTAATACTACTCAGAAAGAGGGAAGCAAGAAGTCGCTTGTTAGTGCCCATTATTACTACTCAGAAAGAGTGCAGCAAGAAGTCGCTTGTTAATACCCATTAATACTACTAAGAAAGAGGGCAGCAAGAAGTCGCTTGTTAGTGCCCATTATTACTACTCAGAAAGAGTGCAGCAAGAAGTCGCTTGTTAATACCCATTAATACTACTCAGAAAGATGGAAGCAAGAAGTCACTTGTTAGTGCCCATTAATACTACTCAGAAAGAGGGCAGCAAGAAGTCGCTTGTTAGTGCCCATTAATACTACTCAGAAAGAGGGCAGCAAGAAGTCGCTTGTTAGTGCCCATTAATACTTCTAAGAAAGAGGGCAGCAAGAAGTCGCTTGTTAATACCCATTAATACTACTCAGAAAGAGGGCAGCAAGAAGCCGCTTGTTAGTGCCCATTAATACTACTAAGAAAGAGGGCAGCAAGAAGTCGCTTGTTAGTGCCCATTAATACTACTCAGAAAGAGGGCAGCAAGAAGTCGCTTGTTAATACCCATTAATACTACTCAGAAAGAGGGAAGCAAGAAGTCGCTTGTTAGTGCCCATTAATACTACTCAGAATGAGGGCAGCAAGAAGTCGCTTGTTAGTGCCCATTAATACTACTCAGAAAGAGGGCAGCAAGAAGTCGCTTGTTAATACCCATTAATACTACTAAGAAAGAGGGAAGCAAGAAGTCCCTCGTTAGTGTCCATTAATACTATTGAGAAAGAGGGCAGCAAGAAGTCCTCGTTAGTGTCCATTAGTACTATTGAGAAAGAGGGCAGCAAAAAGTCCCACGTTAGTGTCCATTAGTACTGCTCAGAAAGAGGGCAGCAAGATATCCCTATTAGTATCCATAATAGATCTTAGAAAGAGGGCAGCAAGAAGTCGCTTGTTAGTGCCCATTAATTCTATTGAGAAAGAGGGCAGCAAGAAGTCCCTGGTAAGTTTCAAAACTGTTATCTCTTTACTTCTTTACAGGCCACATATTTTATCCTCTCTTAATGCTTCTTGGTCTGAATATTTGTCTTGATAGTATTTCAGCCAGGCCAAATAAGGTTGAAGTGGGATCAAAACTAGGTCTCAGGGTCAAATCTAAGACACAATTTGTTGGCACTTTATAAAATCCACTTTTATTTTTTAATCTTTTTGATAAATTTTCCTATCTTGGCAAAATTCGAATCTGGGTGAATTGGGGGGAAAATGTAACCTAATCATCTCTTAGAAAGATCTTTTAACTCTAAAAATGTGTCAAATGTCACCTAATTGCAACAACATTGTGTGAATCAGATATACTTGGCCATATCTAGACCAAGTTTAAAATTGGGTCCTGATTAGTAAACAGACTAAGTTGCTACCAGATGAGTGAACTCATTGACAACTTGAACTCAGCTGAGCTCTTTAGAGAAATCACTACTATTGTTTACCTCTTTAATCATAAGAATTTCACTGAATACGTGACATTAACTTCTTAGGCACATGGTAGTGATTTATTTCATGAAATGGTAGTTTGTAATGACCAGATTTCCATGGAAGACTGGATAAGATCCCCATAGAGAATGGCCACATATGGGCTCAGGCCTGCTACCACTGGCTGTCAAAGAACGACTGGGACACTGCATCTGCTGCCTTCAACCAGTATGAACAGTCCAAGTGTAAGCAGCCTCACCTGGCCCTCACCTTGAAACCATTCTGCTATATCAGTAAACTCAAGGTAATACCTCTTTTTCGCATGTCAACTCAGAATAATGTTAATTGTTGTGAGAATCAAGAACTTTTCAGTTTATATTGTGACACAAATAAAACACTTTTAGTTGTGATTATTGCCTTCTCAGTTCTGACATAATAAATGTGCTATCTTAAAGGTAAAAATCATTCTTTAAGGTGTAATGTAAAAATAGTATTTTCATTTTAAATTATGACTTGTAACTATATTTTTCTCTCATATTGAAGAATTTTAACATACTTTGGCTCAAAGGTTACTATGTGACAGACAGTATAAAACAACAACCAAATGATAACCTTTAATTCAAGGTTATACCTCAAGGTTCTTTGTTTGCGTATTTATGTTTACACAAAGCGTTTCGAGCTATATTGTCCTCATGGATTGAAGCATCTCAAAATAACTATATAAGACACATAAAAAAACAGATAGCTATCATCAAGGTCATTCTTATAGATGAACATGAAAAAGGGCTTTAAAATAGGGCTTTTCAAAGTTCAGTTTTCTTCATTCAATTAAGAATATTTATAAATTATAAGGGCCCAGATGGCTTAATTGTTTTATGCCCCCGAAGGAGGTCATATAGTGATCGGGCCGTCCGTCTGTCTGTCTGTTTGTCCTTCCGTCACACTTCTAGGTTTCGCATTTAGGTTTTGAAAAATGCTCATAACTTCTATGTTGCTCCAGATAGCAACTTGATATTTGGCATGCATGTGTATCTCATGGAGCTGCACATTTTGAGTGGTGCAATGTCAAGGTCAAGGTCATCCTTCAAGGTCAAATGTCAAATATATGGCTACAAAGCGGCGCAGAAGGGGGCATTGTGTTTCTGACAAACACATCTCTTGTTGTATATTACTTCATTAGACCCATTGATGAATTTAAGTTCGTAATGATTAATTATGTAAAAAATTAAGGCATGGAATACATTATATCAAACGTTATCCATGCAAACATCCTGCATCTGTTTCGCAAGCTTGATGAATCCAGATATTGCACAAAGAGGAGTACATTATACTGAGTACGTAACGGACATTTGACATATCCTGTAAAATGCACTACTGCTGTATGACAGCCTTGACTTAAGTTAGGTGGAATATTAAAGATTAGTGCTTATTGTATATAATTTTACCACTTTGTCCCAAATTTTTAGAAAATGACTTGAATATTTTGAATGAAATCAATACTTACATTCAGTTGTCAATTTGGTCATTGTAATATAATACGCATGGTAATATAGACGCACATTGTGTCAGGTGATTTATGTATTTTCAGTGGAAATACCCACATTCTGTTTAGCAAATCTTTAAGTAGTAAAAAAACATTTATTTCATTTGATACTTTAGACATACGGTGAATGGTTCTGCTATTAACTTATTACTAATTTGAAATTGGCTTAATTGCTTCAGCTTCAAACTCTCGTAAACAGTAATTCAGTCCCACCAAATCTTTAACCATAGCAATGTACTTATTAATGGGCATGCAGTAAGAAGAGCCAGGGACTATCACCTCATAAAAATGACTAGTTAATTGGCATGCGAGCAAATGACTCCCAAGTTACCCTTTTGCAACCGGGATTTATTGCGTACAGGTATAACAAGCAAATTGGAGAATGAACGACAACATTATATTTTTGTCAAAATCAGAAATTGGTGAATAAACGTGTCAAAGAATTAGTGTTTTTTAATCTTCAAAATTTCATGCTGATAAAATTAAATTATTTCACATATATATCTGGTCCTGTTAATTTGCAGTATATGGATTATTGTTGACTGTATTTTGTAGTTTATTCCCTTTATGAATAAAATTGCGTTGTTATAAAAACTCCATTTAACTTTAATTTGTTGAATTGGCCATGACTGTTAAATATTCCAAATTTAAATCATGTAGTGGAAGGCTACATGTATCATAATACAGGCGTATATATCAATTATATGATCTGATTTTCAATAAATGTGAGTGTTATTGCTATATAATTGCATATTTTTCATATAAAGATGAATTCTGTATATATCCATATAAACATGAACCCATGTTTTTTCACTAACCAAAATAAAATCACAGTGTTTATGTTGACTTGTGTAGCAAAATAATATAAAGAATATCTAAAATGGCAAGGCCTAGAGGTGTTTATTTTAGCAGATAAAATGATGTTCCTCTACTAAGTTTGCTCTTTGTATGCCCCCCTGTTGTCAAATGTAGCCCCAAACCAGAGGTCTCTAGTATGATTACCGGAATAAACCCTCTTCGGAAGAAACACCCTTCCCAAAAAACGGCATAGCGGAAGAAACTCCCTTTCACATTTTGCAAACACGGAACAAACACCCTTTCATAGCGGAACAAACCCCCTTCAAGTTTTCAAACAGGCGGAATAAACACCCTTTCATAGCGGAGTAAACACCCTTCCTAAGTGTTATTCAAAATCGATAATTAAATGAAGGTGCGAAAATCTGCTTAAAGAAGTATACCAGTCGTTTGTTCATAAGTTATTAATGATACACATTAAATATTAAATATTCAAGCTGTGAATCTCAAACGTCGTTATCGTGATAATTGACCCGTTAACTTCTCAAATGAGAATAATAATTAGTAATCCAAAACACACTTCCGAATTTTTAATGTTAACACGACGTTTACAAATGCTTCCAATATAGTCATCATGTATATTTCCCGAAAAAAGAGCGCGAAAATTACGCGGCAATGTACAAGGTCAAGGGTGCGTGTATTGAGTTTTTGATATAAACTGTGTAGCGCAGATAACATTGAATTCTGTTGATTTCGGTTTAAATGTTTTGGTATTTTTAACACAAATATATCCTGAATAATTTGATATTTCCTTTTAATTAATTTCAAATCAAACACGCTGTATCTTAATCGTTACGGTCTTTTAGTTGAGTAATTATTTAAACAGTAATTGTACTGTATACTATTAATGATACATTAAATATTCAAGCTGTGAATCTCAAACATCGTTATGTTAATAAAACGAATAATTTATGATTGGGGAAAAATAAGTAGTATTGAAGGATCATGACACAACTTCTCACCATTATCCCCAATAGCCAGTACATTAAAGGACATTGATTTTAATTAAATGAAGGTGTGATAATCTATTTCCAAACTGCTTTGTGCTGATTAAAAAAGTGTACTGGCAGTTTGTTCACAAGTTGTTAACGCTGAAATGCTCGTGTGAATTTGACTTGCACTCGTTAAACTGAGATTATAAGAGTTTTATATGTGTTGAAATGTACTATATTGATGAAAATATGTTACAATAACACAAAATAGGCAATAAAAATTATACATTGAAGACAGAATTCATCAAATGCAACAAAGACAAAGAGCGCCCGAGCCGATTGTGGCGAAGATATACGTACATATTTTCCTACAATAACAGAAGCATACGTCTTTTTATAAGGATCGGAGTTAGTGTTCTTGTGTCGTAAGAATAGATAGCGTTTTTACACATTTTATATAATTTCATAAATATTTGATAAAACCGTGCATATTCTTGCTTGAATCCCTCATACTCATACCGCTATGGATGGTGGTTTATTCCGCATATGCAAAACTAGCGAAGGGGTTTATTCCGCTATGGAAGGGGGTTTATTCCGCATATGCAAAACTAGCGAGGGGGTTTGTTCCGCTATGGAAGGGGATTTATTACGCATATGCAAAACTAGCGAGGGTGTTTATTCCGTGTTTGCAAAATGTGAAAGGGGGTTTCTTCGGCTATGCCGTTTTGAGGAAAGGGGTTTTTTTCCGAAGGGGGTTTCTTCCATACACCCTCTAGTATAATACCTCTGAGCTATAACTTTCCCGGTTATCGACCCACAATCCTAAATTGTTATTTTTTTATAGATAATCTAATAAATGACCACCACACCCTCACACTATACCCCCCCTACCCCAAAAAAATAATTTTTATGCCCCCAGTAGGGTGGCATATGGCAGTTGAACTGTCCGTCAGTATGTCAGTCAGTCTGTCCGTCCGTCCGAAAAAAACTTTAACATTGGCCATTACATTTTCACTATTGAAGACAGCAACTTGATATTTGGCATGCATGTGTATCTCATGGAGCTGAACATTTTGAGTGGTGAAATGTGAAGGTCAAGGTCATCCTTCAAGGTCAAATGACAAATATATGGCGTCTGTCCGTCCGAAAACTTTAACATTGGCCATGACTTTTTTAATGTTGAAGATAGCAACTTGATATTTGGCATGCATGATTTTGTATCTCATGAATCTGCACATTTTGAGTGGTGGAAGTTCATGGTCAAGGTCATCCTTCAAGGTCAAGGGTAAAAAATATATTCAAAGCGGTGTTATCATGAAGCTGCACATTTTGAGTGGTGGAAGTTCTAAGTCAAGGTCATCCTTCAAGGTCAAAGGTAAAAAAAAAATCAAAGCGGCATTATCATGAAGCTGCACATTTTGAGTGGTGGAAGTTGGGAGGTCAAGGTCATCCTTCAAGGTCAAGGTCATCCTTCAAGGTCAAAGGTCAAAAAATAATATTTCAAAGCGGGGCTCTCATAAAGCTGCACATTTTGAGTAGTGGAAGTTCAAGGTCAAGGTCATCCTTCAAGGTCAAAGATAAAAAAAAACAACAATTCAAAGCGGCGCAATAGGGGGCATTGTGTTTCTGACGAACACATCTCTTGGTTTTTTTTTTCAAACATGGTTAAAAAACACAAATATTTATTTTTATTATTTTATTATTTTATTTTTAAAATACCGTCCAACCATCCCACCCAAGAATCCCCCCCCCCCCCAAAAAAGAAAAAAATATTTTTTTTTTGCATTTTTGGGAGATAATGTAAAAAATGACCACACCCCCACACTATACACCCCTCTCTACCCCTCCCTCCTTTGTGATTGAAAACTGAGATAGGTCCCTACACCTTTAGAAAGAAAAATAGATGAGCGGTCTGCACCCGCAAGGCGGTGCTCTTGTTTTTTATGTCACAGGGTGAGAAAATTGTGCGGCCAGTCCGGGACTCAAACTCGGGACACCTCGCTGACTGAGCTAACCGGGCTGACACACAACTCCTCCCCTAACGTGATCAAGTTCAAACTGTGACATTTATTTATAATTTTAATAAGTATTTTATTCATACAAAAATATATTTTCTTAAAAAATAATGTGTTTGGAAAGTAGGAATATGCATTGTTTTAAGCATCCTTTTGTCCAGGTATATTCCATCAATATGCCCTGTTATTATGTCAATCTTGTGTTCATGTTCACAGGTGCATGGCTGGTGCCTGGGGTTGATGCAGTACCTCCTAGACTGTGGGGCTGACAAGAAGACCATTTCCCTGGAGGACGGCGACACCTACCTGCATGCTGTTGTCAAAATAACGCTTGTTGTTGGTATGATTTCCACCTTTATGTTATTATATATTAGCCTCACTCTGGGGAAATGTGGCTTAATGCATGTAAGTAAAGTATTGTTCTAGATTAGCCTGTGCAGTCTGCCTAGACTTATCAGGGACGACACTTTCCATGTTTATTATATTTTTCGTTTTGAAGAAAAATTAGCAAAAACCTGTTTAGGCAGAAAATGTCGCCTGTAATTTCTCTGTGTTGACTTTACATGCTAATCTTAGACGACACGTTATGCACATGCATTTAACACCATTTTTCCAGAGCGGGGCTGTTTAATAAAAAAAATATGTTTTTGTTTGAAGTGTGATGACAAGGAAATAGCGCCAATATGTTGGTTGCCTCTGTTTATCATTAGAACATTAAAAACAAAACAAAAACAATCTTTGAATTAAATTTGAAGTAATGACATTGTTGATGTGTGGTCTTTGAAAATTGATGTTGTTCCAATAGTAGTTTTATGTTTTCTGTAACATCTCAATTGAATCTTTAAAAAATGCTCCAATGTAAATTCCATTGTAATGTCATAAATACTGACCTGTTATCGTATGCTTATACTTTCCAAGGGGAAATAACTCATCCGGAATTTTAATTGGGAATCCGCCACCTCAATACCGTAATACAGGCCAGGTTAAACATAGTGCAATGCAACCTAGCCAAAAATCGGTAACCAACCCTCAATATTCTTTCCGGATCAACCAGGTGTATACGTGTCTTTTACGGCTCTGAATTAAAATATTGTTTTTCACTTGGTTGATTGGGGTTTTGAATAGATAAATTGTGTTATTTATCTTTTTATTTCTCTTTCGGATTAATTTGTGTGGATTTAATGGATTTTGTTTCATTTGTAAAAGGTAAGCCATGCTTGTTTTTATCGAACAATGGTTTATTTCTACCATGCTGGGTGTTTTCAGGCGCGAACGACCACGTGCAAAACGTGCTCTTCTAATACATTGCTAGAACGTGCAAAGCATGTTCTTCTAATGTGTAACGAGATCGTGCAAAGCGTGTTCTTCTATTGACAGATTGTTTATCATTTGCCATTGTGTGCAATAATGATTTTAACGTTCCGTATGACAATCTAATTGATCGTCATTTTATTTTTCATCTGTTTTGAATTAAACTTTTGTTTAATTTATGATCTACGGCAGTATTATTATAATTTTCATTATGGTCAAATAATGATTTTATGTGCCGTATGATAATCTGGTCTGTGACCAGTTTATGGTTGAATATGCTTTGCTCTTGTTTTTCATATATTCGACTACATGATGGTCGCAGAAACAAGAGTGGATAAATACCCGGTGACTTCGCAGATCATGAATGATAGTTGCAGTATCAGTCACCGGGTATCGGGCATGATCGCGACCGTACTATGCTAAGTCTCTTAGACAGTCGGTCAACATCAGACCATATGGCGACACCCGTCAGCCGGTCTTTGCCCGATGGCATTCGTCAAGGACATCGACCAATGCCGGACCATTTGGCATCCGCCATACGGTCATTATCCGGTGACAACACTGGTCAAGATATGACCGGTACGTCACCGGGGACGTTGATCACGGACCATTGATCGACGTCTGACCGGCCGGTCCGGTAGCCGGTCATGTCACCGGTCCGGTCCGGTCATTGATCACCGGTCATGTCACCGGTCCGGTCCGGTCACCGGTCATGTCACCGGTCCGGTTATTGATCACCGGTCCGGTCCGGTCACCGGTCATGTCACCGGTCCGGTCATGTCACCGGTCTGGTCCGGTCACCGGTCCGGTCCGATCACCGGTCCGGTAACCGGTCCGGTCACCGGTCCGGTCATGTCACCGGTCATGTCACCGGTCCGGTCACCGGTCATGTCACCGGTCCGGTCATGTCACCGGTCCGGTCATTGATCACCGCTCCGGTCACCGGTCAACAGTCATCAGTTAGGCCTGCCACCGATAACACCAGTCACCGGTCAAGAAGAAGAACTCGGTCTTCTTCATTGAATTATTCTCCTATTCTTCGTTGAAAACATCGTCTTCATCAAGGATTAGACATCGGACACGCTCTTCTTCGTCGAGCAGTTCTCATCGTCGCGGCTCTCGTAAGCGATCACGTCGTCACTCACGGAGACGTTATTCTAGAAGATCTCGGTCTCATCGCAGCCGATCCACATCTCGGCCGATCCAGATCTCGACATCGCAGGAAACGAGGACGTCGTCAACCTTCACGTAGACATCAGCGGACTGCATTGAGCACCACTGGATAGTTATCGAACATACCTCTCCTTCATTGAGCAGTTCTCGGCGTTGATACGCTCGTAAGCGATCATGTCAATGCTCACGGAGACAATATTGTAGAAGACAATATTTCCAGCGTAGCCGAACAATATTTCGGCATCGAAGTTATATGGATGTCGCCACTTCTCACGTAGGCGTTAATGAACCTACTGGTCATATCGACGTTCTCCATTTTATTCCTTTAGGAATATCATGTCTCCATTCCACGTGTGATGGTTCTTCTTATGGCATCCACACATGTTGCAGTCACCGAGCCGTAGTTGTATACGAACACTAGTTCGTTTAACATTTAGGCTTCGGGTAAGCTGTTCTTTTCTCCACTACGACTACAAGGACACTTATGCCTATTAATACTGATAATCTACCGTTGTTTTCCGGTTAACATTATCAGATGACTTCGTGGATGGTCATTCTTCTGCACCAGATATTTCCATTCTGACGCAGTTATATTATACCGGTCCCGATCACCAGACATCGGTCACCATTCATCGGTCATATCACCGATCACTGATCACCGGTCAGAATAAGTGATGTCTCATCGCCATCGGATTGGATTTTTTGGCATGATCTTCTTTTCCGACCAGTGCTTGACATTGATAACAGACCATATGGATTCCACCATTTTTTGGTCTTTAACTGGAAACGTCACCGGTCATATTATGACTGGTCCGTTCACCGGGCTACAGTTACCGGTCATTGACCGGTCCGGTTCAGTCACCACTTACCAATTACCGGTGATCCACTGTGTTTTCATCGGTCAATTTTTAGTATCACGGGTATCGTCTACATTACATAGTTGTATACCCCTGGCTATGATTGTATTGAATACTATATTTTATGGATTCAACAATCTACATGACTTTTTGTGTTTTTCAATACTGATGTTCTACTGGCGACGGTTACCAAATCATGCTATATCTGTTATTTGTACTTCTATCTCAACCGGCTACATGCAGACTACTGGTCTTGCAGATATATCGGCTGAAGTGGGCTCGGAGACTAGCATTGAGGTCGAACATTACTATTTGACCTCTATTAATTTATGTTCGAGACCCGAAGGATGAATTGTTTTAACCGCCTTTACCTGTCGGCTACAGACTTTGCAGTCAGTGTCACGGAACAGTTGGGACACATTAATGACGCTAGCAGGATTAGCAAGACGACATTTGTATCGACTTCTGCTTTTCTATTGCTCCTACGGCAGTGCATATTTTCAAGCTACTGGAATCAACAAGAGTTCTGATACATAGGATTGCCTATCAGATTGACCGCATAGCGGCTACAGTCTTGTAGATGGCTTAGGACCTATTGAACTCAGATCTTAGATCCTAGGATCTGGAGGGACCTCATCTTAAAGTTATTCTTCTATTACACTTCTGGCCATAACAGGCCGTCTTCCTATAACTGGTCGTATTCCTTTCGGAATTCGTCCCGGTTAGAAGTCTTGAAGTAAATGGATTAATCAAGTCAGAATTTAAGACTTCCATGCATTCTACCGGCAAGCGTGGACCCGCTTAAGGTTACCCCTAGGGTTTTCACCTTTTTCTGCCATCACACCTCCGATTCCGGAGGTACCACTATCAATCATATTTCCGTACTTCGCAAATCGATGACTTCGCGACCTGTATTATCCAGGATTTTAAAGGCGCCTGTTATTGGTTCAAGAAGAGGCTATATTCTGTAGATAGGTCATAAACTTATAAGTGTTAAACACTGTCCTATTCTACCAATTTTCAAGTGTGTTTGGAGTGGGAAAGTTCGGCTTGCCGTGGTTTCTTTGCCCACCCATCCTTGACAAATGGTTCCGGTCACCGGTCGGTATTTACCGGTCCGGTCACCGGTCCTTCTGCTGAGACGTCTTTTCTTACGTCCGTTTCAGCTTTATTTTTAAGATAATTGTATTAATCTCGGGATTTTTTAATGACACAGATTTCCATCTTTTTGTCATTATTTACCACTATTCAGTGGTGTCTAGACTAGAAGATTATCTTGGCAAGAATATAGTTTATTCTACCACAACCTTCCTTACACCTTATACAGATGTGAGCAGATAAGGTTATGGACGATCACATAGAACAACGTATCTTGATTTTCTCAATTATGTGGTATCCTAACGAATATCACCTGCACATCTACATCTTGAAAAGCGAAAATTCTTTTTAGCTGTTTTTCATTTACAACACATTTTCACGATTCATTTGTGATGGTTTCAACTATCACACATCGGTCGTGGTTTACTTACAGACACGGAGGTGATCATATTATCACTCCTTGTAACTGGAACTCAGGAACTTATTCGTTCTTTGCAAGAACAACACATTTTCTCTATCGTCTTTCTCATACCAGTTCGTCTCAACGCCCTGTTGGACGTTTTGTCCTGCAGTTCTTTCTTTCGAATTTTTTTTCGTTGGGTTCAATAATGTAATTGCGCATGCGCGGCAGTGAAGTTGCAGACGAGTTGCATGGTGTACATAGTATATCAAAGAATGTTGTTTATCATCAAACGCTAGTTATTAGCGTTATACGATCGTATATCGCAGTGTATACCGGTATGCTGAACAACGTCAAAAATGCAGTTCACAGAAATCGATCCAGCAGGGTGTGCGATTGTTATACATTCGTCCATTGACATAAACTGGAATATCTTGCCTTCTTGGTGAGTTTTTGCAATAACTGAGTTTTTGCCATAATTTCATGAAATATACTTAATGAACCATGGGATTATGGTTCTACGACCTTTTAAGTCTCCTGTACAATTATTTTCAGGAAACATCTTCACAGGTCAAATATCATATCTCACTGAGACATATTTTTACTGATCCAAACATGTGCCACTTCATGTCTGGCCATTAATAACTTTTAGTTATCTCTACAGAAGAACGTTTTTCTGTTAGAGTTTCAATCCTTGTTACTTGTGCAAGGATAATTCCATCAGAACTGTATAAAGGTTCTATGGGAAATTCATTTTTTACTGGGTAATTGAGAGCATAGTTATTACCTTAATCACTCTGCTAGATACATAGAGGTTTTTCTCATCTTTTTCTTGATGATAAGAAATTTGTTCTTTTCTTCATCAAAGGATAGAGATTATGCTTTCGTATACCTTGTTTTGTGTAAGTCATCGCAACTCTGTGCTGTCTTACCTATTTTGGAACTGATCCAAACTATGGAACGTCAACACTATGTTTTTCGTTCCTTTACCTTCTTAAGCGGTTTTGACTTGTGTAACATGTTGGGATGCTTAATGAGCTCCCTATGAACCTTTTTCATCAGGCTTATTAACAGTTCCAATATAATTTTAAGACGGTTTTCCTTCTTATTATGGCTTTTACCATACGGAGAAGTGAAATTCATGCTTTTTCTGTTGAATACGACCAATTCCAGTTGGATCTATTGTCGTTTTCACTTTGTTGTGTCAGCCAGGATTCCTTGCTTAATATCAAGTCCTCTATATGGCTTCTACCTTCAAGTTTCCAAGTTTTCTTAAACTGGTAGTCATGAAGATGAGGATAAACTTCTTTGGGCAATCAGGGCTTTGAAGTTCTATCTCAGCAGTGTTAGTCAGAAGTCCATTCGAGGTTCTCAAAGACATTCTTCATTTCCCCAAAAAAGGGGGGGGGGGAGATGTGTCTGCGGCTTCTATTTCTCGGGGTTAGACCTCGACTAAGGAAAGTTAATCTTATCCTATCTAAGGATTCATTCCTTTTTAGGATCTGACCGCATGAATTAAGAGCTCTGTCTGTTTTGTGGGCATATATTAATCACACCCCACTTTTTGACGTGCTCTAAGCTGTTTACTGGAGGAATCCGACCACCTTGTCATCTTTTTATCTTCGTTTTCTGAAGTGCCAACAATACAATTTGTATACGTTTGGGCTTGTTGTGGTTTCACTAACGGTAGTGTCTTCTTTACGACATAGTCATATTACTCTGTCCGAGAAGTCATAATTAATACCGTTTTAACGAAGATTACTTGATATCATTAGCTGATAACCCTGTTTATGGGTTCTACTGTGTTGGGAAAATATATACGAACCTTCCCACCGCAGCTGCAAAATCAGCATACGATAACATATGACATTAAAACAAATTTTTTAAATAAAATTCATTTTAATTATTAAATACTTACCTGTTATCGGTAAGTCCCACCTCCCACCCCGCTATTCGATTAATATTTTTGTATATATATTGAAAGAATATTGAGGGTTGTTTACCGATTTTTGGCTAGGTTGCATTGCACTATGTTTAACCTGGCCTGTATTACGGTATTGAGGTGGCGGATTCCCAGTTAAAATTCCGGATGAGTTATTTCCCCTTGGAAAGTATAAGCATACGATAACAGGTAAGTATTTAATAATTAAAATGAATTTTATTTAAAAAAATTGTGTAAAGGTAAATCGATGGAGCTTCTGAAGTACCTTTTGAATCGTTTCTGTCGCACGGGTTACTCAGACCAGCACAGAGTTGACCGGAGTGGCAACACGGTGCTTCATACAGCCACACTGCAGAGGAACGCAGACAAGAAGAAGAGGTAAATATGCAGTGTATGTGGGGGGGGGGGGAGGGGTCAAGTCATATGAAATAATGCAAGCTTATAGTATTACACATACATGTAAAAAAGAAAGAACAGAATGAGAGGGCTCGTTTCTTTGTGGATAACTTTTATTATGTTGATTGTAATATTGAAATATATGTTATTATTAT
The DNA here is from genome assembly GCF_020536995.1 of Dreissena polymorpha. Classification (NCBI taxonomy): domain Eukaryota; kingdom Metazoa; phylum Mollusca; class Bivalvia; order Myida; family Dreissenidae; genus Dreissena; species Dreissena polymorpha. The sequence continues at coordinate 36,140,808 of NC_068360.1, forward strand.
TCTTTGTGAATTATTGAGTCAATATTTTCCGATTTAAAAAATAGTTCATAACATGTAACATTTCTGAATAAGTCAGGATATAAGCCATGTTTGAAACAAAGTTTAAGTTACTATCACAAGATACTTTATCTGATATTTCATCACTAAATTTTTAACCCTCGATCGGAAAACAACAGCATCCTATACTAATACATTTGTCAGACAAACGGTGATCGAGATGCTATTGAAGACGACAGTGGATGCAAGCATACGTAACCAGTCTGGTAAGGTGGCGCTGGATTACCTCCCCTCGGAAGAACCTCAGAGCAGGGAGTTGCTGCGCATGGCCATGTTCAACAGAGGTATTACTTGTATGATTTTAATTAATTTACTACCCGGTACTTTTCTAGACTAAAGTGAACCAGTTAATTGCAAAGTTGAAGTATTATACCAGGAAAAGTATCAACAATGTTTCTTTCTATCTGGCTTTAAACTCTTTGCTGATCATAGTTATCTACCTTTGTTGTCTGAGTGAAAACAAATTGCAATAAGTGCTAACAAATTTTTAGCTCGACTATTATATATGAAATATATATAGTGGAGCTATCCTACTCACCCCGGAGTCGGCGTTTCCGTTAGCGTTAGCGTGCAAATGTTAAAGTTTTCGTATACTTGTTTACCATCATGACCCCAACCTATAAACAAGAGCATACAACTCTATCAAGCATTTTGTCATAATTTTGGCCCCTTTCCACTTAGAATATGCAGCAAATGTTAAAGTTTTCGTACTACCCCATTTATTTTCATTGTCCCTTGACATATTGCTTTCATATTTTCCATACTTGTTTACCAACATCACCCCAACCTATAAACAAGAGCAGACAACTCGATCAAGCATTTTGTCATAATTATTGCCCCTTTTATACTTAGAATATGCATATTATTGATAAATCTATGTTAAAGTTTGCGTACTACCCCAAATATTTCCTATATCCTTTGACATATTGCTTTTATATTTTGCATACTTGTTTACCAACATGACCCTAACCTATTAACAAGAGCAGACCACTGTATCAAGCATTTTGACATAATTATGGCCCCTTTTACACTAAGATAATTGAACATTTTGCTTAAATTGCCATAACTTCTTTATTTATGATCACATTTTATTATTACTTTGACAAAACAACACTTACCTGAATACCACAATGGATTCCACCCAAACAATACCCCACGCCCCTACCCAGAATCCCTCCCCCACCAATTCCCCTCCCCCCATTTTTCTTTTTAAACATCATCTAATAAATTACAACACCCCACATTATAACCCCCTCTCACCCCCCCCCCCCCAAAAAAAAAAAATTTTTTTTTTTCCTTTTTTTATTTTTGAAAGATCGTCTTATAAATGACCACACCCAACATTAAACCCCCCTCAACCCCCCCCCCCCCCCAAAAAAAAATAAATAAATTTTGTTTTCCTTTTTTTATATTTGAAATATCGTCTAATAAATTATTGAATATGAACACTTTCCCCATGATGGCTTTCGTTATACTGTCAAGCACTCGAATAGTCGAGCGCGCTGTCCTCTGACAGCTCTTGTTTCATACCTTCTGCATATAAACTACCTTTATTTGCTTGACCAAGAAACTGTAATTGAAAAATATATTATATCTTATAGTCAAGTTTAGCCAGCAGTAATCAACTGCTACTTATTAAATGAGCAGTATCAAAAAATAGGGTTTATCATATATGCAGCCGGTGTTACTCCAGACTAGCCTGCGCATTTTAGAACTCCGGTCAGGAGCTTCCCTGTTCGCCAGAAAGTAATTCAAGGTTAAGTTGTTTTATTGGTGGATAGAGTAGCTATGGAGGGATAGGCATGCTGCTCTGAGGTATGCTGGCTGCATATGAATCATTTTCACATGTCCAGGCTAAAATAAAATAATTATATGTTCAAAAGGGAAAACTTTAAGCACGATTGGAGATGATGAAGAGAGCAAGGGAAGTACCAAGGCATCAAAGTCTGCTGAGGAGAAACAACCCAAACAGAAATCCCGTCGAAAGGACCCCTGTGACCTCTGTGAAGACCTGTATAAGCAGGCTGCAGCCATAGTAGGTGTCAGTTTGTTGTGTTCAGATTTATTTTGTTAGTCTATGACTTAATTAAGTAATAGCAAGTGGTGATATATTTTTGTTAGTCTATTGCTTAATTTATTTGTAGCAAGTGGTGATCTATTTTTTGTTTTATCAAATCTTAGATAATGTCCATGTAAGGAGTTAAATATTTGAAATGTGAATCTTTAGATAATTATACAAAATACTACTAAATATGTGATTCATTAACATGTATATCTTTATACAACTATACAATAGACTATAAAAGATTGTTGACAAGTTTGTACCATTAAACACTATGTTCAATGACCAGTATTCATTAAAACAAGTTCTTAGATTTATCCAATATTATGGATAATTTTATATATAATTACCATTTTGTTGTATATACCCAGCTTCAGGAAGAGAAGGTGATTGAAGGCTTCGACAAACTGACCCAGATTCTAGCTGAACAACACTCTGGTTCTCGTCACGAGGGTATTGTGAACAAAACCATCTCCAGCATTGTTAAGACGTTGTCTCAGATGCAAAACCTAGGTTAGCTACTAATTGGCATATTCTTTTATGTAAACAGTGCACATGCTTAAAGTTTGCAAGCTGAGGTGCATAACTTTGATTATCCGGTGAGATGCATACCTTGCATAGCTGCACCGAATCATAAATGTAGGTAGCTGTTCAGATGAATACCTTGGGTAAGCAGGACAGATGCAGAACTGTCCAGTTGCATAACCTGATAAGTAAGCTGCCCACATGCAGAATCTGTTCATTCAACTGCCAAAATGCATTTATAACCTATGTAGTAAGCAGCACATTATGCATAACCTATTAGAAAGTTTAAAGGCTGGGGAATATTCTCATGTTTATAATCTTGGTAAGCTCTATAACATAATTTATCGCTAAGCATCTAAGTTGATGCTAATGAGTATAATATTAGGTTTTTGAGGATGCTGATGTTAACAGAAACAAAACAAACGGGCTACCAATATTTGCGTATTTTAATGAAGGTCCATTTTGGTTTTTAGTGACTGAAAAAGGGCTTTTTAGCATGAAAATATGCCCTTCAATCAATGGACAATTTATTATATAACCATTAACAAAAACAAATACTCATTATCTTAACAAACTGTTTATGCTGTTCTGGTAGTATTATCAGAGATATTTTTAGCTCTCCTGTCACAAAGTGACATGGTGAGCTTATGTGACCGTGTGATGTCCGGCGTCCGTTGTGTGTGCGTGCGTGTGTGCATCCATCAACAATGGGTTGGGACTGTATTTGGGTCATCTGGGGTCAAAAACTAGGTCACTTGGTCAAATTATAGAAAAACCTTGTGTAGACAATAGAGGTCACAGTTTTCATCCAAGCTTTATGAAATTTGGTCAGAATTTAAATCTTGATGAAATCTGGGTTGGGATTGTATTTGGGTCATCGGGGGTCAAAAAGTAGGTCACTAGGTTAAATAATAGAAAACGCTTGTGTAAACAATAGAGGTCACAGTTTTCATCCAATCTTTATGAAATTTAGTCAGAATGTTTATCTTGATGAAATCTGGGTTGGGATTGTATATGGGTCATCTGGGGTCAGAAACTAGGTCACTAGGTCAAATAATAGAAAAAGCTTGTGTAGACAATAGAGGTCACAGTTTTCATCCAATCTTTATGAAATTAGGTTAGAATGTTTATCTTGATGTAATCTGGGTTGGGATTGTATTTTGGTCATCTTGGGTCAAAAACTAGGTCACTAGGTCAAATAATAGAAAAACCTTGTGTAGACAATAGAGGTCACAGTTTTCATCCAATCTTTATGAAATTTGGTCAGAATGTTTATCTTGATGTAATCTGGGTTGGGATTGTATTTGGGTCATCTTGGGTCAAAAACTAGGTCACTAGGTCAACTAATAGAAAAACCTTGTGTAGACAATAGAGGTCATAGTTTTCATCCAATCTGTATGACATTTGGTCAGAATGTTAATCTTAATGAAATCTGGGTTGGGGTCGTATTTGGGTCATCTGGGGTCAAAAACTAGGTCACTAGGTCAAATCATAGAAAAACATTGTGTAGACAATAGAGGTCACAGTTTTCATCTGATCTTAATGAAATATGGTCAAAATAATTATCTTGATAATATCTGATTTTGGATCGTATATGGGTCATCTGGGGTCAAAAATAAGGTCACCGGGCCAATTCTAGTAAAACCTTGTGTAGATGACGTCTTAATGAAATTTTGTCAGAATGTATTAATTAATGAAATCTGGCTTGGGATTGTATATGGGTCTGATAGAATTTAAGTTGATGTAGCAAGGTTAGTCAGGTGAGCGATTCGGGGCCATCATGGCCCTCTTGTTATGATAGGAATTTGTTAAGTAAAACCCTTTAATTGTAAAGTATGGAAGTATTCTATGTGAAAAGCAATTTAACTTGTGTCAGATTAACTAAAGTAACTTAAGTGATAGATGAGCCCTTTTTAATGTCATAAATACTGACCTGTTATCGTATGCTTATACTTTCCAAGGGGAAATAACTCATCCGGAATTTTAACTGGGAATCCGCCACCTCAAAACCGTAATACAGGCCAGGTTAAACATAGTGCAATGCAACCTAGCCAAAAATCGGTAACCAATCCTCAATATTCTTTCCGGATCAACCAGGTGTATACGTGTCTTTTACGGCTCTGAATTAAAATATTGTTTTTCACTTGGTTGATTGGGGTTTTGAATAGATAAATTGTGTTATTTATCTTTTTATTTCTCATTCGGATTAATTTGTGTGGATTTAATGGATTTTGTTTCATTTGTAAAAGGTAAGCCATGCTTGTTTTTATCGAGCAATGGTTTATTTCTACCATGCTGGGTGTTTTCAGGCGCGAACGACCACGTGCAAAACGTGCTCTTCTAATACATTGCTAGAACGTGCAAAGCATGTTCTTCTAATGTGTTACGAGATCGTGCAAAGCGTGTTCTTCTATTGACAGATTGTTTATCATTTGCCATTGTGTGCAATAATGATTTCAACGTTCCGTATGACAATCTAATTGATCGTCATTTTATTTTTCATCTGTTTTGAATTAAACTTTTGTTTAATTTATGATCTACGGCAGTATTATTATAATTTTCATTATGGTCAAATAATGATTTTATGTGCCGTATGATAATCTGGTCTGTGACCAGTTTATGGTTGAATATTCTTTGCTCTTGTTTTTCATATATTCGACTACATGATGGTCGCAGAAACAAGAGTGGATAAATACCCGGTGACTTCGCAGATCATGGATGATAGTTGCAGTATCAGTCACCAGGTATCGGGCACGATCGCGACCGTACTATGCTAAGTCTTTTAGACAGTCGGTCAACATCAGACCATATGGCGACACCCGTCAGCCGGTCTTTGCCCGATGGCATTGGTCAAGGACATCGACCAATGCCGGACCATTTGGCATCCGCCATACGGTCATTATCCGGTGACAACACTGGTCATGATATGACCGGTATGTCACCGGGGACGTTGATCACGGACCATTGATCGACGTCTGACCGGCCGGTCCGGTCACCGGTCATGTCACCGGTCCGGTCCGGTCATTGATCACCGGTCCGGTCACCGGTCATGTCACCGGTCCGGTCACCGGTCATGTCACCGGTCACCGGTCATGTCACCGGTCCGGTCCGGTCATTGATCACCGGTCATGTCACCGGTCCGGTCCGGTCACCGGTCATGTCACCGGTCCGGTCCGGTCACCGGTCCGGTCATTGATCACCGGTCATGTCACCGGTCCGGTCACCGGTCATGTCCCCGGTCCGGTCCGGTCACCGGTCATGTCACCGGTCCGGTCATGTCACCGGTCCGGTCATGTCAACGGTCCGGTCCGGTCACCGGTCCGGTCATTGATCACCGCTCCGGTCACCGGTCAACAGTCATCAGTTAGGCCTGCAACCGATAACACCAGTCACCGGTCAAGAAGAAGAACTCGGTCTTCTTCATTGAATTATTCTCCTATTCTTCGTTGAATACATCGTCTTCATCAAGGATTAGACATCGGACACGCTCTTCTTCGTCGAGCAGTTCTCATCGTCGCGGCTCTCGTAAGCGATCACGTCGTCACTCACGGAGACGTTATTCTAGAAGATCTCGGTCTCATCGCAGCCGATCCACATCTCGGCCGATCCAGATCTCGACATCGCAGGAAACGAGGACGTCGTCAACCTTCACGTAGACATCAGCGGACTGCATTGAGCACCACTGGATAGTTATCGAACATACCTCTCCTTCATTGAGCAGTTCTCGGCGTTGATACGCTCGTAGGCGATCATGTCAATGCTCACGGAGACAATATTGTAGAAGACAATATTTCCAGCGTAGCCGAACAATATTTCGGCATCGAAGTTATATGGATGTCGCCACTTCTCACGTAGGCGTTAATGAACCTACTGGTCATATCGACGTTCTCCATTTTATTCCTTTAGGAATATCATGTCTCCATTCCACGTGTGATGGTTCTTCTTATGGCATCCACACATGTTGCAGTCACCGAGCCGTAGTTGTATACGAACACTAGTTCGTTTAACATTCAGGCTTCGGGATAAGCTGTTCTTTTCTCCACTACGACTACAAGGACACTTATGCCTATTAATACTGATAATCTACCGTTGTTTTCCGGTTAACATTATCAGATGACTTCGTGGATGGTCATTCTTCTGCACCAGATATTTCCATTCTGACGCAGTTATATTATACCGGTCCCGATCACCGGACATCGGTCACCATTCATCGGTCATATCACCGATCACTGATCACCGGTCAGAATAAGTGATGTCTCATCGCCATCGAATTCGATTTTTTGGCATGATCTTCTTTTCCGAGCAGTGCTTGACATTGATTACAGACCATATGGATTCCACCATTTTTCGGTCTTTAACTGGTAACGTCACCGGTCATATTATGACTGGTCCGTTCACCGGGCTACAGTTACCAAATCATGCTATATCTGTTATTTGTACTCTTATCTCAACCGGCTACATGCAGACTACTGGTCTTGCAGATAGATCGGCTGAAGTAGGCTCGGAGACTAGCATTGAGGTCGAACATTACTATTTGACCTCTATTAATTTATGTTCGAGACCCGAAGGATGAATTGTTTTAACCGCCTTTACCTGTCGGCTACAGACTTTGCAGTCAGTGTCACGGAACAGTTGGGACACATTAATGATGCTAGCAGGATTAGCAAGACGACATTTGTATCGACTTCTGCTTTTCTATTGCTCCTACGGCAGTGCATATTTTCAAGCTACTGGAATCAACAAGAGTTCTGATACATAGGATTGCCTATCAGATTGACCGCATAGCGGCTACAGTCTTGTAGATGGCGTAGGACCTATTGAACTCAGATCTTAGATCCTAGGATCTGGAGGGACCTCATCTTAAAGTTATTCTTCTATTACACTTCTGGCCATAACAGGCCGTCTTCCTATAACTGGTCGTATTCCTTTCGGAATTCGTCCCGGTTAGAAGTCTTGAAGTAAATGGATTAATCAAGTCAGAATTTAAGACTTCCATGCATTCTACCGGCAAGCGTGGTCCCGCTTAAGGTTACCCCTAGGGTTTTCACCTTTTTCTGCCATCACACCTCCGATTCCGGAGCTACCACTATCAATCATATTTCCGTACTTCGCAAATCGATGACTTCGCGACCTGTATTATCCAGGATTTTAAAGGCGCCTGTTATTGGTTCAAGAAGAGGCTATATTCTGTAGAAAGGTCATAAACTTATAAGTGTTAAACACTGTCCTATTCTACCCATTTTCAAGTGTGTTTGGAGTGGGAAAGTTCGGCTTGCCGTGGTTTCTTTGCCTACCCATCCTTGACAAATGGTTCCGGTCACCGGTCGGTATTTACCGGTCCGGTAACCGGTCCTTCTGCTGAGACGTCTTTTCTTACGTCCGTTTCAGCTTTATTTTTAAGATAATTGTATTAATCTCGGGATTATTTAATGACACAGATTTCCATCTTTTTGTCATTATTTACCACTATTCAGTGGTGTCTAGACTAGAAGATTATCTTGGCAAGAATATAGTTTATTCTACCACAACCTTCCTTACATCTTATACAGATGTGAGCAGATAAGGTTATGGACGATCACATAGAACAACGTATTTTGATTTTCTCAATTATGTGGTATCCTAACGAATATCACCTGCACATCTACATCTCGAAAAGCGAAAATTCTTTTTAGCTGTTTTTCATTTACAACACATTTTCACGATTCCTTTGTGATGGTTTCAACTATCACACATCGGTCGTGGTTTACTTACAGACACGGAGGTGATCATATTATCACTCCTTGTAACTGGAAATCAGGAACTTATTCGTTCTTTGCAAGAACAACAAATTTTCTCTATCGTCTTTCTCATACCAGTTCGTCTCAACGCCCTGTTGGACGTTTTGTCCTGCAGTTCTTTCTTTCGAATTATTTTTCCGTTGGGTTCAATAATGTAATTGCGCATGCGCGGCAGTGAAGTTGCAGACGAGTTGCATGGTGTACATAGTATATCAAAGAATGTTGTTTATCATCAAACGCTAGTTATTAGCGTTATGCGATCGTATATCGCAGTGTATACCGGTATGCTGAACAACGTCAACAATGTAGTTCACAGAAATCGATCCAGCAGGGTGTGCGATTGTTATACATTCGTCCATTGACATAAACTGGAATATCTTGCCTTCTTGGTGAGTTTTTGCAATAACTGAGTTTTTGCCATAATTTCATGAAATATACTTAATGAACCATGGGATTATGGTTCTACGACCTTTTAAGTCTCCTGTACAATTATTTCCAAGAAACTTCTTCACAGGTCAAATATCATATCTCACTGAGACATATTTTTACTGATCCAAACATGTTCCACTTCATGTCTGGCCATTAATAACTTTTAGTTATCTCTACAGAAGAACGTTTTTCTGTTAGAGTTTCAATCCTTGTTACTTGTGCAAGGATAATTCCATCAGAACTGTATAAAGGTTCTATGGAAATTCATTTTTTACTGGGTAATTGAGAGCATAGTTATTACCTTAATCACTCTGCTAGATACATAGAGGTTTTTCTCATCTTTTTCTTGATGATAAGAAATTTGTTCTTTTCTTCATCAAAGGATAGAGATTATGCTTTCGTATACCTTGTTTTGTGTAAGTCATCGCAACTCTGTGCTGTCTTACCTATTTTAGAACTGATCCAAACTATGGAACGTCAACACTATGTTTTTCGTTCCTTTACCTTCTTAAGCGGTTTTGACTTGTGTAACATGTTGGGATGCTTAATGAGCTCCCTATGAACCTTTTTCATCAGGCTTATTAACAGTTCCAATATAATTTTAAGACGGTTTTCCTTCTTATTATGGCTTTTACCATACGGAGAAGTGAAATTCATGCTTTTTCTGTTGAATACGACCAATTCCAGTTGGATCTATTGTCGTTTTCACTTTGTTGTGTCAGCCAGGATTCCTTGCTTAATATCAAGTCCTCTATATGGCTTCTACCTTCAAGTTTCCAAGTTTTCTTAAACTGGTAGTCATGAAGATGAGGATAAACTTCTTTGGGCAATCAGGGCTTTGAAGTTCTATCTCAGCAGTGTTAGTCAGAAGTCCATTCGAGGTTCTCAAAGACACTCTTCATTTCCCCCAAAAAGGGGGGGGGGAGATGTGTCTGCGGCTTCTATTTCTCGGGGTTAGACCTCGACTAAGGAAAGTTAATCTTATCCTATCTAAGGATTCATTCCTTTTTAGGATCTGACCGCATGAATTAAGAGCTCTGTCTGTTTTGTGGGCATATATTAATCACACCCCACTTTTTGACGTGCTCTAAGCTGTTAACTGGAGGAATCCGACCACCTTGTCATCTTTTTATCTTCGTTTTCTGAAGTGCCAACAATACAATTTGTATACGTTTGGGCTTGTTGTGGTTTCACTAACGGTAGTGTCTTCTTTACGACATAGACATATTACTCTGTCCGAGAAGTCATAATTAATACCGTTTTAACGAAGATTACTTGATATCATTAGCTGATAACCCGGTTTATGGGTTCTACTGTGTTGGAAAAATATATACGAACCTTCCCACCGCAGCTGCAAAATCAGCATACGATAACAGGTCAGTATTTATGACATTAAAACAATTTTTTTTAAATAAAATTCATTTTAATTATTAAATACTTACCTGTTATCGGTAAGTCCCACCTCCCACCCCGCTATTCGATTAATATTTTTGTATATATATTGAAAGAATATTGAGGATTGGTTACCGATTTTTGGCTAGGTTGCATTGTACTATGTTTAACCTGGCCTGTATTACGGTCTTGAGGTGGCGGATTCCCAGTTAAAATTCCGGATGAGTTATTTCCCCTTGGAAAGTATAAGCATACGATAACAGGTAAGTATTTAATAATTAAAATGAATTTTATTTAAAAAAAATTGTTTTAGCTTACCTGTCACTAAGTGACATGGTGAGCTTATGTGACCGTGTGATGTCCGACGTCCGTATGTGTGTGCGTGTGTCCGTCAACAATTTGTTTGTGTAGACAGAAGAGGTCACAGTTTTCATCCAATCTTTATGAAATTTGGTCAGAATGTTTATCTTGATGAAATCTGGGTTAGGATTGTATTTGGGTTATCTTGGGTCAAAAACTAGGTCACTAGGTCAAAAACTAGGTCACATTATAGGTCAAATAATAGAAAAACCTTGTGTAGACAATAGAGGTCGCAGTTTTTATCCAATCTTTATGAAATTGGTCAGAATGTTCATCTTGATGAAATCTGGTTTGGGATTGTATTTGGGTCATCTGGGTCAAAAACTAGGTCACTAGGTCAAATAATAGAAAACGCTTGTGTAAACAATAGAGGTCTAAGTTTTCATCCAATCTTTATAAAATTTGATCAGAATGTTTATCTTGATGAAATCTGGGTGGGGATTGTATTTGGGTCATCTGGGGTCAAAAACTAGGTCACTAGGTAAAATAATAGAAAAACCTTGTGTAGACAATAGAGGTCACAGTTTTCATCTAATCTTTATGAAATTTGGTCAGAATGTTTATCTTGATGAAATCTGGGTTGGGATTGTATTTGGTTAGTCAGGTGAGCGATTCAGGGCCATCATGGCCCTCTAGTTTGAAAGACCTGTTTAGACGCTATGTTAACATGAACTGGTTTCAGGCTTATGATATTTTGTTTTGTTTCCAGAGCACATGAACAGCCTTCTGTGTATCCCAATGGACTACATTATCATGATTGTTGAGAGACTTGCCACGGAAGGTCTCTGGAAACAGCTTGACATGCTGGTCAGGAAATACAGGAACAAGCACGGAAAGGATAAACTCAAAGGTATGTGAATATATGTCGACTTTTATGACAAATTTACACATAACTTTATATTAATGTATTTAGACTGTTATTGCAAAGAGAATTTCAACAGTGTATGGATGTATGTAGACTATCATGTCCAAGATATACTTAATGGTGTGTGAATGAATATAAACTGTTATAGCCAATTAAACTCAATGGTGTATGAAGTAAATAAACTGTTTTGTCCAAGATAAAGTCATTTGTGTGAATGGATGTAAACTGTTACTCAAAGATAATCTTAATGGTTTGTGGTGTGTGGATGTATGTAATTTAGTATTACAATTACAATTTAGATACACCCATGGGTGTTAATGTATAATTTAAGGTTTCCTTTCAAGTCATAGTAGAAATGTCTTGTTAAATGATCTTACTCTACCATGTTCAACAACTTTTCTATTTGGATTTCGTTATTGCTCATCCTTTATTAATATGTGTTGATTAATGAGTGGATAGGTAAACACTTAACTTAAGCTTGATAAAAACTTATAAGTTTATAATTTGTAGGAACTTTCTTTTAAATAAGTTGTTTTAACAAAATCCTGTTTTCAGTCTTTGCAAGATGAAAATATTGTTCCATTAGGCTTAACGAATGTATTGCTTACATATAATTCTTTGTTACATTTCAGCATTTGGAACAAACCTGACCGTAGTGCCAGTCATTAATGAGCCGTCACTGGCTCAAAATGAAGATCTCAAGCTTCAGATTGTTCTAAATCTTCTCAACAGTAATGCTTCATTGGGGAGTGATGGTAAACAGTTTAATCTACCTTTATTAGTTCACCTTATCATGTAATACTCGTGGTGAGCCATTTTCGTCAGTCTTTGTCCGGCATGGTATTGCGCCATGTGTCTTTAATTTTTTGCTCGTTACCACTCTTTGGTCAACCAATCTTTATGAAACTTTGTGGTTTGAAGGTTTATTTTGACAAAATCTATGCCAAGTTCAAATCTGAGACACATTCATGGAAAACTATATCACTGAAAACCTTGATTCCATTCAACAAACCACATTTTCCATCCATCAAATCTAAGAAAACCTTGTTACCACTCTAGAGGCCACATCTATGTCTCAATCGTGATGAAAGTTTATCAGAATGGTAATCTCTACAATATCTAGACTGAGTTTGAATCTTGGTCACATGGTTTGGACAAGTAGATCACCATGTTGACTCTTGCATAAACCATGTTACCACTGTAGACGACACATATGGTTTGGACAAGTAGATCACCATGTTACCTCTTGCATAAACCATGTTACCACTGTAGACGACACATATGGTTTGGACAAGTAGATCACCATGTTGACTCTTGCATAAACCATGTTACCACTGTAGACGACACATATGGTTTGGACAAGTAGATCACTATGTTGACTCTTGCATAAACCATGTTACCACTGTAGACGACACATATGGTTTGGACAAGTAGATCACCATGTTGACTCTTGCATAAACCATGTTACCACTGTAGACGACACATATGGTTTGGACAAGTAGATCACCATGTTGACTCTTGCATAAACCATGTTACCACTGTAGACGACACATATGGTTTGGACAAGTAGATCACCATGTTGACTCTTGCATAAACCATGTTACTACTGTAGACGACACATTTATGACTCAGTTTTGGTAAACATGCTTGGCCATGTTTAAATCTGGGTCAAAAGGGGTAAAAGACTTGGTCAGGTATTCAACAGTTGTTGCCCCTTGAACTCAGGTGATTGTTTCATATTTATCATGTCCTTTTTTGTCTATATTAATTTTAGTCAAGAAATCAAAACATGTATGTAGTAACTGGTGTGTAGCTATTGACACTTGTGGAGAGGATAAAAACGTCCAATTATTGAACAGTATCTTGACATCAGCTAAAACATTCTTTATACTAACAACAAATGCCTATATATGTAATATTTTAAACTTTATGTAAAAATCAATAATTGATTTTCACATGCTTAAATTATTTGGAAATATATGCCAAACCTGTGGTTGGACCTCCATCATTTTAAATATCCCTTAGTTAAACTTTGATTACTAAATGCCCCATTTTCAATATATATTTATCTGTTTAAAGCTTCATTTATTATTGACCAGCTCTGTTCCTCAATCAATTATTGTAAAAGTTGTGATAATTATACACCCGCAAGCAAAGTTTTTGAAGTGGTATGCTGAAATGACATTGTGGAATGATCTGTATCATTTTGTAATTATGTTTTAAATTTGTAGAGGGCCAGTTTTTTCTAAAAAAAAACAACCTTAAAACAATTGTTCATATTCTCTAAATAGCCATTGTCAAAATGTATGTTTCTGACCCTTTGTACGAAATGTTGCCTGCAAGCAAAGTTTGTGAAGAGATATGCTGAAATGACACTGGAATGATCTGTCCCTTTTTGTAATTATGTTTTTAATTTGTAGGGGGCCAGTATTTTCTAAAAAAAAAACAACCTTAAAACAATGGTTCATATTCTCTAAATAGCCACTGTCAAAATGTATGTTTCTGACCCTTTGTACGAAATGTCGAAGTATTCTTTCTTGTGAAACCATAATTCAGAGGGAGTTTCGGCAATGAAGTCCGCTGTGGACGCTGAGCACTACCGTGTTCTGCATGAGCTTATAAAGCGTGGAGCTGATACACGTGCCTTGTCAGTGATTCCCGGAGATACACCCATACATGCTGCTGTTCAAATAGCCCTCGGGAAGGACAAAAGTAAGTTTTAGATCAATAGCTTGATAACGTTCTGTAAGGGTAATATACTAATCAATAAATTAGTCTTAAAGTTAAAATATAAGTTTAACAATCTGAGCAAATATAACCGCATGACACTTTAGCTGTAGTTTATGGATTTCGTCCTATATTTATTAAACGTGGACTTGTTCTGAAACAGAACAAGACTTTGCACAAAAACATACAAAATACTTGTAACAAAATGAATATGGGCTCAAACCCCTTATTTTAAAAGAAACCATTGAAAGGCTAATAATGCCTTATATAATCTTCATCGAATAAAACTAATCAAATTTTATATGCTTTTAATATTGACATGTTTTAACGAATCACCTCTGATGCTTTCACCGATGTTTCAGGTCTTACTATACTAGAGCATTTGCTTACACAGTACGCATCCAAACGTGAGGGAAATGAACATCTGGATCCTGAACAGCAGGACAAGAATGGGGACTGTCTCTTCCATCTTGTAGCCAAGGCGAAGAACAGCTCCCAAGCTGTCAAGGTTGCTTGTTTGTGTCCGTTTTGTGTCTTTTATTTTGATGAGTACATACACATAATATATTCAGGAGTGTGAAATTGATCTTGTGTTGATTTGTTTCGTCCATGCTGTATTGCAATTTACAAACTCAATAAAATTTATGTTCTATCAGCAGTATAGACAATAATTTGTGAAAGAATGGATCTCATGTTGACATCATGCACTAATTGCCTTCTGTACAATTAATTACTGAGCATCCCATGCAACCATATAATATAGGTAATTAATTTTAAACAATTATGAGCGACATTTTGTTAGAGCGCTGGACTTAAAAACCGTGGATTACAGGTTCGTTCACCAGTCGGACCACGTCATTTGAATTGAGAATGGTAATGAAATTCTGGCCATGGCCACTCTCCCTACCACTGATTCAAGTAGGGAATTTGTCAGTGATTGGAATAAATTACTGGCATCAAATACCTATATCGGTATTCGAATATTCTCTAATCCATTCAATCGAATATTCGCAGAAAACGGCTGAATTGATTTAACTTCTATTAATCAGTTTCGAATCCAGTAGGGGAATTAAATATTAATTGACACAGAAATACAATTGAATATACAATTGTTGTGTTAAGAAATATCAATAAGTCATGCAAAGTACATCACAAAGCCTTTCGGTGGTGACAGCGCCTTTTTAATGCGATTTATGCGTCGATGTACCTAATTGACAAACAACAGTTGGGTCCCTTTCTTAGAGTGTGTATATTGTTTTGCGCAATTTGAGTAATTCACACATTTTAATGACTGTTCATACTGTGATCACAGAAACTTAATTATTATTCGCCAGTCAATTGAAGCCGTTGATTGGCACCCCATTGACAAACAACAGTTCGGGGCCTTTCTTAGAGTGTGTATATTGCATTGCGCAATCAACGCTGATACGGGCTGCGTTATCAGTTTGACACGAAGAACGTCACATCAAACATGTTAATCCCAAATGATTTCGGGTGCCAATTAGTAAGCGGCTCGCAGGTCATTAAATATTAGGGCAATTACGTTTGAAAAAACATGCGAATATCAATTCTGTTATTCGAATACTGACCATTCAATCGAATATTTGAATAATTTTGCCATCCCTAGAATAAATAAGTGCTCTAAGTGCTTGTAAACCATCTATCCTCGGAAAAGTGTAAGGTAGTGACTGAACTAACTTAACAAGACAGTTTGAACATAATGTTGTTTCAGCAGATATTACTGTCATTGTTGTTTTACTTCAACAGGTAACAGAGACATTATGCAATCGAAGAATATCCGGTAACTACGTCAACAAGGATGGAAAGTTACCGCAAGACTACATCATGAAGCACAATGATCGCCGCCTTCAATTCCTGAGACTTGCCAAGTCTGTACAGCCCACGAACAAGCAAATGTTCAACCCAAAGAAGACAGCAACACAAACCACTCCTCTGGAAAAAGACCTCAATAAGTGTACAAGACCTGCTGATAGCGAGGCAGACAGCCCTGCTGTTGCGCAACATATCACTAAAATTATCTCGGCCAGGGAAACTAGAATGGAGAAAATACGCTCTCTAATTCGTCTTTTACCGGACAGCTCAAATTCAGTATTCAGTGCAGTGGAGGTTGTAAAAGAAGTTGATGTGAACGACGTTACACAGACCTCGAACGGGGCTTCATTGCAGATCAATCCACCAGAAAACGAGGTTAAAGAAAATGCAGCAGGATTGGACTCAGATTCAGAGAGTGATGAAAGTTACATGAGTGCATCTGAAGTGCCCGAGGAAGTATTTTGTGATGTGGAAAATGTAATGGTTGATGTGAAACCTGCATCTGATAAGCACATTGCCATTGATAGAATTGATGTTAGTGATGAGGAAAAACCGGGAAAGGCGGTTGTGTATGAACTTGTTGTTGATGGATCTGGTGATCATACGAAGGCAAGTGCTATACAAAATTGTTTGAAAACCGCAAGCATCGCAAATGAAGTTGATATTCAGATAAATGTTGAGAAATGGGAACAACCAGTAACTATGGAAAAAGGTATGGAAACAAACAATACTGATAACAAAGAAATTGAGGACCTTGTGGACGGGCCTCCAGAAAATGCAGACGATATAGTTGAGATTGTTGAAGACAAAGAAGACAGTGGTGATGATGCAGATGATGATGAGTTTTTTGTTGTAGATGCACAGGTAATTCACACAACATATCTGAGCATTT
Organism: Dreissena polymorpha; assembly: GCF_020536995.1. Lineage (NCBI taxonomy): Eukaryota > Metazoa > Mollusca > Bivalvia > Myida > Dreissenidae > Dreissena > Dreissena polymorpha. The sequence continues at coordinate 36,157,727 of NC_068360.1, forward strand.
AAGCTTTTTATGCCCCCTTCTTCGAAGAAGAGGGGGTATATTGTTTTTGGCCTGTCTGTCTGTTATTCCGTCATTCTGTCATTCTGTCCCAAAACTTTAACCTTACAGTAAAGTTTTGCAATAACTTTTGAAATATTGAACATAGCAATTTGATATTTGGCATGCATGTGTATCTCATGGAGCTGCTTATTTTGAGTGGTGAAAGGTCAAGGTCATCCTTCAGGGTCAAAGGTCAACAAAAAAAGCGGCGCATTAGGGGGCATTGTGTTTCTGACAAACACATCTTTTGTTGAAATTTGCTTTGTCAGATTATGCAAAATATACCATTATTAAGTGCATAAAGCATGAGTTTGTTATTGTTTTGACAACGAAAAATATCAAGTTTACAATATTACTATGCATTGAAATTATTTGCCCAACATTATTTGAAAACAATATGTCTAGGATGTCTAAAAATATTAATTATGGTTATATATAATAGGTGTTTGACAACTTAGAATGGGAGGTTGAATGCACTGCTGAGGTTTGGAAGACACTGAGAGACAAACGTGTGCCACCAGACCTGAAACGACGAATAGTGCACAAAATACAGCTACTAGCGAGCGGTGATTGGCAGCCACATCTCTGCAAAAAACTAATCCATGTGCTCCCAACTTTGAACCTGTTTGAAGCAAAGTTTAGCAAAGGTATTTTTAAGTTATTCTGCTCATGACGAAGTAGTTTTTTTCTATTCAAGTTCCACATCAGTCACTTATGACATATCAACAATGTACTCAAAGTGTCTCTCCTATACGAATGCAAATAAAATACAATGTATTTTCTTACTAATGCGAATAAATAAAACAAGACTTATATAATTTGCAATACAATTTTTGTATTTGGTATAGCATCTAGACAGTCTACTGTCTAAGTCAAACATGACACACATCGAAATGATATAATAATTAACAAATACATATAAACAAAGCTAATGTTATGCACATTAAAAACATTTCAATCATATACAATATCCGCTTATTTAGTTTTTCATCTCTTAGTTTAGCAATGCCTAAATTAGTTATTAATAGTTATTAAAATATTTAAAAAAAGAAGCCAAAAACACAAACTTTAACTATATCTTTACAGTTCGACTGTCCAAAGCTGAATGACGAAACATCGCCAAACACATTCGATTTCCTCGTGCACACTTTTCAGTACTCCCAAGCGCGCTATACATAGCATTATGGAAAACTAATTTTCTTTCATTCGTAAACTCAAACACTGAAAATTATGTATTCCTCAAATACAACTTCACTTCTGTTATATCTACAATTTACTCACAGTAGTTCTCCTATACAAATCTCAAATAAAATACTTTTTTTTTCTAATCGCAAATAAACAAAACAAGACTTTTAAAATGTTCAATTATACATCTGTGTTTTTTGTTAGAGCATCTGGAAAGTCTACTGAACGGAAATGTTTTAATGATAATAAAATGTTTTCTTCTCTACACAACTCAACAAAAAAAGTATATGCCAATATATAACCAAGTCATGATTAATATACTTATAATTAAAGCCCAAGGCTTTACGATACAGACAATCGTCCATGGACATTATCTTTTATATAACCCTCTTTAGCACTGTCTTTTGAAAAGCCTTTCATATCATTATTTGCTGCAACGGTAACACCTATTGCTCGAAGCGAATGCATGTAATACCTGAGGACGTCCTTCACATGAGGCCTTCACGCTTCAAGAAAAAAATTAAATATTTGTATAAGACCTCTTTTGTCTTCCTGACACTGATACCTTGAGTAGTCAAATGTAGATAACACAATAAATAATCACCATCGGATAACATACACCAATATATCAAGTTTCTGACATTCTCAACGGGACATAACGTTGCGTTTGTTTTTGAAATCATAACCCAAGAACGCCTCGATATATGTCTGTCTTACTTCCCTCTATAAATATAGCCATGCAAGAATTGTGAAAAGTAATATCACGAACATTAATGTTCAATTATTCCGAACTTCTTAAAAAACCAGAGAACACTATAAAAAACATAGGCTTATCAACAACCAATCAACGACTTTATCGTTAAACACCCCATTCGGACACAGTAATGACCAATACAGTGAGAAATTACAAACTTACAAACTATAAACATTATTCTGGCCATTCTTGCAATACTGCAATCACAATCATCAAATATTGGCGATACCGCCCGCGGCAACTACTCTGCTGAAGTAGTTGGAAACCTCATATCCGGTATAGGATGCAGTTCCTGTTTTCAGTCGCTATCGCCTATGAAGATTGTTTTACTATCTCCAACAGCTCTTTGTTAAATCTAAACTACACACAATTCCCTTGAAAACGTTATTTTATGTCATTTTCAGACTTCACTTTTTTCATTTCGGAAGAAATTGAACGAGCATTCCAATGCATTTCGGTCTTCACTGTTGGTTAGTTCCTATAAAATATCCTTTTATTGTGATTGTACGGTATTGAGATCCCCACAGCAGCTATCTTCTTTACTTAGCGAGTCATTTATATTATTTATTTATTAATCAAGCCAAACAAGCACCACGTGGCCGCGTACCTCAAGAACAAACATGTACTATGTCTTTGCAGTTCGACCGTCCAAAGCTGAATGAGGAAAAACCGCCAAGCACTCTCGATTTCCTCGTGCACACGTCTTGTGCGCCCAAACGTTTATTACATTGCGTTATGGGAATAAAGTCATCTAATTAGTAAACTTAAACCATGCAAATTATATTTCTCATCAAGCATTTTATCCATAAAACTATGTAATTATGTGTATATGTAAAGTTGTGTGTTAAAAATGTAGACTGACCTGTTGTTTATGTTTAATTCTTACATCTTGAAATGCTTATTCATGCTTTTGTTTGAGGTTGTGTGTGCACCATTTTAAGTTGAACTCCTCAACAAATACTTTTAAGCTATCATTCTCGCCCACATGTTTACGTCTGTGTAATGCTTTTATTCTGGTAGACCGCCTACCAGCTCCCTCCAGGCGTCTCAGTTCGGGGCGAGTCTTGTAAGCTGCCCCAGCCCCCTCCCATCTGCTTGGAATTCAGGTCACGGCGGCAGGTGTTTTTAGCCCGCCCCCACTTCGACTTTCATCTGAGGTTGCAAGTAAATGGATGTAGGCTTGCGAAGATTGTAGCCTATCCATCGCCAACGTGTCGGCAGGATGTCATCTTCAACGGGCTGCTGCTTTGTGCCTCTCCGAAATGCGTGGATGGTGATCTTGTTTTGGCCAGCGGATCTAAAGGATTTTGCTAAGGAAGGTGTTCATGACGACATGGATGGCGGTTCTCCTTGTTACTTCTCCATAGAGTAATCTTGGCTTCAAGATGGTATTGAGGAGCCTTAGCTTGGTGGTGGTGCCTATGTCGCTGGATTCCAAGATGTTCTTCCGTTGCTCGTCCTTTTACCGAATTTGACGTCTACATCCGTTTCTTAATGGTTTTCCACGAAGCTGCCGATCAAGGTAAAGTTTAAGCTGGCCGTTTCTTGCGCCTCGCATTGAACTGTGATGGGTGTGTCGTTGGATGTGTTGGCATTAAACATCGTGCTCTTTCCTCAGTTGCTCGTGAGGCACATTCAACATAAGTTGTTTAAAACGATTATGGTCTATTTCTTCTCATGTTGTTGTGTGTGAGAGATAAGAGCAAGATTGTCGCCAAAGTTTTATTTATAACGTGCTTCCATAGTGTCCGCTGGAGTTTGCATTTGGTCTGTCGAGTTCTTCATGACGCAGTCTATAGCAAGCACGAATTGGCAGAGAAAGCACCCTTGCCTGACTCCGGCTCTTTCTGCCATTAACGTTTGTGTAGGTTACCCATGGTAAGTAGTCCTGATCATGATGGTGATCTTTTATGGCATTTTGTTGTGACTCAGTAGTCTCCAGAGGGACAGGAGTTCATCGCTGTCGAATACCTTTTCATATTCGATGATGTTGACCTAGATGGGCGAGTTCATCTCCATGGATTGTTACTGAATTATGCCAAGGGTTGCGATTTGCTCCTCGTACGATCTCTCCTTTTGGAAACCGGCGTGTTGGTCATGAAAGTGCTGTTCTACAGCGTCTTTCAGTTGGTTCAACAGGATGCAGTGAACACCTTTCCTGGGATTGGCAGCAACGTTAACCTTTTATTGTATATATAGGTACTCAGGACTCTTTCTTTTGGAGCTTGATGAGTTCTAGCTCTTTGCACTCTTTTGATAATTGTTTTTCGTCCTATATATTTTTGAAGATAGGTAAAGTGACTCCACACTGTTCTCGACGTCGGCCTTCAACTCTTCTGTCGGTATGCTGTCAGGTCTTTCAGACTTGCCGTTCTTCTTTTGTTCGATGGTGCTGCGGTTATCTCCCTTCATGGTTGCACAGCTTTTGATTGTTAGATCGCTTTTAATTGGCGGTATCCCCGGTGGGTTCGCAGTAGCTGGCCTGTTGAGCGGCTCCTGGAAGTGCTTGATCAACCTTTTCTACCTTTCTTCATGTGCTATTCCTCCAGCGTTATTTCACCATAATGTCCTCGCTGACTTATCATGGTTCTGTTTTGGTGAGCTGCCTATTCTGCGTAATGCTCTGGTTAAGGTATAGGTATCTCTGACCCGAAATGTAGCTGGATTATGCTCCTTTGTTGTCATCTGAATATTGGTTAAGTTAAACTTTTAACATTGTATTATTGTTTTATCTACAGGAATTCAATAGACTCTAAAAACACGTATTTAAGGTCAATGTTTAATGTATCTGACCAAGTTCATTACTCTGACCTGCAATTTAGAAGAAGTATTTCCCCTTTTCTGAAATAAGGAACTTAAATATGGTAAACGTGCAACATCTTTATATCGTTTCCAGTGAATGTAAATGTGCAAACATGTCAATATCACTGTCACTAACTCAGGTGTTCAATTGAAATGTCACGCGTGTGTATGTTAATTGTGCACGGTAAGTGACCAAATTTCACAGATCTGGAATTTAACAGTATTATGCCCCTTTCTATTCTTGGACAATTCTGTTTAACTTTTGGTGCAACTATTTCTAATCCCCATACTTACTACATGTATTGGCATGCAACTCTTCATATGTTTTCAGGATCTTTACGAACTTTCACTTACCTAGATTTATTATTGTGACCTGCTTTGTTGCAATAGTATGCCAATTGTTAGCTCGGCTGTTTTCGGGGAAAACCTGAGGTAGTGTTATAGCGAGCTCGTCTTGTCGTCTTCCGTCCGCCGTCCACGTCGTGCAAAAACCTTTACATTGGCTCTAAAATCAAAGTGCTTCCACCTACAACTTTGAAACGTGATATGTAGATGCACCTTGATGAGTTCTACACGCAACACCCATTTTTGGGTCACTAGGTCAAAGGTCAAGGTCACTGTGACCTATAAAAAATAAATTCTGACAAGCTTTTATTTATTAAAAACTGCACCCAAAGCCGGGCGTTAGCACCCGTTATGCGGTGCTCATGTTTTATACAAGTAAGGTTAAGGTTCACTTGCATAACGAAACAGCTAACACAGTAGAAAAGAGCAATGTACACAATCTGTATGCATGACATAAGAATCTGACCTGTCAAGAAAAGTTAACAAATTTGTGGCAAACTTATATACTGCGTAACTTTCCTGAGTCAATGATAAAACTACAAAGACAAAAATAGCTACGCAGAAATGAATACAAAGACGTTATACGCTTAAACATCAGATTTATTGGGTAGATCAAAGGAAACCCACTCCCATTACATGCAAGTGCATTGGCTTTGGCAAACGACTTCTTGCGATACTTAGCAGATAAATTTATCAAATTAACAAATGCTATTTGAATAATTGAAACGACGCTCAACAGTTATTTGTTCTGCTAAAATCCACCTGTGCTCAAGGAGCCAATAACTGTTTTCAAACCAATGTCCACTGTGATTTTGTTTTAATTGTTAATGCATCCAAAGCTACAACATGCTAAATTGATGCGATCCCGACTGAAAGAACATATGAATGAATGTACACCTATATTGACAGAAATTGTAAGTAGATCGTTGCTGACCTTTTTTTCCTGCCTCTTTGAAAAGTGCTGTGATGGAAGCCTTGTTGCAGACAAAGGGTCTCTTTTTGGAACTATCAAACTATCGTCGGGTGTCAAATTTGACATCTATTTAGCAAATTCTTGAAACAGCTGCATTAAACCAAATTCATGATAATATTGAAGCTAAGTATTTCCTACCACTTTACCAAAGTGCCTAGAGAATATATCATAGAGTTGAAACGGCAATTCTAAGTGAATACTGTCTAGAAACAATTGATAAACGTAAAGTTGCTATCGTGGCAATGGTTGACATGAGTGCAGCGTTCGACGCCATCAATACGTATTCGCATTCTTCAAGACGAATTTTTTATTCATTGCATTCCCTTAAAGCGGGTATATACGATTTTTTATGTGTTTAATTGTAATATATTGATAAAATATGTTACAATAACACAAAATAGGCAAGAAAAATTAAACATTAAAGCCGAGTTTCATAAAATGCAGCAAAGACAAATTAGCGCCCCGAGCCGATAGTGACGTACATATTTTCCTACAATAACCGAAGCATTCGTCTTTGTATTATAAACCGTTAAACTACGAGGGGTGTTCCAGAAGTTCGTGGATTTTCGCTATAACTTATTAGTTTGCTGGTAAAAGTCAATGAAATTTACATATTATACAAACCAATTATCACGGACTTTATATATAATCTAAAAATGCATTAATTCCATTAAGCGCGTTTGAAACGCGTTGCCATAGAGACCTCAGTAACGACATGCGGCGCACGCGTGTATTTTATTATAAGTATGAGTGTTACGCGAATTTAAATTTGGTTTAAATGTCGTTGATAAACAGAATTTACGGCAAATTTCACGTTACAGCGCCTAAGTCCTCCTTACAGCCCGAATTTGGCCCCTATGGACTTCCGCGTCTTCCCGGAAGTTAAATCACAGTTGCGCGGTTTGCAAGTAAACAGGAACTTACAGTTGCAGCAAAGCGAATCGTGTCGTCTTTTGACGCTGACTGGTATAGAGACACTTGACAAGTGGATTTCCCGACACATAAAGTGCATTCGCGTTGGAGGTGATTATGTGGAAAAGATTTGACAGTTGTTAACTTCATAACGTCATTGACGTTGAACAGAAACGTTACACGTGCGTCGGTGTGCGCATTGTGCACATGTGAATATCTCTGATATATATTTATTGTTTTATGTATTTCCATGATATTTGAATAGTAGATTTGGAAAGGACGAAATATTCTTAACATGCTATTTGTTTGTCCATTATGTTACCAAATGAAAGTTATAGCGAAAATCCACGAACTTCTGGAACACCCCTCGTAAGTTTAGATGCACATCGTACATTTATGGTATACATGCTGGCGAATTCGGCTGTACAGCCGTTTTCAATTTCAGAATTAAATATCTGACTTATTTCGCATTTTTCGACACATGTTCTTCTTAACTTTTATTTTAATTTATATTGAAATATATATATATATTATAAGTTTTTTACACAGTTTATATAAATTCATAAATATTTGACAAAATCGTATATACCCGCTTTAAAATGGAACAACTCCTCTTTCATCAGCAGAACAATGGAAGTGTAAGTCTTACATTCAACAAATGAAACTGAACCATTGCTTTTCGGTGTCCCTCAGGGTTATTGTGCCGGACCAGTTATATTTACCGTGTATATATCAGCTCTCAACAGCGTGGTTCTGAAATACTCGCCGTTAGGTATTTCAATGAGTTTGACCCTTATATAGCATTAAATATTCAAACAGGATATAACGAAAATGTGGATTTAAACCTTCAAAGTAAAAAAGAACCAATTAAAAAACTGAAAATATTGTATATGGAACCAGCCAGCAGTTGGCGAAACTGAGAATGTCAAGCGTCGCTGTCGGTGTTTGTGAAGTAATATTAATCAATTATAAAAGATACCTTGGTGTAATCATGACAAACACACTCACCTTGACTAACACTTTCAGAAAAGTGTTAACGCACAGCTACGAATTATCAAAGCTTTACCTTAACATGTTACAAGAGAGTCTTAGCATCATTAGTACATGAATAAGTTCTGTCGCATATTGATTTTGTAATGGTAATTCCTGTTTAATAAATCAAGAAATTATGGCACGGCCAAAATCACAATTTTTCGTTCTAAACAGTTACACTGGGCTACAGTAGAAGCCAGAGTGATCTTTAAAATTTTGGCTGTTGTCTTTCGTGTATTTAATGATATAGCTGCAGTATAAATAAGGAAACTGTTCGTACCTGCTCGAGGACTTTGCATATTAAGGTAACAAATTATCCAACTTTCTACATCCATAGAGGACAAACAGAATTGGCCGAGAAATATCTTGCCGTCTTCGGTCCGAACTGATGGAACAATCTAGCTGATATTCTTCAGGATTTTTAAATCTGACGGCAGTTTTAGATCAAGGCTGAAAACACATCTGTATGGGAAATGTCAAAAGAAATTAATATACTAGATGGATTATTATAAAGTCTGCATTTTATTTACTTAAATATTATATTATGATTGCTTTCAAGCTCTTGAACAGAAATGTATATTGCTTACAGTTTTCACCTTAATGCCTATTGTATAATTGTGATGCGAAAATGCTATGTTAATAAGTTTGCGCTTTATAAATGAGTCATGTTCTGAGAAAACTGGGCATAATGCATGTGCGTTAAGTGTCGTCCCAGATTAGCCTGTGCAGTCCGCACAGGCTAATCAGGGACGACACTTTCCGCCTAAACTTGATTTTCGGTAAGGAGGGACTTCCTTGAAACTAAAAATACCATAAAAGCAGAAAGTGTCGTCCCTGAATAGCCTGTGCGGACTGCACAGGCTAATCTGGGACGACACTTTACGCACATGGTTAAGTTAAACGTTTAACTTTGTATGATTGTTTTATCTACAGGAATTCAATAGAATCTAAAAACATTTCTCAAGGTCAATGTTTAATGTATCTGACCAAGTTCATTACTCTGACCTGCAATTTAGAAGAAGTATTTCCCCTTTTCTGAAAGAAGGAACTTAAATATGGCAAACGTGCAACATCTTCATATTGCTGTTTCCAGTGAATGTAAATGTGCAAACATGTCAATATCACTGTCACTAACTCAGGTGTTCAATTGAAATGTCACTCGTGTGTATGTTGATTGTGCACGGTAAGTGACCAAGTTTCACAGATCTGGAATTTAACAGTATTATGCCCCTTTCTATACTTGGACAATTCTGTTTAACTTTTGGGTGCAACTATTTCTAATCCCCATACATACTACATGTATTGGCATAAAACTCTTCATATGTTTCAGGATCTTTACGAACTTTCACTTACCTAGATTTATTATTGTGACCCGCTTTGTTGCATTAGTATGCCAATTGTTAGCTCGGCTGTTTTCAGGGAAACCTGAGGTAGTGTTATAGCGAGCTCGTCTTGTCGTCTTCTGTCCGCCGTCCACGTCGTGCTAAAACCTTTACATTGGCTCTAAAATCAAAGTGCTTCCACCTACAACTTTAAAACTTCATATATAGATGCACCTTGATGAGTTCTACACGCCACACCCATTTTTGGGTCACTAGGTCAAAGGTCAAGGTCACTGTGACCTATAAACAATAATTTCTGACAAGCTTTTATTTATTAAAAACTGCACCCACAGCCGAGCGTTAGCAACCGTTATGCGGTGCTCTTGTTTTATACAAGTAACGTTAAGGTTCACTTGCACAACGAAACAGCTAACACAGTAGAAAAGAGAAATGTACACGATCTGTATGCATGACATAAGAATCTGACCTGTCCAGAAAAGTTAACAAATTTGTGGCAAACTTGTATACTGCGTAACTTTCCTGAGTCAATGATAAAACTACAAAGACAAAAATAGCTACGCAGGAATGAATACAAAGACGTTATACGCTTAAACATCAGATTTATTGGGTAGATCGAAGGAAACCCACTCCCATTACATGCAAGTGCATTAGCTTTGGCAAACGACTTCTTGCGATACTTAGCAGATAAATTTATCAAAATAACAAATGCTATTTGAGGAATTGAAACAACGCTCAACAGTTATTTGTTCTGCTCAAATCCACCAGTGCTCACGGAGCTTATTACTGTTGTAGTTTGTAATTGAATGTGTAACCTATGAGTCACTTTTACAAAACATAAAAAAATGATGTCTGGTCATTTACATTCACTTTTAAGGTTTATAATACTATGTAACTAGAAGAAAAGGCGAGAACACTGTCTTCGCACAGCTCATTTTACAATGTATCGTAAATTCTGGTAACACTTTTTCAAAGCAAATTTTATTCCAAATCCAGGCCAGCGTATCATCTGGGAGCTCGCAGTGGCTTTCTCTCCACGTCTTAGTGAGACGGCCGAACGCCGTCTGCATTCGGAGGAAGGGGGCATAATTCAGCCTGTTCGTGGAGGGAATATTTATTCCGAGATTATACGAGTCTGGGATATCGTCATGGACCATAAGAAGATATACAGGTCAGGACTCTTTTTTCGTGTTTTAAGCATTGAGAATATTCGTAAAGTAACAACTAAATTCAGTCAAATCGATTTCTTTATAACTGTATTGGCATGCATATGCCTAAGTGTGTGCCTGAGATGATTTGAAAATATAATTTGATAAAATGTGGGATAACAATTTTGGAACATATACAACTGATTTTTAATACCAATGAAGAGACAATGATACAAATGTTTTATGATTGGCCTTCTCCAAAAGATGAAACAAAATATTGATTGTTGGATTTAATTCACTGGTTTGTTGATCTGGAATCATACACATGACGTTTATTCTCTGAAGTAGTGTTTAACTTAATGTACCTGAATTGATTCTAATTAATGCTGTGTTGTTAAGCTTTAATGTAATTTTACTTGTGCTCTTCAATTTCATGAATCAATTTTTATTTTAAATGACTGTTTTGGAAAAATGTGTAATGCCTTGTTCAAATTTGACCTTAATCATGCCGTTTCCAGATCGGTTCAGAGGATAAATAAGTCCCATTTGCGGGGGGAGCAGTGCATTATTCAAAAGAACCTGCGAGGGATGCGTGTTGATCAGACCACACAAACTGGGGTCGGCAAGCGCTATCCAATGCTTTACGCAGAAGATGACGTTACCAAAGAAGAATTATTTGAACAAAATAAGGTGACTATTTATTTAAAAGTATTTAAAACTATACCCTTGTAGACAAAGTGATAAAGTAAGCAAGTGCTATCAAATGCTATATGCCCGCGGAACGTTTTTACGACAGCAGGTGAGACTTTTAAGCATATGCCTTTAAAAAAATTATTGTATATATTACCCTTTTTGATTTTATACTACTGTTACTTTCAACCTTTACGATCATTCTTTGATGGCAACCCGTAAGTTTGTGCAGTTTATAACGATCACGATTGAATTAATAAATATATATTTTGGTGAATTAAGATAATTTTATTAAATGGCGGTATGGTTGCTTTTAGTAGTAAAACTAACGAGTGTGATATTTAACAGATTTTTCTCGATTGAACGTACGCACATGTCAATGTTTTGTGAAGAAAGTACTTTGGTGTATTCACCTTTCCTATTAAACATGAACTTATAATAGAATTTGATCATTTGTGTTTTCTTAAGATGTCCAATTTTAAACTGGTCATGAATGTTTTCATTTATTTACAAAAAAATAAAATACAAATTATCCCCAAAGTAACTCAGTACCAAACGAGAGAGAAAGCATTATTTAATAGTTTCCGCCTTTTAAATCACGACAGGGCGGGAAATTACTGATATGCTTTTCTCACTTCTTTTTCAAAAGTGTCTACGAACAAATCCAGAGTATATACGTACTGCGCCATCTTAATTTGCACTATATCATCTATGAATTTAGGAGATTCAGAAGTACTTTCCGCCAGCCAGCTCTAACGATACGGAGTACCATATTCTCAAGTTCTACTCGTTTTCCTCGGCCCTCGTTAGTCACGTTCTACAGAACATTGAGACCAAGGTTGACTTCCCGTTCAGAGTGACAGACCTTGAGCATGCCTTTATCAACCTCAAGTCCAAAGCTCCCATTTTGCTCCTCGGAAGGAGCGGAACTGGTGGGTACTGTTTTAGTGAGTCTGTGTGTATTTCAAAACTAATTCGATCTGTATGCCTTTGGCATTGTCCAAGCACCCATTTGTAATTCGAGAAAGTTGGGGCAAGTTTGGAACTATAGCTTTCATTTGCAGGTAATTTGTTTTACTGAAAGATCCCATTTTATGCGTGGCCTTGTGCTGTTTGGTGAAAACCGATTACCTAAGAAACCTCCACTGGTTTCGTCAACATCAATCAAACTTGTACCTGTTATTGTGTCATTATAACATTTTGTGATACATTACTACCAGAAAGCTAAAAGGGAACTATATAGGATTATAGTTTGTCGCTGTAATTTGAGTTTTGGGCAGTATTTCATCTGTCCGTCTCAAAAACGCCTGCTCTCTATCTAGAGATGGTGTGTTTTGCACAAATTCACAACACAGTGTTTAGGTTAGGTTCATGCCATTAGATGAAGGGTCTTAATGCAGGACATTGAAATAAAGGTATGCATCTGCATATGTGGAAGTTTCAATCACCTTTAGTGATAGCTGTAAGAATTATGTCATAAAATAATATGTTTGTTAAGCATCGAGATGCATTTTATTCCCATATGATACTGATATTTGCATTGTGTTTGAAAACTGTGAATGCTTACATTTTGTTAAACACATTTCGTGGCAAATAACTTTCAAAATTGTATTATTTAATAAACTTTGCAATGTCTTAGTACAAACTTGTTATTGTTGTTTACAATAAGCAAAATTATTGACAGTATCGTGGAGGTTTCGCGTTTGTTTTTGTAAAAAAAAGAATAGCTTAAAAATTAACTTAAAAAATAAATGAAACATGTAAATCTGAAATAAAACCAGCAGATGGTACCATGAATATTTTTCATGAGAATATCTCTGGGATATCAGTTTTCCTATAATTCAGGCAATACAACTAATTTAATGTTTTTTTTGTTTATACCGTTGAAACTGGTTTATCCAAGAGTCCGTGCGTTGTGTTCATGTAGCCGTTTAGATCTAGATCCTGCAACAAGCTACTTAAGTACATACGATATGCTGATACAACTTCATATGTAGATATTTGCCTCTATGGGTTTAATGAATGTTTTTTCATCTGACAAAAACGTGGTTTCTATGGTTACAGAAATGTTTGACAACTAAAATCTGGATTCTGTGATAATTTGGTATGTTGATAAATGGCATTGGAGAAGTATGCACGTTTGATATTTTAGTCAGTAACACATTTATTATTGCTATGGTTAAGGAAATATGTTACAACTAAAATGTGGATCCAGGGATAACTAAACAAATTAAAGTTAGGTTGATGAAGCAAAGTTTGTTGATTAAGAGGTACATGATGAATGTGCATGTTGTTTATGTTTTTTCGTCAGAAATTAGTGTGGTTGCTTTGGTTATTATAGATCAGCTTGATTATTGAAACGTATGGAGATCCTGTTCTTACTCTGACATTAACACTGCTGGCGCTGACAAAGATCTTATTAAACTATATATTTGAGGTAACTTGGTGGAATTTTTGTTATAATTGAAAATGTTCAATTTATGTGAATGTTTTTTTTAGGCAAGACAACCTGCTGCATGTACCGACTGTGGAGTCAGTTCCAAACCTACTGGTCGAAGGCTAAAGATGCGGGAGCCCCCATCCTGCCTCGATGTGTTGAGTTTGTGCATGATGAACCCATTGAGGAAGATAATTCGAATGAGGAAGGTAGCATAACTTTATAACATTAATTCACTGTGTATTATAATTAACGAAAACTAACGAATTTGATGGGAGCTGAACACAATCGCTTTTCTGTAAACAAATGTGTTTCACTTCCGCAAAATACAATGAATTGAAAATAGACGGAGCCTTATAAACTTTTTAACTTTTACTTTAAAAACATATTAATCTCAGTGTTTATATACGTTTCTATACACATTGTGTGGTTAGTTCAATTTGATGTGCAATAGCCATGAGATAAAATATAATATACATCTTAAGTTTCAAAAAGTTGTGTGCAGGTGATTATGAAAGTTATGTCTTGTATGACATGTCACCAATTTCTCAACAAGATTGTATTAACAACATTTGTAACGGGCAGATTATTGCAACATTAAAATACTGATTTAATAGACTTAAAAAAAAACAAATGTTAACAGTTTTGGCACGTATGTTTTGAAGGAGAGAGTTCAGACAACTCTGATGATGGGACGGAGGATACTGGAGCCACTGGGGGACCACTGCCAGAGGCCGTTGTGTGTACCACACCAGAAGAGCCACACGAAGAGGTGGAAACTATGTACGATCATCTCCATCAGGTGTGGTGGCTTCCAAATTGTTTGTATACTTCCAACATATATAGTATGCTGGCGCTTGTATCTGTTGAGATAGTTGTATGAAGCTGTTTTGCATGACACCGATGCTTTCTGATGCAATATAGCATGCAACAATACTCATTCATGGTCTCATAACATCATAACACCATACTATTTTGTTATTTCATTAAAAAAAATATTTGTCTTTTTATGCCCCCGGTAGGGTGGCATATAGCAGTTGAACTGTCTATCAGCCAGTATGTGTGTATGTCAGTCTGTCCGTCCGTCCGAAAAAAACTTTAACATTGGCCATTTCTTTTTCACTATTGAAGATAGCAACTTGATATTTGGCATGCATGTGTATCTCATGGAGCTGAACATTTTGAATGGTGAAAGGTGAAGGTCAAGGTCATCCTTCAAGGTCAAATGTCAAATATATGGCGTCTGTTCGTCCGAAAACTTTAACATTTGCCATTACTTTTTCAATATTGAAAATAGCAACTTGATATTTGGCATGCAGGTGTATCTCATGAAGCTGCACAGTTTGAGTGGTGGAAGTTCAAGGTCAAGGTCATCCTTCAAGGTCAAAGGTAATTTTTTTTATAAAAAATTCAAAGCGGCATTCTCATGAAGCTGCACATTTTGAGTGGTGGAAGTTCAAGGTCAAGGTCATCTTTCAAGGTCAAGGTCATCCTTCAAGGTCAAAGGTAAAAAAAAAAGCAGCGTTAGCATGAGGCTACACATTTTGAGTGGTGGAAGTTCAAGGTCAAGGTCATCCTTCAAGATCAAGGTCATCCTTCAAGGTCAAATGTCAAAAAAAATCAAAGCGGCGTTCTCATGAGCTGCACATTTTGAGTGTTGGAAGTTCAAGGTCAAGGTCATCCTTCAAGGTCAAAGGTCAAAAAAAAACAAATTTTAAAGCGGCGCAATAGGGGGCATTGTGTTTCTGACGAACACATCTGTTGTTCTATATATAAATGCTTATTCTAACTCATACACGTATCATGTACTATTCTGTGTGAAATAAACAATTCTTTAAGCGCAAGAACAATTATTTCTAAAGCCAACTTAACTTTTTTTAATAGAAGTCCGGCTATTAGAATGATACAGAAACAGACAACATTAGTAGCAAAAATTGTTTCTAATATCTGATGGTTGAGTTCAGTGTGTATTTGTTTCCGACATTATATAGATGGATGGTTTTTGTTTCAGTTGTTTATAACGAAAAATGCAGTTCTCTGCAGTGAGGTGCAGAAGAATTTCCGTGAGTTAAGTCACGCAAACGAGTTGATGGCAGATTACATGCAACACGAGGATGAAAATTTACCGCCTCGCCTTCAGGACGTTGAAGATTACGCATTTCCAATGTTTGTCACTTCCAGGCAGTTGTTGCTTATGCTGGATGCGTCCGTTGGTCCTCCGTTCTTCTTTGAACGGAAGGACGACGGCAGTCTCAAGGTTTGTTTGTCAGTGGGTCGATTGTGGTGTCCGTATAGAATGTCAACTTGTGGAGCCTACTACTTCCACATGTCTCAAGTTTTTAGATTAAGTTTAAAATATGTCATTGGAAAAGGTTAAGATTTGTGCCAAATTTCTGTCTGATGTGTTCTTTTTCCATCTTTCCATGGGCCATACTTTATGTCGCTTTTAACATCCCTCCTGAACCTTGCGGGGGTGGTATTGCAACATCGCTTAATTACCGCGACATTACTTAATTAGCCAACTGATGTATCATAAAGCAATAAACTGATCAATTATTAGAGAAGACCGTTACCGCAATGAAAGCACTTATTTAAATTCACAATATTTAATGAGTCTCAAATGTTACTTATGTATTCAATGACCGGATTGCATCTGATGACATTCAAGCATATAGAGATTTTCCTCAAAAAATATTTTTGAGTGCATTCGCATAAGCTATAAGCTGCAGTTACATGATGTATCAATATTTTTTATTTCAAACTGAGAAATCAGAACGCATGAAGTTTATTAAACATGTCATTTATAATTAAGGGTTTCATTCGCATTTTTATGCCCCCCTTTTGAAGAAGAGGGGGTATATTGTTTTGCTGGATGTCGGCCGATTGTTATAGGTTATAATCACTGTCATACTAAAAGAGAAAATTGTTTCGTATCAATAACTTGTGAACGGAGGGACCGATCGGCTAGATACACCCATGGTATTGGTGTTGGACAGTCTATTGCCCCTAGTAACATTGGTGTCACTAGGTCAAAGGTCAAGGTCACTGCCTCACTAAGTGAGAAATGGGTTCCGATCAATAAGTCGTCAATTTATACACCGATTGGCTTAATACTTCCCATGGGCATAGGCCTTGGACAGCTTATGGCCGCTTTTACAATTGTGGCCACTAGGTCAAAGGTCAAGACCATTGTCCTATAAGTGTAAAAATCGTTTCCGATCAATAACTTGTCAACACATTGACTGATTTGCTAGATACTTCACGTGTGCATTTGCCTTGGACAGTAGATAACCCCTTTTGAAATAGGGATATCTAGTTCAAAGGTCAAAGTCACTGTAACACTCATATGATACGATTAACTATGTTAAGTTTTATTGCAAAAACTCCATCAACACGGCCCAGTTTTGGTAGGAGGAGGACATCTGTCGCCGACTGCGGAGCTCTTGTTATACTTATGTGTGTCTTATAAATTACCTTAGGGTAACATTTGCTTTTACAATTTTAAAAGTGCACAAAATTTAGCAATATTGAGCAATTTAAGACTTTGGCACAAACACCAGATACATTTTATGTGTTTGAAGATCAAGTGCGTTGCAAGTGTTATGGGACGTTTTGAAAAATAAATTTCGAAACCATTTAATGTGAATCATATGGACATTGTAAAATGTAAAATATTCTGATACCTTAAGAGGGTACTCCGATCCAAAGCCACCACAATGGGTCCAAATCACATCTTTCTTTGGAAAACCCTGTTGTTAATGGTTTTCGATAGGTTGACATCAGTGGTTGGACAGATGCCGGAGGACCACTCAGTATTCTTTCACTCCTGGATGATGACTCTGATGCTGAAGAAGACATGGACGAGTTTGAAGATTCAGACCATGAAATGGAGATGGGAGATAACTGGAATACTGAGAGCTCTGGCAAAGCAACAAAGGTATGCAAATTACCGGCTTTATGTTGATAAAGAAATGTAAGGTCCAATTAATGAAATATAACTACCAATTGACTTTTCAGCTGTTCACTTACTATTTATGAATAAGTCTTTAGACGCAATTTATTTTCAATAATCAAAATTCTTTTCGAAAGTTCAATAATTATACGTTTGAAAATTATTTAAACATTCCTATTTATTAAGAATAAACACAATTCAAGCTTTAAGGCATTTTCATCATATGATTAACTGTATCTTAAATATACATGTATTTTCTTTAAGCGACATTCAACGTTAAATAATTATATGTTTCGTTGTTTTGATTGCCACCTGCTTAATATTTGCTTTCAAAGCCTCCGATTATTAATTTTGATTACAAATGTTTTATAATGAACTTTTCAAGGTTGACCCTAGAAGGGAAATTACCTACACAGTGTTTGTTGAGGAGATCTGGAGGCACACAAAGAAGAACACGTCGTCATATCACCCGTCCTTAATTTGGACAGAGATTATGTCATTTATAAAAGTAAGATTAAATGAATAGGGTTGTGGGTATTTAAGAAAAATGGCATTTGTGACATCATAGAATAAATAATCTTTTGTCATATGTCCATTATGTACATGACATTTTATCCTTGTAAGAACACGTTCATATAAAATAAGTTTGCTTCAATAGGTCTTAATAGACCTTTATATTAAAGATTATCTCTTCCTGTAACAAGATACAAAACATTGGTTCTACCATTAATACTCATTACTCTATCTTCTCATAAGTAGGGTCCACAAATTACTTTAAATTAACAAAATTATTTACGATCTCTCCACAAGTAGGATCAAAATTAGAAAATAGGCAAAAAAGCCAACTGCGTTTCTTTTTATGCCAAATCTGTACCAATGGTACTACTATCCAGTGTAACATATTTACTTTTCTTTTACCCAGATTTTCACAAAGTAGTTTGCATATGTTATACTCTTTCGAAAGTTGGACGTCAAATCGAAAAATATCCCACTATTCATTTTATAAATTCAATATGTGCTTAATATCGAAATTTTAAGCAAGAAGGCACTATATCGCCCCATTGATGCAAAAATGTGCCATTTGCCTTCTTATTTCAATGTCAAATGGTACCTTTTTGCACCAAGAGGGCGATATGAAATGAGACTCAATGCATGCAGAAAAGAGCCTTCCTGCTTGGTCACTCGCTTTAAAAGAAACAGTCTTAAAGAAACGGTGTTAAAAAACATTATGTTTGTGGGGAAAGTGTTCATAGAACTTACATTAATTAACTGTTCAATGGGTAATGAAGGGTCTCGAAGACTTCTGCCGGGGCTTGCCGGGCGGTAAATATTATTACAACAACACTTACAAAAGATTGTGTACATTAACTTCCAAAACACAGTTAGCGCTAGTTTTTGACAGAATTGCTTTTTCTTGTAATTATTTTGTGTTTTGTGCATTATGGCGGATTGTAATAAATTATCGGTAGATCAAATGGAATAGCAAAAGGAGTGAAATATCCCGCATTAGACCTAAAAATATGGCAAATATGAATATAACCGCATCATAAGGAAATACAATAATTTATAACAATTTATGACAAAAATGTTTTTTACATTAACGTACACAACTTACTATCGTTGTTTAATAACAGAGGTATTTTTTAATCCGGAGAACATTTGGAGTGGAGGGAGGTTTTAAATATGAGGGTCTGAAGGAAACATATGAATTTGTGAAGGCCTTAAGTCAATCTTCCTACCATTTCGTGATTTATTTCAGACATTGATTCTTCTTCATAGACTTAATAATTTAAATAAAGTCCAGGAATGTGTATAGAAGGAAGTCGAAGGGGTGATTTTTCCAACCGGGCTTGTTTCATTTGCATAATTTTGTATTGAGAAACATTTAACGCAATTACAAAATCATGAATTTCATAATAACAAATAACAATTCTAAAACGTAAAGCATTGTTTTGCACTGTAACGTGGTATTCGCGTTATCATTTTTCAGCCTACAATTAAGTCACTAGCTCCATGAAAAGTATGAACTATCAAAACACAATTTTGGAGATAAAATTTTTATGCGGACTTAAGGTTGGCACTTGTAATGTGTGTTCTAAGTTTCCGAATGCATTATTTAGTGATTCCTTTTAAGCTGGTTAATATGCTATGCTAGTACATGTAGTAGAATTAATTTACATGGAAGCAAGTGTTCAACTCCAACGCTCCGCATGAACGCTCGAGTTGAAGGCCCAAGCTATCCATTTAAGGTACGGATTGTTACATTTCAGTACACACATATTTTTTTAAGGGTTCGTATGAAGCGTTGTCAAAACTGAAGGGCTACTTGGACAAGGAAGAGTATTTTGAGCTGGGAAGAAAGCGAGCACCAAACTTCTCCGGGGAAAGGGATGTGATCTACTCATTCTTTCTCAAGTACGAACACTTCAGGAAACAGCACGCATTGTTTGACGAGACTGATCTTGTTCATGATGTGTTTCAACGTCTTCGACAACTAGAGTCTCGTCCCTGGGTGATTCACCAGATTTTCGTCGATGAGACTCAGGATTTCACACAGGCAGAACTTTGTCTGTTGATACGATTATGCCAAAATCCAAATGACATGTTTCTCACAGGTACCTCCTGCAATAGCTTTATACCTTTTTGGTTCTACTAAGAACAACATGCTCATGGTAAGCATTTGTGATCGCATTTCGTCCGTCCATGATCATTCGGGCGTAGGCAACACGTGCTTTTAAAAACTCCAGATGCGGCAAAAATTCAGAATCTTCATATCATTTTCTCAGAACGTTAGCCCCCCTGATATAACGTCACAAAGCATGGTCATGTGAGGTAAAACATTTGTCAAATGAAAGCAAATCCTTGAAAGCAAAATAAAGTCCACATTTATTGTGGAAAATATGTGCATATTGGTCAGAACATTTGTTTCAATAATATCTAAGATAGTTCGAAACTGAGTTACGTGGAGTCAAAAACAAGTCTTATTTATGTTGTATAAAAGAAAAAGCATGTGAATTCTTATTGTTCTAATAATTTCTTGGACGTGTTAGATTATGTTCTTGTTCATTGAAACACATGACCGCCACGAGGCAGGACAGTTTTCGCTATGTTTGACTGTTTGAAAAAAAATCTAGAAGTCTTGCATGAGTTCGAAAATGGGTGTGGGTTTTCAACATAATTACTGCCAAGTGTTTGTGCAATAGGCCTTTAATGTATATTGTAAAACATTGTGAACATTACCTGCTCAGAACAGTTTAGTTCCTCGGTGTGTCAGGTGAGCGACTTTGGATCTTCTGTCCTCTTTTATGCTTCCACATGCATACGGTTCGTGGCATATGGATTTGCCACTGTCATTCTGTCCATCCTTACTGTCAGGTTTGTATGTTTTGGGTATTTAAAACAGTATTGCTGCTGCAGTTATGAAACTTTAAAAACATACTAGGTGTATGAAAGTTTGAAAACATACTAGGTGGCATTTGATTTTCTGCAATTAGGTATTAAAGTTCTGTTTTATTACATTAAAAGTGTTTTGAGGAAATGTTGAATGTGGCGAAATCCGTGACCTGTGCGCTCATTACATGTTGATGATCAAATCCGATATGCCATTAGATCTTCTTTCTGGAATTTGCAAAGAGAAAAAATGCATTGAATTGTGAATAATAAAAAACGTATTCTCAATATTGTGTTTAAGGCGACACAGCACAAAGCATCATGCGAGGTATTTCATTCCGGTTCAGTGATCTTCGTTCGCTGTTTTACCATGCCAAACAATCTATGCAGGCTATGGGAAAAACTTCAGCCGTTGAGGTTCCGAAACAGGTATGACACATGATTTTCGTCCCCTACCGGTTTCACCGGAGGGGACTTATGGTTTGCGCTCTGTGCGTCTGTCTGTTTGTGAGTCTGTCTGTCTGTCACACTTTTCTGGATCCAGCGATAACTTTAAAAGTTCTTCGTATGTGTTCATGAAACTTGAAATATGGATAGATTGCATTAAGGACATTATGCACGTTATTTCATTTTGTTCCTACGTCAAAAATGCTGGTTGCAATGACAACAAATATATATATATAATCAGACAATGGTGGAGCCGGTAGGGAACATATATTGCTTGGCATTAGTCTTGTCATATCAATATTAAGTTTAGATAATTAAATAACATATTAATCGTATAGTCCGAAATTCTTATCAATATTGCCTTAAAACGTGGTGCAAGTTGTATGGTCTGTGTCTATAAAATCCCTAATTCACATGATTTATATGACATGTGTTAATGCTGTTTTAAATTATTTCAACAGGTGTACCAACTAACGCACAACTACCGGTCTCACGCGGGCATTCTTTCCCTCGCAACCAGTATACTTGAACTCATGGTTGAATTCTTTCCGGATTCCTTTGACCGGCTGCGACCGGATCAGGGTCTTTTCAATGGACCAAGACCGATTCTGCTGGAGTCTTGTAGTTTTGGGGATCTTGCTGTTCTGTTGAGGGGAAACAGACGAAAAACATCTCACATCGAATTTGGTGCACACCAAGCTATTCTAGGTACACTTTCTTAATTCTTTAAACTTCTACAATATAAAGAAGTGAAACTCCAGCTGCTGGAGCAGTATTGAATTTTCATTAAAAACAATTAGTTGGTCCTTTATTTAAGGCAAGTGACCGATTGCCCAAACAGTACAAAACAGCACAATACAGCACAATACAAACCAACATAAACACAAAATATGAATAAAGCTGGGGTCACCGCCTTGGAACGGTCAATGCAAAGCATTGGGGGTTTAAACCTGGTTATAGAGCGCTCAACCTCACACTTGGCCCAGCAATATTCATAATACATTCAAGTGTAAATAAAATTTAACGTCATAGCATTGTAACTCAAATTAAACAATAATAAAAGGGAATTAAAACGCATTCAATTTAATTACTATTTAATTACTCAATTGCATTGAAGATACAAGAGTAACAGAATTACAACTTTTTGACGAACGATCAAATAAAACTATTAACAATTGTCAACTACATTCCTTCTTTATAGAAAAGATTTGAGAATGTAGAATCATAGAGTTAATATCTCAGATAATCATCGCGCAAATACAGGAAGAAGCAGCAATAATGGGTGTAAAAATTCCATATTACATAGCTTGGTTGTTTATGTGACTGCTAAACAAATTAAAAATAATTAAATCAAACAAGAAACGCCTATCAGAGAGAAAAGACACACATGTTTAAGAAGTTAAGACATTTCAGTTAAAAAAAATAAAGTTATAACTGTAAATTCTGGTTCTCTGTTAAAAAAAAACTTTCAAAATAATAACAAAAATTATTGCATAATATAGTGCTTCAAATTGTTAAGCTTCCTATAGTAAAAATACATGTTGAGAACTACTTCAAAAGTAAATCTACTATGTATTTTGACTGAAAGGGAAATTTTCTTTGTGTTATTAGCTCGGCTGTTTTCGGAGAAAACCCGAGGTATAGTCATAGACAGCTTGTCCTGTCCGCCGTCTGTGTCAAGGTTTGTTAAGGTTTTTAACATTGGCTCTAAAATCAAAGTCCTTCCACCTTCAACTTTGAAACTTCATATGTAGATGCACCTTGATGAGTTCTACACGCCACACCCATTTTTGGGTCACTTGGTCAAAGGTCAAGGTCACTGTGACCTCTTAAAAAAAATCTGACAAACTTTTGCAGCCGAGCGTGGCAACCGTTATGCGGTTATCTTGTTGTGGTATTGGTTTGATCTGATTTTAAGAATGTGTCTATCTTTAAGTGGTCAATGATGCAGCACGGGATTCTATTCCGGAGGAGTTACGGCTTGGTCTTATTCTCACAATCTATGAAGCCAAGGGGCTTGAATTTGATGACGTTCTTCTCTACAACTTCTTCAAAGATTCACAGGTTTGAGATAAAATAAACGATGTAAAACATATTAATTAAATGAGACAAATTAATCAGTTACCACCCCTCGCCCCTGAAGACTAATTAGAGTAGGAAGGTCCTTATGGTTTCTTTGCTCGGTTATTGTCGGTATTCATTATGTGCTAGATGGCAAACATTTATACATAATATATGTTTAATTTGTTCAATTGAGAATATTGTGCTTATGGATGCATGCTTATCTAAGTCATTTCATTTAAAACGTTTTAAAACTGAGGCATAAACATAGTATGTACAATTTGGTGTGCTTTGATCTTGAACGTTAACGGGAGTAAATTGGAAAGCCATTAAGGCCCCTAATTTCGAAATACACTTTATTTGATTTTTTGACAGGTATTCGATACTTAGAATATTGAATTAAGAACGATATCCTTGTTGATCTAAAGAGTTGACTGCCTAATATGTTTATACTCACAGATTTTGTGTTTTGTATTTAATTTGATGTCTCTGTTTTCTAGGCTTCAAAGGAATGGCGTGTTGTCACAGATTACTTGGATCGAC
Source organism: Dreissena polymorpha (assembly GCF_020536995.1). Lineage (NCBI taxonomy): Eukaryota > Metazoa > Mollusca > Bivalvia > Myida > Dreissenidae > Dreissena > Dreissena polymorpha. The sequence continues at coordinate 36,181,777 of NC_068360.1, forward strand.
TTGTTATGGTGCAAAACGAATCAGCAATTGTTTCTAGTGGCAACCTGGTAACCCTAGACCAAGGTATGGTTTTTTACTTGCATGAGCTTTCAATATCGTCAATCGTCTTGAAGACAACAGATAATATTTGATCCTATGATGATTTCGTTGCCGCGTCTCAACATATATCGTTAAAGTACGGTAGTAAGATCAAATGGCAGATAAACCTAGGTTTTCTGTAATTTTTTATATGTAAGAAATGAGTTTCGGCTAAGTGTTAGTTATGTGACAATTACCAACTGCTTTGCGTTTTGATGCGGTGGAATTAAATTATGAGGGTGCTAGCATGAGCGGTGTGATTACAGGAATTGTCATGACTATTACTGACTTACGGAAATTGCCGAAACTTAGCCATCAATTATTTTGATTTAACCATTAATATATATACACCTCTGTACACAATTAAAACTATTTTATTTTTATTAAAATATACACATATATGTTTTTGTGATGTCAACACGACATTATTCAAAATGTAGTGGACTTCATTCATAATCATAGAGTGAATGATCAATGTTTGGTCTTATATCTTGTAAAATACTGTGGAAATATATTGTTCTTTCATGTAATTTACCTGTAGCAACTTGATTAACTGAAAGTTAATGACGATGAACAAAGGTATAATACTTGTTATACTAAAGGATTGTTACTGTACTGCATAATGCCAAATATATATGTGTGTGTTTGCTAGATCGCGTGTTTAAACACGTTCATTTTTCGCAACTGTTCAAAGCAATATCTTTACATATCTGGCATTATTTCACGACAAAATGCTCTGACCGTTGTTAAGCGTTTTATATTGTTCACACTCATGGTATTGCTTTATCTATAGATACAAGTTATGGTTGTAAACGGTTGTTAGACATAAGCTCTTATTATTTGTTCATGTGATATGTCAGACGAATTGAAATTTTAATTTGTTTACACTAGGAAACTATATTACTCTGTTACTGAGTTAGCGACCCGTTTATGTGGGGTATACATTTCGGTCATTATATATAGGAAAACATTGTTGAACAGTCGGGGGTCACTTTTATTGTATGACATTATTTTGTTATTATATTTTGTTCGAAATCAACACATATGTAAGGTCAACAACTAGATCCATTGTTTTAATTATGTTACACAAATAGAATGTACTTGTATTTGCCCACCTATATTGTAAAGTCCATTGTGATGCCTTTAATTCAGTTGAGCAAGCTTGGCCGATGTTTAATGTTTTGTTTAAAATTTGTCAATATGACCCATTCAACGCTTGCGATTTAATATTCAGCAATTTTCTTTCGCACATGTTTCCATATTTAAATTATATTCTAACACAAAATAATGTGATATTCAGAAATTTTGGAATCATCAACTCGTCCTCGACCACTGAAATTTGACTCCAACCAGCACAAAGTTCTGAACTCAGAGTTGAAGCATTTGTACACGGCGTTGACAAGGGCTCGTGTGAATGTCTGGATATTTGATGAGGACCGCGAAAACAGAGCGCCAATGTTTGAGTATTTCAAGGCACGAAAACTGGTGAAGCATTTGGAAGTGCAAGAAATAAATGAAACAAGTATGCATGTATTATCATGCTTACATATGATTTTGTTAGGTCATATGAATTCTGTTTTGAATCATGCTTTAAGTTTTTGCGTTTTCTGATTAGATATGCGAGTGGACAAGGATTCATTAGATTTCTGTCATCAGATATTTTGTATTATATGATAATAACATACATCAGCAACATTGTTTGCGTTCCACAAAAATATAAGTTGTTGGATAACATGTGACCCTTACCTTTTTCCACTATTGATAAGGAAGTTATTTCGAAGCAACTATTAGGTACATTGTATATTGCAAGTATTTCATGTATTTGTTAAATTAGTTATAAACATATGTTACAGAGTGCTAACTTATAGTGCGGAATTTATAATTGACTTTTTGTGTTGATCAGGTCTGTCAGAAACAGTTTTTGCTGAGAAATCGAGCCCTGCTGATTGGCTGCGACGTGGCGAGGACTTCATGCGCCACTCTCTGTACACGGTGGCTGCCAAGTGCTTTGGAATGGGGGGAGACCATGAAAGAGAAAAGGTGGCTTTAGCTCATGGACAGGCACTCCTGGTAAATATTTCCTCATTTTCAAATAAGGCACTTTTCAGTCACATCCGCGCAGTCCGGTTTGGCGCTTCCATGTCTTCTTATGAGACTTCAAAAACTTGCGTGACTTTATAGCGGGCAGCGTAGCTCCTGAGCAGACTGCATGGATTCCCAGGCTGGTCTGGAGTTACGCTGGTCGCATATGGCAGAAACCTCGTCTTTTCATGACGCAGGTCTTATGTCTGAAATGCGGAGTCAAGTTTCTAAACGTCTTCTGCAAAACATAGAAGGAAGCAAACCAAAATAACATTTTAATGATACAAGCTATTTCCTTAGGCATCAAGACTGAAAGATAAGCCTCGTCAGATGCGAGATGAGTTCTTACATGCGGCTGAGCTTTACCTGGAATGTAACAAGCCTCCAAAAGCTGCACTGTGCTTGCAGAATGCCAAGGAACGAGGGCTTGCAGCTGAACTCTTTGAAAAACTGGGACAGGTAGGGTTTATCAGTTTTATAAATTAGCTTCAGAAGTAACGTCGTTTAATTTTTGCATTAACTTGTGTTTGAATGCTCACATAATTGAAAGATGTACAAATTGTGGCACAACGCTTGCTTGTGTTATTTTCTGTGTTGTATATTTTAAGAGCTTTTTGTCTTTGAAAAATATTGTATTTTATTTGATGGGAGGACAGTATTATACGTTGTTAATACACAACATATGAACTATAATTTCAATAAAATTGTAATACTCAACATTCAAAATTATTTCCTCCACAACGTTTCATTTTAAAGAGTATTGATATCTTTTCTCTGTGTACTGTGAATACTTGTCTTTTTCTAAGATTTTATGCCCAAAATGTTATTAATGAACAGTATGACAGAGCTGCAGACATCTACAAGAAAATGAAGCTACCTCTGGACAGCAGCCGATGTTATGAACAGAATGGAAACTTCAACGAAGCAATCAAAGTTCTGTGTGATAATGAAAACTTTGATATGGCAATAGACACTTTACGTAGATACAGCCTTAAAATTAAGGCAAGTATATTGTGTTTCATTTGCCACAAAATTTGTAAACAATCTTAAAGCTATTTTATGATCAACAAGATGTAACTGTTTAAGATAAATTGATTGGCATATGGTTTAAGTGTGATGATTTATTATCCCCCGCCATAGGTGGAGGGATATTTTTTTGGCGTTGTCCGTCCGTCTTTCCGTCCGTCCGGAGCTATATCTTGGAAGTGCTTTGGCGGATTTCATTGAAACTTAGTATGAGTATATATATATATGCATAAGAGGATGATGCTGGCCAAATGGCATTGTACACCATCTGTTAATAACGGAGTTATGGCCCTTTGTAGCTTAAAAAAATGCTTTTTTGAGTGTCAAATATAACACTTTTGTGTCCAGAAGCATATTGGCGGGGGATATCAATTCAACGAATTTGCTTGTTACTGACAGGATCTGGAACAGAGAGGATTGCCAATCCCAATATCCCTGAATGATTATCGACCTGATGCTGCTTACACTGAGGAAAGGCTGAGTCATAGGTTTGTAAAGTTTTGATTATGTATAAATTAGATTTGGTACGCTGATATATTGAACGTAGTTGCTATTTTTGTAAAGCTTGCTTGTGTATCGCTTATTTTAAATTTCACAATAATCAAGTTAATTTGCGTAGGTGAGTGTGTCCGATCTTATCAAAACTGCAAGGCTGTCATTAATCAGGCAAATTCAAGATGTAACTTTCCACAAATATTCACCCTTGTGAGATGACTGTCATTTGTAATATACTCCCCACCTCAAAAGTTTACGTCAAACCAAAGGGTCAAGAGTTAAAATCGGCCATACAAATGCTTGTCTGAACTGTTACATTGATTTTTACCATGCAAGTTGTTGACTCTCCTCAAACAGTCATTCACCGTGCGTTTGTTTATAATAACTTTCCACAAATAAGTACCATTATGAGACATTGCGTCCCAAAAAACACATGTCTCCCTTAACTTTAACCATTAACCTTACATGTAAATGTCAATCTTAGAGGTCTAAGGTCAACTGGTCCCGTCGCACACCTTGTCTGGACCAAAACTTTGTCATTTATCATGCTTTTTAACATACCTGACCTCTGTGTGCGGTTTGCGTTGTGCGTCATCTATATGTACCTGGTCACCACTCTAATGACCACATTTGTTATGTATTCTTGATGAAACTTGGTGAGAATGTTTGTTTGGAAATAGCTAAGCCGAGTTCAAATCTTGGTCTCATGCGTACAAAACAAGATGGAAAAGAATTAAATTCGTATTTATTTCTTAATCTTAATGAAACCCTTACCATAATGTTTATCTTGGCGTTTTCTAAGCTTCGATTGAATTTGGGTCACGTGCCTCTACGTTCCACCAGGTCATAGTTTAGTTTATTAGATAATACAGTAGGCAATATGCCCATGAGTATACATGAAATATCAAATACAATAAGCAAAAACACAAAGTCACAGGTCATTCGAATCATAGACATCAAAAATACATCGGTACAATGTAAAGCAAAGTATTGGATATTTTATAAGACAATATACAGCAAGAGGCTGTGCATAAGTATATACAAAATTCCTACCCTAATCATAATACGTATTATAAGTATTTCTTATTTCCCATGCTTTAAAAATAAACATAGCTAAATTTTTAACTATATTGCTATTTTGAGAGGTCAATAAATCTATAAACTTTAACATATTTGGTCTTACGTAATAACATGGTTTTAAATAAGCTTTTCTTACATCAGTATATAATGTACACTCCATAACAAAGTGGTATTCGTCTTCTAAGACATTGCATAAAGTACATTTTCTTTCTTCATAAGGAATAGCTATTGGTTTTTGCCATCTACCCGTTTCAACTTTAAGCTTATGTGCAGAGACTCTTAATCTAGAGAGTGCCATTCTGTACTTTGGGATATTTACATCACTTAAATAGGATTTAAATTTAAAATCGGATATTAATATGTATGTTTTTGCTCTAGTTGATTCACTCAATTCGGTTTTCCAATTTTGTATAAACATATCTGTAACTCTTACTCTAAAAATTTTCAAAAATATTTCTACATCCCCTACCCCTTGGTTCAGCCACACATCGTTAAAACCACAATTATCTAATAGACTTTTTACCATGTAGGCCCAAGATCTGTTATTAGGGTACGTTTCTAATTCTCGGAACATAATATCATAAACAAGTTTTACATATTTAATATCATGTGTGTTTACTATCTTTAACCAATATCTAATTACATTAATGCTATGTCTGACGGATAAAGACGTTCTTCCCAATTCTCCATATATAAAGTTATTCTGTGTTTGCCTTCGTACTCCTAATAATAATTTGCAATAATTTAAATGTATTCGTTCTATCTTTATATTGCTCTGTAAACCCCATATTTCATATCTCAGACAAATCGTAATTCTACTCTTGAGATCTTTTGTATGACTCAAGTTTGATGAAACGTTGTAAAATATTTATCTTTACTTGCGTTTAAAAACTTTGTCACAAGTTCTAATCTAAGCAAATTCCATGATATTTTTAAGCCAATTCATGACTGTATCTAAATGAAACTTAATGTTAATTTTGACATTATCTATGCCGAATTTGAATCTTTGTCACCGTCCTACAAAAAGTTGGTCACGAGTTCAAATCTTAAAAAAACTTGTACCACTCTAGATTAAACATTTATGACTCAATCTTGACAAACGTGGTAGGAATGTTTATCTTTACAATACCTCGGCAAATTTCATATCTGGACCATGTGCGTAATAAAGGTCATCAGTTTAAACCTTAGAAAAACCGTTTAACCACTTTAGTCGTAGCCTTATATATAAGCTCAACTTAAATGTTGGTCATGTTAATCTAGAAACTAGGTAATAAGGTATAATCATTTAAAAAAAAAAGTTACCACTCAACATGCCACATATATGTCTTAATAGTCATGAAACATGGATGGGTTGTTTTGCTTTGCATGATTTTGATTCTGGGTCGCGTGCGTTTAAAAAGTAGATCACCAGGTCAAATCTTAGAAAAATCATTGTTTGCAACTCTAGACGACACTTGTATAACTCAATTTTGAGAAAACTTAGTCAGACCGTTTTTCCCGATCTCAAAGCTGAATTCGAATCTTGGTCATGTACATCCAGAAAGAAGGTCCTTAGGTCAGATCTTAGGGGGGAAAAGTTAACACATGCCTTTATATTTCAATCTTGATTAAACGTTGGCATAGTGTTTATCCAGCCCAGCCCTAATCTGGGTCACGTGAATGACAAAAACAGGATAAATATTTAAAATCGTTCTTGATACTCTTGGGGCAACAGTTATGGCTCAGTTTTTATAAAACTTTGATAGAATGTTTATCTAAAAGATACTTATAAGCTCAGTTGAATTATCCAAAGGGATATTTAATAATTATAACTCTCTGATTATACTCCTTTAATTGACGTTTCGGCATAATGCCTTTATCAAAACATAAATAACAAAGAAAAATGTTTTTAAACGTCAAATGACGTTGTACATGATGACGTCATAAATGGCGTTATTAAAAATGGCGCCAAAAAAATGTAAAAATTCGCCAAAAATGAAATGACGTTAAACACTTACATATTTTGTCTTAATCTTATGTTAAATGTGTGATTTATATATTTAATAAATTGATATTTTACAATAAAACATATACACATTATGGATAAGATACATTGCATAAAGTACTATTATTTTTACATACATTTAGGTTGATGATTAATATAAAATGTTTTTCACATATATTTTTTACAAGATAGTTTCCCGTAGCAGGACATCAAGTTGATTGGCCACAGAGTGCAGGATATGGGTGTATCAGTGTTAACACAAATAAGAGACAGTTCCCATTATTACAGACTTATAAAACAACTGGAATTCATAAAGAAGTTTCAAACACAATCGCCAAATGGACTTAATACAAAAAATCAACTTGATGTCCTGCTACGGGAAACTATCTTGTAAAAATTATATGTGAAAAACATTTTATAGATATCATCAACCTAAATGTATGTAAAAATAATAGTACTTTATGCAATGTATCTTATCCATGATGTGTATATGTTATATAGAATAGCAAGTATATATGATTATTTAATCAAATATCATTTTAATATTTTACATAGATATGGATTGAAATAATTAAAGTCATTAAATAAGTTTACCCTATTTAATTAATGATAATAAGTTTAGGTCGATTATAATTACATATGATGATGATTGTTTTATTGTAAAATATCAATTTATTAAATATATAAATCACACATTTAACATAAGATTAAGACAAAATATGTAAGTGTTTAACGTCATTTCATTTTTGGCGAATTTTTACATTTTTTGGCGCCATTTTAAATACAGGCATTTATGACGTCATCATGTACAACGTCATTTGACGTTGAAAAACAATTTTCTTTGTTATTTAAATTGTGCAGTCAAAAGATGTAAAAATGTAGTTAACATATAATTTCCAATGTTTTGATAAAGGCATTATGCCGAAACGTCAATTAAAGGAGTATAATCAGAGAGTTATAAAAAATACTTATCAACCGTTAAGATCGAAGGTTGAATTTAGGCATAAAACAGCTTGTCCATATTTAAAGTTAATCGGTCTCCGGGCAATTTAAAATAGTTTACCAACACTGTTTTCCATGTGGAGGTGTTTCAACACTTGCTCTAAGGTCCAGGTCTCACTAAAGGCCAGAGATCAAACATGTGCATCTTTCAACTTGTTAAAAAAGTACAAGCATTTTTGACAATTTCTTGACAAGTTGTCAACAGGCATGAGCTTGTTTCTAACATAAGGGTCAGTCAATTTTGTACGTGTATAATTATTCTTACTGAATCTGAATTATACAATAATATAGTAATCAATAAATGCATACAACATCAGTTAATGTTCAATCTAAACAGGGCGGCAAATCTGTACCATAAGTACAAAAAGGAAGACAAGATGATGGAAGCTGTTGAGAAGTTTAAAGATACCAACGATCGTGTCCAATTTCTAAAAGACAGAAACTACATTAACCAAGCAGCAGAGATGTTGGCTAACTCAGGTAATGTGATAAATCTTTGTTGATATATGATGTGAAGCCAAAATATTTTGCACTGCTATACAGTGTATTAGTGTCTTCGCAAAAAACATATTATGAGGAGTATCTATGAGTAGATCACCTCACAAGTGTGAACATGTACCCCAAATCTCAGGTTATTCTTAAAAAACTTATCGAAGAAAAATATAATTTCTATTCTAACTTGATCCGGGCTTTAATAAAATTATTATGCATATTATAACATGATTGGTGTTTATACAGAATAAAACAGTGTCTTTGGTTCTCATTTTAATGAATTCGTTATGATTGTTAAAATCTTACAGAAAAGTATTATTCGACAATTTGTGAATACATGATTTGTTTTATATATTTACAGGAAACATTGAAGAAGCAGCTGAAATGCTGTTCACCTATGGAAAAAGAGATAAAGCGGTTTTAATGGCCAAAAGGACGGAAGATGAAGCAGTGATCGGCAAATTTCTCCTCATGAAGTGCAGATCTCTTCTCTACGACAGTAACAAACAGTCTACAGAACTTGGAGAATCAAATTTGATACTTAAAGATGCTATTTTAGAAACAATCGAAATGTTTGAGGCTTGTAACGATTTTGATGGACTGGGAGCTGCTTGGATGTTGAACTGGGTACTGTCAGAGAATACACAGTGTATTGAAAAGGCTTTACAATCTTTTCGAAAGTCCAAACCCTTCGAAAACACCGCTGGCATAGTTGAATGCGCGCATTTGCTTGTACAAACACAGAATTTGAATCTTGAAAACTTGGAAATATGCATAAGGAGTATCCACGATTTGTTTAACGTTTGTTTTGCTCTTCTGTTCCCGAACTCAACTCAGAATTTTGACAGACTGTTGAAGTTTGACAGCTTTTATGGCTTTAAACCTTGCAGTAGTGAAAAATATGCTGTCCATCCTAAAGAAAGACCACGTTGTCTCGAAATGATTCCAGATCTCATTTCTTCCAAAGCTGGGAAGAAAATGCAAGTAATTGAAGTATTTAAAAAAGAGGCTCGTGTAAGTTTGGCTGTTGTCCTTCTTAAAAGAATTCAGCAATGGCTTGAACCAATCTTTGCGCGCATTCAGACTCTTAGGGACGAAGCAATGGTTTGTGATTGGTTCAGATTAGGTTTGCCGTGTACTCTTGGAAAGAATTGTAGAAAACTGCATCGCCTGCAAACAAACGACGATTTTGGCATGTTAATAGGACTGGACGTTTTGTGCATAGAATGTGAAAGCCATGTTCAAAGTGGAGCTTCAAGCTTGATTGAAAAGAAGTGTCCAGAAGCAGTGACATCAATTGTAGAAGTGTTTGTTACAAATAAGGTGGACAATTTCTACGAAAGGTATAAAGGCTGCTTCTGTCTCTGGCATGACCTTATGCCAGTCGATGGTCATCCTAATTTAATTGGGAATGAATCTAAAAAGCTGATGGAATACATTTCTGGAAATAAGGTTAGAAAGCAACTGAAAGAGTTCTTACTAGGACAATGGAAACAGGCAGAAGCTTGTGACAAAGGTATGCTGCTCAACAGCCAAGCTGTAAGAGAATCGGAAGTTTTCATGCGCATGGAGTTTGGCTACTATCTTTTCCGATTTACAACTGGTAAACACCAGTTTGAAACATCACCTTCATCAAAAATGAGACAACTGGAACTTCAGTTGGATGGCGAAATAGCAAAGAAAGGAAAACGCTTCAACCAAACGTATTACACTGTCATGGTTTCGCCTCACAACAATACCATGAATGTCGAGTGTACCGCACGAAGGTTTATCGATTCATTTGATGAACTTTTGAAGGGAGATGTGTGGGAATCTGTTGAAAAATTCACGAAATTCATCATTCTTTCTAGCAAAAAGGATGTTGACGTTCTTGAACCGTGGGTGTTCATAATGTGGTTAGAGTTCTATTCTACTTTGGCTTCCCTTATTATTGCGAAATTGAAGATTCAGCATTTTGCAGATTTCCTATTTGTTCTTCCAAACAACTATTTCAACCTCATGTTTTTTGTGGAGTCATCCATTCCATCTGGGCTCAAAATAATTGAAGCAATTCAGAGGTTTCAAACAAGCTACAGAAATAACCCAAAAATGATTTCAAGAATGCAAGAACGTTTAAAATGTATGGCATTTGCTGTTGCAGGATTTTGTGATCATTTACCTCTGATGGAAACTTTAGTGAAGAAAAGTGTAGATAATCCAATGATGTTTGGTGTCGTTGAAAGACTGCTGATTTTGGCAATGACTCTGGTGTGTAACATTGGCAAAACTGTAGAAGTAGTCAATGAACAGTCGTTAATGAATATGATGACGAAAGTCAAATTAGAAGACAATGCGCCATTGCGCCTCCGAAGAATACTAGAGCGTTTGCAGAATGCTACAGGAATAGCAGATGTTGCTAATGTACTAAAGGATTTGTTGAATTATCGACAAAGATCAGAACTATTACTGGTATGCTCATGGAAAACAGAAAATAAAATGGTCCTTCTTGCAAAAAGTGCAATTAAGACTTCAGCAGAAATAAGAGAAATATTCGATGACCAGTTCTTGAATGCTGACAAAACACTCAACGCAATGCAACAAAACAAAGAAGGCTGTGTTAGCGTTAATGAAGAACATGTCGTAAAAATGGACTACCAACAGGAAACTGACTTTGAGGAAGATCAGACTAAAGAGGAAATTGAGAAAAGTCAAAGGGAAAAACAAGAACAGCAACTACGAGACACGAGGGAGCGGGCTGTCACGACTATTTCGCGTTGGTATAGAAAGATACGGGATAAGAGGAATGCCAAAAAAGATAAAGACACTTCATTTGATCCAAGCTTTGCTGGAATAAAGGTGGACAATAAGTCATGTGGTATATGCGGTGTATATTTTGAACAATTGGTCACAAGTATACATGACGGTAACTCAAAAGAAAATGCGATGTTGCAAGTTCGTAAAGAACACATGGCTACCCTAGACCATCAACGGAACTCACAAGAATTAATGAAATTCAAGAAAACTTATCAGGAATTCATTGAACCAAAACTAAAAGACGTAAAAACGTTTCTATATGATTCGGGGTTCGGACTGGTTGACCAATCGTATGTAGAGAAACATTATGCACAACACCAGATGGACATACAAAGACTTCCAACGCTTGTAGCCCACATAGAGAAAGAACTTCAACTCAAAATCAACAGCCGAATGTGGAAGCATGAGGGTTTAGTTGACATGAAATTAAAAGAGTTGGAAAATAATTTCCGAACTCTAAAGCCGTACATTGAGCAGATTCATGATAAACTAAGACAGGTAAAATTTAAACTGAACATATTTATAAACCGTCAAATGATGTTGTAATGTCACATAGACAAAAGCTATGCTATTTATGGAAAAGAAAAGAAAAAGATTTGCGAGTTAAAGATGCTTTTATTTTCTTCGTCTATGACCACACACATATTTCGAAATATTTTTAATTTGGCTCATTTTTAAAAAATCCCGATAATGTAAAACCATTGACGTTAACATTTGATAGCCATTCAATGTATTTAAGGAAAAAGAAGAGATGGCTAAACAGACTGCTGCTTCAAACATTCCAAGAACTGAAAACTGGGAGGATGAAATAGAGGATATACAGGTAGTCGTTGAAGAACCTAAAATTGAACCAAGAAAAGGTCGAGCAAACAAGAAATCAAAGAGGAAGCGTTAAGCGATGCTCTTTGATTTGTATTGAGAATATGTTTAACTCTTGACCGTACAAATATGTTCCTGTGTTTGAGCTATATTTTTGTACTTTCATAAATTTTTGGTATACTATCCAAACTGACAGGTGTGTTTAATGTGTACATAGTCATCGATTTATTTTTGTGAATTATTTTGTATGTGAGCAAGTCCATTTAAAATAGATTGTTATTTCGTAAATATTTAATTGTAGGGTTGTGATCAATGCCGATATAATTTGCAATTGCTTGTGTTGATACGCCCCACGGAGTAGATTTCATTAAGCTTTTTTTGCAACTCCCGTTTAACAACTGTGTAAATATTGCTCAAATTTTCACAGTTAAATGAGCTTTATATTTAGATGATTATAAAGAAATTAATTTTGGCTAGCACAACTTTTGGTAGTATGATTGCCTCTACCTGTTTGTCGTGTCTCAAATGTGGCGTTTTCAAATCTTCTTGAACTGTTTGGTGGATCGCGCTGAAACGTTTACAGTGGAATAACTTAAATGTGTAGACGATCATATAGAACATAATGCTCTTCGGTTTTTGGCAGAGGTATGGCCTTTCGTGTATTGTTGCATTAGAGAATATATAGTCTCTTAAAAGCAGTGTTCTACTTTTCTTTAATTACTGAGTGAATGTCTCGCGGTTAAATGACCTGAATGTGCAAGTAATCGTAAAGGAAGGATTTCGGCAGCGACTATATCGGCAGAATAATGACCATTTGCCTCTAGGCCCATGTGGGAAAATAAAGTCTGACAAATGTGTGTTTTCAGTGCCTAACTAAATCGCCAATGTTGCTAAAACTGTTACATCTGATTAATGTGTAGAGGATTTTCTGAAAGGGATCATGGCCCTTTTACGTTGTGCCCTGTAAAATGTACAGTAGATTTGTCTGTGTCCGAATATGTGTGCTGGGGGCATCTGTGTCTGTGACACATATATAGTTTAATACGAATGATAATGGTTCATAAAATATGATCTCCACATTGTTAGCTTAGCTCACACAATGAACTACCGTTACTGTGCGAAGTATGTAATGTTGCTCAGTTTTCACATTAAGTTACCTATAATTTGCGACGTTTAAATCAGTTATATTTCTCTGTTTTAACATTGAACTACGGCTATTATTTTGACTGACTTCTTGATATGTAATGGTGCGCTGCTTAATGCTGTTTAATTTCCATTACTATGTGATTTCCTAACACGTTATGTTTCTTTAAATACCGTTACTATGCGACGTCTTATCTTTTATGTTGCTGTTTACATATTGAACAACTGCTATTATCTGATAACTTAAGATTTACTGTTGTTCTTTTAACATTTTGAACTGCCGTTACAATGTGGCTTTTGTATCATATGTCGCCCCGTTTTCATATTTAAATACCTTTCTATGTGACTTTTATCTGATGCTGCTACGTGTACATATGAACTACCTTTACTATCGGAATACTTTTAAAAGAGTTGGTATAAGCATGGATAAAACTTAAACATATTCTCTCCACAAAATATAAATGTGCCTTACAATGATAATGATCTCTGCGGTTTAGTATTATTTAGTATAAGTATTATTTATATTGCAAAGGGGTCTGTCGACTTGACAACTGTTTGTCAGCCTTTTACCGTTGCACATAAATATATAAAAAAAAAATACCATCACGATTAAATATGGATAGTGCATGCGATCTAAATCGATGTGAGCGTACATTGCACAGATTACTTTCTTAAACTCATTGAACTGTTGAAAAACGTGCATGAATGAAACCAAATTAAAATATAAGAAACAGTCCAAGCGAACATTATTTTTGCTAATGGCTATAACGAGTGTCGTGGAAATATTTTCAAGCTATACCATGTGACGTGTTTTATTTGTAATTTTAAGACGTTTTCGAATTGAACTTATTAGAGTATGTGACTTCCCTGTAATGTTGCTTGTATTGTTTTCCCTGTAATATTGTTTGTTTTGTTTGTATAAGTTAGGGTAATGTTCATATGATCACGGACATCTCTTTTAGCTTACACTTTCTATGAAATATGTGCCTTATGATTATCTTTGTCAATAATATTGATGTTGCATGGGGATCTGTCGTATTGAAAGTTTACAACGTTAGTTTTTAGTATCTTTAACTCTTAATAGTAGTGTTGTGTTAGTCGTATTTCTCCCTGTTTCTGCCAAATAATGCTGCAAATCTTTACGATAAATTAATAGCTGTTTAATGCATGAACATATTTTGATTTGCTTTAACACTGTTAAGACGTGTCTCTTAAGATTAAATGTTGGTATAAACTTGTGTCATAAATACATCAATGTGGACAGTTTCTTTGTAAATAAATAGAGAACGTTTATTAATACGGTCTGTATCGGGTCTTGACACCAGTTAACTTTATAATACGGTTATAACAAATGTTTGCCATTACGAGAACTTATTTTACTTCTTGATTGCTTTTTTTAGCTCACCAGATTGCTCAGGTGAGCTTTTGTTACCGGTCTTTATCCGTCGTCCGTCCGTCCGTCCGTCCACATTTGATTGTTAACACTCTATAGAGGCCACATTTATTGTCCGATCTTCATGAAACTAGGTCAGAAGCTTTGACCCAATAGAAATCTCGGTCGAGTTCGAAACTGGGTCGTGTCGTGTCAAAAACTAGGCCACTAGATAAAAAAAAGAAAAACCATGTAAACACTGTAGAAGTCACATTTCATTCCCAATCTTCATGTAACTTTGTAAAAATTTTTACCTTAATGATATGTTGGTTGAGTTCAAAAGTGGTTTGGTCAGTTGAAAATCATGGCCGCCAGTGGGCGGGGCAGTTTTTCCCTATTTGGATATAGAGAAACCTTGTAAACACTCTAGAAGTCACAATTTTTGCCCAATCATCATGATAGTTGGTCAAAACATTGGTTTTATTGATATCTCGGACGAGTTCGAAAATGGTCCAGATCGGTGAAAAAACATAGGCGCCAGTGGGCGGGGCATTTTTCTCTATATGTATTGAGTGAAAACATGTGAACACTCTAGAAGTCACATATTTGGCCCAATTTTTATGTAATTTGGTCAGAACATTTGTTTCCTTGGTACGAGAGTTGTGTTCAAAAATGGTTCCAGACAGTTGAATAACATGGCTGCCAGGGGGGGGGGGGGGCAGTTTTCCTTATTTGGCTAAAGAAAAACCTTGTTAACACTCGAGTAGTCACAATTTTTGCCCAATCATCATGAAAGTTGGTCAAAACATTGGTTTAATTGATATCTCGGACGAGTTCGAAAATAGTACAGATCGATGAAAAAACATGGCCGCCAGTGGGCGGGGCATTTTTCTCAATATGTATATAGTGAAAACATGTGAACACTCTAGAAGTCACATTATTTTTGGCCCAATTTTCATGAAATTAGGTCAGAACATTTGTTTCCTTGATATGAGAGTTGAGTTCGAAAATGTTTCCAGACAGTTGAATAACATGGCTGCCGGTGGGGCAGCTTTCCTTATTTGGCTATAGAGAAACCTTGTAAACACTCTAGAAGTCACACTTTTTGCCCAATCATCATGAAAGTTGGTTCAAACATTGGTTTTATTGATATCTCGGACGAGTTCGAAAATGGTCCAGATCGTTGAAAAAACATGGCCGCCAGTGGGCGGGGCATTTTTCTCTATATGTATATAGTGAAAACATGTGAACACTCTAGAAGTCACATTTTTGGCCCAATTTTCATGAAATTTGGTCAGAACATTTGTTTCCTTGATATGAGAGTTGAGTTCGAAAATGGTTCCAGTCAGTTGAATAACATGGCTGCCGGGAGTGGGCAGCTTTCCTTATTTGGCTATAGAGAAACCGTGTTAACACTCGAGAAGTCACAATTTTTGCCCAATCATCATGAAATTTGGTCAAAACATTTGTTTTATTGATATCTCGGACGAGTTCGAAAATGGTCCAGATCGGTGAAAAAACATGGCCGCCAGTGGACGGGGCATTTTTCTATATATGTATATAGTGAAAACATGTGAACACTCTAGAAGTAACTTTTCTGGCCCAATTTTCATGAAATTTGGTCAGAACATTTGTTTCCTTCATATGAGAGTTGAGTTCGAAAATGTTTCCGGTCAGTTGAATAACATGGCTGCTGGGGGGGGGGGGGCAGTTTTCCTTATTTGGCTATAGAGAAACCTTGTAAACACTCTAGAAGTCACAATTTTTGCCAAATCATCATGATAGTTGGTCAAAACATTGGTTTTAGTGATATCTCGGACGAGTTCGAAAATGGTCCAGATCGGTGATAAACATGGCCGCCAATGGGCGGGGCATTTTTCTCTATATGTATATAGTGAAAACATGTGAACACTCTAGAAGTCACATTATTGGCCCAATTTTCATGAAATTTGGTCAGAACATTTGTTTCCTTGATATGAGAGTTGAGTTTGAAAATGGTTCCAGTCAGTTGAATAACATGGCTGCCGGGATGGTGGGGCAGTTGTATCATATTTATATAGTAAAAAAAAAGGCTTGTGAACACTCTAGAAGTCACATTTTTTGCCCAATCATCATGAAACTTGGTGAAAAGATTGGTTTTAAATATATCATATAATTAATGCCATAATTATTCCCTTTAGATTGTCCAAATTTTCATTACATTATACAAAATCCTTGTTAACACTCTAGAGGTCACAATTTTGTTTCAGATTTTATGAATCTTGGTCATAATATTTAATTTTGTAAGCAAAGTTTGATGTTTGGTAAGGGGGGTCAACTCTAAATATAGGTCACCAGGTCAAATCTTACAAAAACAAAATCACTCCATATTCCAGAGTTTTGGTTCAATAATGATGAAACTTGACCAGGATGTTTGTCTGGACAATATCTAGGTCAAGTTTGACGTTTGGTTAAGATTGAATGAACCGACTCCTCTCAGGTGAGCGAACTAGGGCCATCTTGGCCTTCTTGTTCATTTTGTTCTGCTGTGGTTTAAGTTCATTTCGATTGGAATATAAATCTAGTATACATTGTTTATGTAAACATTATTGAACAAGGATTCCTTTGAAAATATTTTGCTGTTCGGTTCTACTGTGCTTGGAAATCTGTTTGATTAAAAATAATAGCAACTCGTGTTGTGGTTTTGCCTTTTATCCAGCTGGATATACCAACGTTTTGCTTAAATTACTTTAAATATAGCCTAGGCTTAACTGTTTCGGTAAAATCATGTAAATAAGTTCATTTGTACTTTGTTTTCCAGTATAAACAGCGGCTGATATCACGCATGTCATGATAAATTGTGCTTGACGTATACGTAGGTAACATTCATATGTGCAATGGTGCTTGTGTGTCTGTTCTTAACAGTTACTTATTTTACTAAATTTCACAAGAAACGTTCATACAAATTCACTCACTTCAAAGTTGGCTTCTCTGTCGATTCTGATATAACCTTTTGACATCAACAAAAACAAAAACATTTATAGTTTAAATACACATTAACAAGTTTGTATATTAAATCACGGAGCGTATATTGACAGGAGTTGAATCGAGTATTTGACCCTTACTGTAGTAAATTCAATTTTATGCAAAAACTAATAATCCGATTTTGTTTATACGTTATCTTGTTGCTTATTTATTCCTCTTTCAAAAAATATAACTTTTAGTATATTTCCGTTGTTATTAATGGATTTGTAGCGAGTTAAACACGAGAAATAAACATTTTATGTTTTACCCCCGCTCGTTTAACCTTGTCGATACTTAGTCACGTGACCATTAGCTATCGATAAGCGTACATCGAAGCGCCGAGGTTATACATTTTGATGTACCAACTTACGTCTTTTTTTCTAACTCTTCTTTTATTTCTCGGCCGATTTTGACAAATTATACATCATTAGAAAGCCTACGTTTCGTAGTTTTCAGATATATAAATATATATGAAGTTTTACTTCTAATTTGGGAAGCCCGGCGAGTTATAACTTTAACTTTTGCAAATATCATACCGTTTTAGAATCTATATTTACGGTAAACATGGTCGTACTTAATACAGATTTGTAGCGTTTATATTTGGAGTTCAGTTTTTAGCTCACCTGATTGCTCAGGTGAGCTTTTGTGACTTGTGACCGGTCTTTGTCCGTCGTCCGTCCGTTAAAATTTGTTCGTAAACACTCTAGAGGCCACATTTCTTGTCCGATCTTCATAAAACTTGCTCAGAAGCTTTGTCCCAATGAAATCTCGGTGGAGTTCAAAACTGGGTCGTGCCAGGTCAAAAACAAGGTTACTAGGTAAAAAAAAAAGAAAAAACATTGTAAACACTGTAGAAGTCACATTTTATGCCCAATCTTCATGTAACTTTGTCAAAATGTTTGTCTTAATGATATCTTGGTTGAGTTTAAAAGTGATTCCGGTCCGTTAAAAAACATGGCCGCCAGTGGGCGGGGCAGTTTTCCTTATTTGGCTATAGAGAAACCTTGTAAACACTCTAGAAGTCACAATTTTTGCCCAATCGTAATAAAAAATTGTCAATGCATTGGTGTTATTGATATCTCGGACGAGTTCGAAAAAGGTCTAGATCGGTGAAAAAAACATGGCCGCCAGTGGGCGGGGCATTTTTCTCTATATGTATATAGTGAAAACATGTAAACACTCTAGAAGTCACATTTTTGGCCCAATTTTCATGAAATTTGGTAAAAATGTTTGCCTTAATGATATTTTGGTTAAGTTTAAAATTGGTTCCGGTCCGTTGAAAAACATGGCCGCCAGTGGGCGGGGCAGTTTTCCTTATTTGGCTATAGAGAAATCTTGTAAACACTCTAGAAGTCACAAGTTTTGCCCAATCATCATGATAGTTGGTCGAAACATTAGTTTTATTGATATCTGGAACGAGTTCGAAAATGGTCCTTATCGGTGCAAAAAAACATGGCCGCCAGTGGGCGGGGCATTTTTCTCTATATGTATATAGTGAAAACATGTGAACACTCTTAAAGTCACATTTTTGGCCCAATTTTCATGAAATTTGGTCCGAACATTTGTTTCCTTGATACGAGAGTTGAATTCGAAAATGAATCCGGTCAGTTGAATAACATGGCTGCTGGGGGAGGGGGCAGTTTTCTTATATTTATATAGTAAAAAAAAACTTGTGAACACTCTAGAAGTCACATTATTTGCCCAATCATCATGAAACTTGGTGAAAAGATTGGTTTGATATATATCTCAGATCAGTTCACAAATGGTCCCGATCGGTCAAAAAACATGGCCGCTAGGGGGTGGGGCAGTTTTCCTTATGTGACTAGAGAGAAACCTTGTCATCGAACACTATAGAAGTCACATTTTTTGCCTAATCATCGTGAAACTTAGTAAATACATTGGTTTTATTGATTTCTCTGACAAGTTGGAAAATTGCTCAGATCGGTGAAGCACACTTTTTAGCTCACGTGATTGCTCAGGTGAGGTTTTAGGATTGGTCTTTGTCTGCCCTCCGTCCGTCCACATTCGGTTTGTAAACAATTTAACATTCACATTTCTCAAGCATTCTTTATTATATTATACAAAATCCTTGTAAACACTCTATAGAGGTCACAATTTTGTTTCAGATTTTATGAATCTTGGTCATAATATTTATTTTTGTAAGCAATTTAGTTTGATGCTTGGCGAGGGGGGTCAACTCAAAATATAGGTAACCAGGTTAAATCTTACAAAAACAATAACACTCCATACGCCAGAGTTTTGGTTCAATAATGATGAAACTTGACCAGGATGTTTGTCTGGACAATATCTAGGTAAAGTTTGACATTTGGTAAAGTTTGAATGAACCGACTCCTCTCAAGTGAGCGAACTAGGGCCCTCTTGTTGAAACTACATCTTGCTTAGGAGAATAGAATTCTGTATACGATAGAATAAAAAGGGGTTTAAAAATGAAACTAAATAAGGAATTAATGTGTACGAAAGTATACGATAGAAAAAAAAATGGTTTAAAAACGAAAGCAAGTAAGGAATGAAGACGGAAGAACGTATTGCGCGGTATCAACGCACCGAACTGATGCTACGGTCGTGGCTCTTATACTTTTGTTTAGATACCGGCCATTTCATTTCCTTTAACATAATTATTATATTTTTTATGGAATAAATTGAAATATTTTGTTATAGAAACATATCAATTAAGCTAATTATTCTTGAAGCTTAATAAATTAACGATTACAGCTCATGTTTATAACATAGACAGGGTGTTAATTTTATGATGAGACAGCGTATATAGCGGATCCTCTTGATATTTTTCGGCTTTGCATACTTAAAATAAAATGGGTGTCAAACATTCATCGTTTGTTGTTTATTTTCAAAGAGGTTATTATGTATAATTATATGAAAGGTTATTTACCTTTAATAATCAATTAATTAAAATTATTTAAAGATTCTTGAAAATCCCGGCCGAAAAATATCAAGAGGGTCCGCTATATACGCTGTCTCGTAATAAAATTAATACCTTGTCTGTCTTATAAACAATAGATCAAATTGTTAATTTATTAAGCTTCATTAATAATTAGCTTTATTGATATGTTTCGTGAACAAAATATTTCAATATATTCCATAAAAAGAAAATAATCATGACAAAAGATTAAATGGCAGGTATATAAACAAAAGCATAATCGCCAAGACCGTAGCATCGGTTCTCTGCGTTAGGACCGCGCGATACTTTCGTACGCCTTCATTCTTTACTAAATTTCATTTTTAAAACCATTTTTGTCCCCTACCGGTTTCACCGTAGCGGACTTATGGTTTGCGCTTAGTGCGTCTGTGAGTCTGTCTGTCACACTTTTCTGGATCCTGCGATAACTTTAAAAGTTCTTAATATTTTTTCATGAAACTTGCAACATGGATAGATGGCAATATGAACATTATGCACGTCATTTCATTTTGTTCCTACGTCAAAAATTGTGGTTGCTATGGCAACCAAAAAAATCTGAAAATGGTGGAATTTCTGACAAAAGTGGAGCCGGTAGGGGACCATTTTGCTTGACAATAGCCTTGTTTTTTCTATCGTATACAGAATTCTATTCTCCTAAGCAAGATGTAATTTTTAAAACTGAACTCCAAATATAAACGCTACAAATCGGTATAAAGTACGAGCATGTCAACCGTAAATCTAGATTCTAAAACGGTGTGATATTTTCAAAATTTAAAGTTATAACTCGCCGGGCTGCCCAAATCAGAAGAAAAACATAATATATATTTATATATCTGAAAACTACGTAACGTAGGCTTTCTAATGATATATAATTTGTCAAAATCGGCCGAGAAATGAAAGTATATTTTTTTTTAAAGACGTGAGTGGGTACATCAAAATGTATAACCTCGGCGCTTCGATGTACGCTAATCGATAGCTACCGGTCACGTGACAAAGTATCGACAAGCTATTCGCCGGTACGCTCCCGTTTCATATCCGTCTCATCTAGAGTCCGTGATTAAATATGAACTGTAAATGTAAATACAGTCGAAACCCGATTGCTCGAATTTCCGGTTGGCTCGAACTCTCCTCGAAGCACCGATTTTTATTGCTATATATTCTTAAAAATTTCTGTCGGATGGCGAGGGTCGGAGGATCGGATGACTCGAACTGTTTTCACAGTCCCGGTTACAATTGTCACACGTTTTGTTTGTTCGTTTGGCCCGAACTCGCTGCAGGTCGCATGAAGCTGTTAATCGATAAGAAGCTCTTGATTAAAGGCAAGCCATAATTGCAAACATGGCATCGACTCAATCGTTAATTGATTTGAGCAAAAGATAAAATTTTGTATAAAATCTTGCGTTCTTTTTGTAAATGCAGTATAATTAGGGCTTGAATGGCTGCATCACACTATATACCATGTCAACTTGATGGGATAGAGAGCTTTGTGTCTATACGATCATGAACAAAACACATACTGACAATGTTATTCTTAAAAATGAAGCGAATAAATATGTACATGTAGTGCTATTTAATATTCAACTATTTGTAGTGCTTAAGCATGTTTTTTAACGTGCTGCTTCTAACATGTACATGTAACATGGGCTACGCGTTACAACTTACATGTGCTATGTTCTACATCAACACCTCTTAAAGTGTGATCCGATCGAAACACGTATCTGCTCAACATGGAATCATACATGCAGACATCACATATTCGTAATACACTGACCACTTAAAGACACGTGTAACAGATTTTGCATCGATTCCGAAAATGGAGCAAAAGTCTCCAGAGAAAACGAGTGTCTAATAATTGATACTTATACATTAATTTTTCAAAGATGTTAGTTTCACTTTATCACCTATCAATATAAAACTAGCATTTGTTTAATGCTTGGGAGAGCATCAATCTACATAAAAGCAAACATGTTAACATCGTCTTCTTTGATTTCAAACGAAAATATACCAGGTGTAATTATCACAGCAGATTTGAGCAAAGTTGCATTTGCTAAGTACTCTTCTTTGCATAGTTTTGCTTATTCATACACACGGCTGTCGTGGTACCTTCTCATGAATAGAATGATAAAAAATTACACATGCATCTATGCATAAATTATGAGTTATTTTTCCGACAGTTTACACCCTGATGAAATTCCGAAAAATGTTATTCAATTTACAATTACCTATATAATATGCATGTGAGCTTCAATTGTTTAAATTATAAGGGCCATAACATACTTTTTTCGCCGGTTTACGAATCTCGTCTTCCGGTTTCACTTCATCAAACGATCGCACTAAACCATGAAATCATTTCAAAATTGACGAACGAAAAGTAACGTCGCGACATTATTGCAATAAAATGACACTATTTAGACACTTGTTAATGACAAAGTAGTACGGATATGAATATTTATACGTTGATTTTAATACGGGACTGACGCACAAGTAACGTGAGCGGACTATCTGATCAGAATGCAGCGTTTAATTGAACATGCAATAAAATGTTATTTTAGCTGATCAAAACAGAATCGACTGAAATGAAACCTTTCTCAAGATGATATTTTCCTTTTCACAAATGTGTATTATTGATTTTCTTCCATTACTAGTTCTGCTCAAGCAACTTTGACAATGCCAAAATCGTTGTGGGTAGGTTGGTCAGTAGCTGCATTCACTAAGAAGTCTACATTCAGTCTGTCAACTTATACTAACACAGCTGTAATGCACACATACGTTGCGTTTCTGTCACCAAGTGCAACCATATGCAGTTTACTTTTGAGAATAGTGCGCAATGGACCGGGTTGATTGATAATGGACCCTTTCAGTGAATACATTTCCTGTATGATCTTTTGAATATGATCATGCATCTGAAAATGAACAATTGAAATCGGCCGTGAAAAACTTAGATAATTATCCCTCATTTTCAATACCTTTGCACCAACATTTAAGATTCGACAAGTTCTTATTTTTCTATAGACTTTCTTTTCTCGACTTCAAATTTCAAAAATCGTGTCAACTTATCCATCAAGTTTCTCAAACTCAAGCTTTCGAAAAACCATTGTTTTAAAATTACCTTCACCAACAATCTCATCAAAAATGTTGAATATCGCAAAAAAAACTACCCCCGCTTTTTACCCCATGTTCTTTCAGTTTCAGTGAAATTTATGTGATTTCTGGACACAAACTCGTTAAAAGGTCTAAAAATGCCGACGCCTTGTACGATTTGTGATGTTAATTTGAAATTTACATTTATCTCTTCGCATGTGAAATGTGTAAGTTGACACTTTTTTGTATAGTAAATATTGCGTAATTTATTGATTCTTGAATTCTTGTTTAACAATTTACTTACATAAAGCATATAGCAATTGAGAACTTCACATGATGAATTATATTAAGCAAATCTTGAATGATATTTACAATTTAGTTTGTAAAAACCTGTGATGCATCGTCACCATATTATTAACGCGATATTATAACTACTTCAACGCACGTTGAATTATATAACGCACATGTTGAATATTTTCAATTACTACTTCTACTACTACTACTACTACTACTACTACTACTACTACTGCTGCTGCTGCTGCTGCTGCTGCTACTACTACTACTACTACTACTACTACTACTACTACTACTATTGCTACTACTACTACTACTACTACTACTACTACTACTACTACTACTACTACTACTACTACTACTACTACTACTACTACTGTTACTTCTACTGTTACTACTACAGCTACTACTATTACTTCTACTACTTCCACTACTACTACTACTACTACTACTATTACTACTTCTACTACTACTACTACTACTACTTCTACTACTACTACTACTACTACTACTACTACTACTACTACTACTACTACTACTGCTACTACTACTACTTCTACTTCTACTACTACTACTACTGCCTTTTGCGTCATTGTCGACCTGTAATGGCCCACAAGTCAGCCGGGGATGACTAGAAGCCGATTCATGTCACCCTGTGGTTACTTCAAGCCGACGCTAGTCACCTCCAGGTGACTAGAATCGGCTAGACTAGAATCGACTAGAATGCGCTTCGCACATTGGTTCATTGTCGATCTGAAATGGCTTGAAAACGTAAACAAGGGGTGACATGAAGCTGATTCTAGTCACCCGCGTATGACTAGCGTCGGCTTGAAGTCACCCCAGGGTGATATGAATCGGCTTGAAGTCACCCTAGGGTGACAATTATCGGCTTCCAGTCACCCCTGGGTGACTTGTGGGCCATTTCAGGCCGGCAATGACCCAATAAGCCTACTACTATTACTACTACTACTACTACTACTACTACTACTTCTACGACAGCTACTACAACTTCTACTACTACGACGACTACTACGATTACAACAATGTTCCGACTACTACGACGACTACATCTTCTATTCCCTCTGCTCTCGATCATTTAGTATAATGTAACCTTTATTTTCCGAACTTTATAGGCGGGTTACCTCCCATATATTTTTCGAAAATAACCTGGGTCTATTTGGTTTTGTGCTTTGTTATCGCAGTTGTACATGTGTTTAAAACCTATTTGGGACTTATAACGTGAAACAAAAACGCTATGAAGCTCGATATATACATTAATTTTATGTTATAAATCAATGATGTACATGCTTTTAGCTACTTTCGATTTCAACTTTTTTTAATAATCATGAATGCTGTACGTGAAATTTAACTCCGAATATAATATTTAATATCCTAATAATCAGTACGGTAATATATAAGTTATATGAAATGAATTGTTTATAACAAATACACGAACCGCCGTTAGTTCTATATGAGGCATTTTTGCTCAACACAAAACTGATGCCATGGCTACCGGTGGTGTTGACGATACGTGGCACGAACTATCGAGTGACGTGATTGGAGGTCAAGTTATTTTGAGACTATGCGATCCTTGCATAAGGGATAACAAACACAACGATGCCTCGTTGTTCTGTTCAATCTGTAAAGAATTCCTTTGCAGCACATGCAAGAATTTACACCTTAAATATACGCTTGGAAATCATGACATTGTTAGTAGCCAAGAAGCGGATTCCAGGCCATCTGAAGTGGATATGAAAGGCATGGACAAATGTAAGGAGCATTTTGAAATGATTAAATTTATATGTGAGGATCATTCATTGTTATGTTGTAGTGAATGCCTGTTTATTCACAGAAAATGCAAGCATGTAAACAAAGTGACAGAGCAATGTAGACTTCACTTAGAAGAATACAGAAGTGTGCAAGCATCGTTAGAAAAGTCAAGGGCACGAGTACATACTGTTATTAAAGACTGCGAGAGAGAAATTGAGAATATACATAATAATGGTTCGAAAGTTTCAAAGGAAATAAACGTACACATTGACAGTATAATAGCTATGCTAAACAACACAAGATCAACAGTTCTGAAAGAGGTAAATACTAAATGTGACACAGCGACTCAATTGCTTCGTGTAAGACATTCGACTTGCAAAAGTATTGAAGCGACGATAGCTGAAATTCTTCCACTGTATTCATTAGTTTTAAAGGCTGGTACCCCCGAGCAGACATTCATTCTTACGAGAATGTTTAAAGAGAAAATAGCACACGTTCAGCATGAAGTTGCTAAACAAGACGAAACACCGTGCTCAATTAGGATAAATGCTGACTTTGCGCCCGAAATGGCAGCGCTGTTGAAGAAAGGTTGCAGTGTTGTCTCACTGAAAAAGAATTATAATTCATTCGAGAAAGGTAAAAACTTGATATACCAATAGTTACTACATTAATGAAGTATTCAATTATTATCTAGTGCGGCATATTGATAGCTATGTTTATATCATCAAGACATGTCTATCTCAGACCATGATACGAATTGAATGACTCTATGATTCTGTACTCGTCTTAGTTACATTTTATCTAGTTTCAGAAAGTTACAATGCCGATAGTCTGGTTTGTATACGACCATGAGGTTGTCTAACAGTAATGCAATTGAAATGTATACTCGCGTTGGTATTTATTTTTATGTGTGATGCTATGAGGTCACTTTGTATGTACACTGAAATATTTAATGAATAATTGTGGACCAAGTGTGAGGTTTTGAGCTCCTAAAAACGGTTTTAAACCCCCAGTGCGTCTGCATTTATGATTCAAAGGCGGTGAGCACTGTTTTGTTCATGTGTGTGCGTTTTTTATTAACATGTATGTTTTGTGTAGTTTATTTGTGTTGTGTTCATTGTTATGCAATTGGTCCCTTGCCATAATAAAGGAAGACATTGTTTAAAACTGATTTCCTCTTCTGCTGGTGAAGATAAATATTAACTGTTTGTATATGGTCATGGTTGCATCATCTTCAGTTAAATATAATTTAATACGAAACAAAACTAAACACATATCTTTTAGTATGTGAATATTGTATAAACTAAATGTTATTAATTAGGTATACACGTTGAAGACAGTTGTTTCAATATGCTCCTTGCGATCGTGTATTACTGCTCAGTCCTTTATGTTTTTTATCAGGACACACTATCAATGATGACAAGAAATATCCGATTGAATCATATTCCTGTCAACAGGACTTTGACCACGAACAAAAGGTATTCATTCATGCCAAATGAATCAGACGCGTTTTATTAAATGACCCTTACAACTTTAAATGTGATAAATATTTAATGCAAATAATAATTTAACACAAGAAGGGAGGATGTATCTATGGTCAATGTATTGGTCGGTTTAAATCTTAGGCCACAGAAAGAGCATATTCGCAAGTGAAAACAGTACACAGGTGCATCTTCTGTAGACAACATTTGAAAACGGTCATTTCAGTTATTTGAGTTCATTTAATGCACTCGCTTTTCATGTAAATTGCACTTTATGTGATGTGCATATTCCAATATACCAATTTGACAATTATATATTTTATTTCAGCAAAACAAACCAGAAACATTGGTGAAGTTTAAAAGAAAAGACCCTTTAAATGAATCGGTGGATGCGTCTATTCACACAAGTGACAGCTCGAGCACAGTTAACCCAAGAAGGTATCAGTCGTAATTATTATCCGATTATCCGTTACAATTTGTATACAATTTGCCTTACAAAGAACACATATTTTTTTATAATCCTATCACAGTGACATACTGTCGATGCAAATGCATACTTATATTTTGATAGTATAGCACCGTGTCTTTTTGTATGTATCATTTGTGTATTAGAAATGCCTTTAAAGGTATTGATACTGATGAACTATTAACACGTGTTGCAAAATTCTTTTTTTTTTCATTATTTGAAGTTGGCTATTTGACGCCTGAACCTGATATGTTTGAACTTAAAAGCTTTAACATTCTCAGGTAAAACTGATAAATCTAAATAACAACATACAATGGCACTTCGATCTTTTTTCGGGCTAGCTTTCTAGTTAACGTTTGTTTACTTGCGATAATTTATGTAGTAGGCATATCAAACGAGAATCGAATTGTTCGAAATTTCTTAATTCAGCAAATGCGAACGTACTGCAATTGTTTAACGTCTTCCAATAACGGTTGCAGTTTTATGAGGATTAAAATTTAAACAGTTGTTTTAATAATGCGTTTTAAATTAAGTAATAAACATATCTATAGCTAACACATATTTTTCTTTATCATTATTAGAATGCAAGTTGTGATTTCTTTTAATAAAACATGAAAGCAGTTGGTGCATAGCATAAAAGAGGCGCCCTTAAACAGTTTATTGCGTTTATAGAGGAAATAATATCAGGAGTCATTGTACGTGCAAATAAATTAGTTAATCATAATCACTTTTGTAACTTGACGTATTTTCTATTAATCATTTACAATATAATAAACCGGTTTATATTAATCAAGTCATGTTAACTTATATGATATAAATAAAAACAATGTATGATTTGGCACTTAAGCAAATATTATAAAGCATGCATAGGAAATAAGACATACAAATTCGGCCCTTAATTCATCATTAACAATAACATATTCAGTCCTCAAACTAACAATAGCACATATTAATTCAAATCAGAACTTTTTCATAAGCGTAATTAACATTATTAATTCGATTTTATTTGAAATAAGAGAATCTGGCACACAGGATTATTAAGTGTATAGACCAACACACTTGGTTTTTAATGATTACATGCCCCATATTTCAACCTATTGGCTGGTAAAACAAAATAAATGCACAATTTGACTAAATGTTGAAAGCCAGTTAAAGCCAGTTACAAAAATGTAGACCAAAAACAAGCAGAATACGAAGATATACAACTAATTATTTGTAAGTTGGGATTATGTCTATTCAAATATTTGTACTTTTATTTTTAATTTATAAAGCTGATTTAGATTTTTTTATAATAAAATTATCATATTGTAACTAAAACATTAGTGTTATAGATCAACACTTTTCGTGCTCTAGTTAATAGGACAATAATTATCAAGTTTTGTTCCTCACATTACATTTTTTCTGTCCTATTTAAACGTATTTTACAACCTTAAATGTTCCTAAAAAATAAAGGGTTACTGTAATTATTCATATCTAATGTTAATAACTCCGAACTTCTGGAACATATCAACTACACATAACCTATTGATGTGTCTGTTCCATTTTCCAATGTCAAGGCAATTACCTTTTGCAATAGTTATATAATCTTTTAATCTTTGTTTCACTTGAATGCCACACAGAGATCAGAGGAACATGTTTCTGTAACGCAACAGTATTACCAATGAAGCGGGCAAGAGAACAGACAACCGAATTTATGTGTGCATGGAATGTTCAAAAATCACCCCTTACACTGTCTTGAACCAATTTAATTTAGAAGGGTCTGCAAAGCAATTTTTGACGATTACTCTGGCTTTTGAGCAAGTTTCTTTTAGCATTCTGTTCATTTGTATAAAGTGCAATATTTCCAAGCAAAGACATTAACATAATTGTGTAATTGTAACAGCGAATAAGACTAACACATTTAACAAATTAGCCCACTGTCACGTGTATGTTCTTATAAATGCATTGAAAAACTAGTCATAAAAGTAAGTTCGTTATCAGTAGCCGTAGACAAACCATAGTCATCCGCCATCGATAACTTAATGCACACTATAGTGTAACGCATACGTGTCATACCACTGAGGCAAAGTTGGAAGAGTAGTTATATTTACTAGATTCAAGTATGTCCTGCTAACTTAGGTATTGTTGTATTCCCAAGTGCGTTAGGTAATTATCACCATTGAGTAAGTCGTGCACACAAAAGCAATACTATCGTACACATATTATCAGTGTCCCACTATATCTTTTGTGTTGAACCCTTCAACAACAGACGAGTTTTTAGCGTATATCGTGCAACCATTGTGCTTAAGTTTGTTATCGCGGATCAAGTGATGTCAATTTTAAAGTATAATTTACCCGAAGTGAAATAAACATAAAGAGTGATTTTGACATTCCAAGTATGCGCTTACAGGCCAGTTATGTCTATTTGTAAACCAATTACTCTAAAAACATGATTCCCTTCAATACTAAGGGAATAATATCAAATACTGAAAAGAAATTAATATGTTCTTATCCAGAATTATCGTCCGTGTGTTTGGCATTAAAGATTATTAACCTGTACTTCCAGAATAACGTTCCAAACAAGAAACCAACTGTACAAAAAATAGTGTTAAATGTGTTTTCCACCTATTGATAAACAGCAAACTTCAGTGTCTGAGTAGCTCTAAATGCTTCGAACAAAACCCAATCTATGATGATTCTCTTTTCGGCTCGATTTGAGGCATATTATCCGAACACCGCTATTTGAATCTGGCCTACTTAAATTAATAAAACCATCTCCATATCTCGAAGGTCAGGTTCACATGTTGAGGTAAAAGCTCTTTTTTTCATAAAACAGTTTGTCGGAAACAAGCAAGAATTATTGACAATTGGCTTGACAAGATGTCTACGACCATCCTGTGTTAAATATTAGTCAGTCAATTATATACTTATATCATTGTTTTTATTGATTTTGATACAAATCATTATGTTATATATATGAGCTAATTCAATAATTATAGCAATCCACAAATGCATACAATATTAGTTAATGTTCAATCTATATAGGGCGGCCGATTGGTATGATCAGAACATGGAGAAAGATAAGATGATGGCAGCTGTGGAGAAATTTAAAGACACCAACGATCGTGTCCAATTTCTAAAAGACAGAAACTACTTTAACAAAGCAGCAGATATATTGGCTAACTCAGGTAATGTTATTTATCCTTTTTATGTAGATTGTTTAACACATCATAGGTTCATAGTATTGTAGCTTCTTGTCAAATAACATAGGGTGAGAAGTATAGTTGCGTAGATTATATCACAAGTGTGAACATGCATCTGTACCCAGACATAAGTTTATTTTTCAACACATTATCGTAGAAAAATATTGTTATATTCTAACATGATCTGCATCTTCTCATTATTTTAAAACATTGATTAAAACTGTATCAATTGTTACTACTCATTCTTCGTAAATGTATATTGTTGCTCAGGTCCGTTTACTACAACCAATTACTCATTACTTTCATTCATAAACAAGTTTGGATGAATGTATTGTGCTGTAATTTTGTTTGAACATAGTTTAGATGTAGACGTTGATTGGGATTGCATTTGGGGCCAGTTGGGTCAGTTCTTTGTAACTAAAATCGAAAAACAATATTAAAAAATCCACTCCGTATGTCCGTCCGGACCAATATCTCTGAAATGAACCGCTTAATCAATATCATTGACACTTGGTATATGTATATTGTATATTTAAATGGATAAGATGATGAAGTCGCAATACATGTGCAAAAGATGGAGTCATGGGCCTTTTGGACTTGAAAATAAGCATACTTGGCATTGGAGCCACATTTCTGAGTTGTTGGGGTTGATTTCAATAAAACTGTGTATAATTGTAAATATGTAAATTAGAGAATGATGCACGTCCGCTTGCGACGAAAACTATTTTCAAATAATGGAATTATTGTCCTTGGGACTTGAAAATATCCCTTTATATATGAGTTGTTCTATCATGAGCTGTATCTCCAATAACAATTGAGGCACATCCATCAAACGTACCGCAGTAGTTATCACATATCCGGGACTAAGTAATACGCAGGGCCCATAAATCTAGGTCAATGTCACACATTGAGGTCAAAGATCACAACTTCGATTACTTACGTTAGCCCAAACTTTACCATCCATCAAAGGATTATGTAATTACTTTCTACAATTGTTCTCCGTTTTCTGGCTTTGTGTGACAAGTAAGACTCTGGCCTCTAGCGTCAAGATCAATGTCAAAAATTAAGGTCAAATTTTAAAAATGTTGATTAAATATTCCTTATTTTCTACCGGATTCTAGCATACATCAATGTTCTTAATCATCTTGATCTTAGTCACATGAAAGACCCACAACCCTAGTTAAAAGGTCACGGTTACTAATTGAGATCAAAGATCACAAATTTGATAATTTATTCATAATTAGGCCATTACTTCACTATGCATCAAGCGATTCTATAATAATTTCTACATTTGTTGTCCTGTTTATGGCGGTGTGTCACATGTTAGACTCAGGTCTATAGGGTTAAGGTAAAAGTCACACATGTACTGAGGACAAATGTTACACAGTTTTCTTAAAGATGTCTTATTTTGTAAGGATTCTACCAAACATCAAGGGAATGTCACCCATTTATAAACACGTGTGGGGGTAATCAATTAATCGAATTTGCTTGACTAAGTGATGATTTAAATTTTGTTTAATTTGCTATGTTATTACTTCTTTATGAAAGAAGTCTTACTCTTAAAAGTAATGTTTTTATAAATGTTAAGTTTTTATATTTACAGGAAAGATTGAAGAAGCAGCTGAAATGCTGTTCGTGTATGGAACAATAGATGAAGCAGTTTTAATGGCCAAGAAGACAGGAGATGGAGCAGTGATTGGCAAATATCTCCTCATGAAGTGCAGATCTCTTATGAGCGACAGTAAAAAGCCACCAACAGGACTTGGGGAATCTAATTTGGTACTTAAAGATGCAATATTTGAAACAATCGAAATGTTTGAGGCTTGTAACGATTTTGATGGATTGGGAGCTGCTTGGATGTTGAACTGGGTACTATCAGAGAATACAAAGTGTATTGAAAAGGCTTTACAATCTTTTCGAAAGTCCAAACCCTTTGAAAACACCGCTGGCATAGTTGAATGCGCGCATTTGCTTGTACAAACACAGAATTTGAATCTTGAAAACTTGGAAATATGCATCAGGAGTATTCACGATTTGTTTAACGTTTGTTTTGCTCATCTGTTCCCGAACTCAACTCAGAATGTTAACAGACTGTTGAAGTTTGACAGCTTTTATGGCTTTAAACCTTGCAGTAGTGAAAAATATGCTGTCCATCCTAAAGAAAGACCACGTTGTCTCGACATGATTCCAGATCTCATTTCTTCCAAGGCTGAGAAGAAAATGCAAGTTATTGAAGTCTTTAAAAAGGAGACTCGTGTAAGTTTGGCTGTTGTACTTCTTAAAAGAATTCAGCAATGGCTTAAACCAATCTTTTCGCGCATTCAGACTCTTAGGGACGAAGTAATGGTTTGTGATTGGTTCAGATTAGATATGCCTTGTACACGTGGAAAGCATTGTAGAAACCTGCATCGCCTGCAAACAAAGACGATTTTGGCATGTTAATAAAACTTGACGTTTTGTGCATAGAATGTGAAAGCCATGTCCAAAGTGGAGCTTCAAGCTTGATTGAAAAGAAGTGCCCAGATGCAGTGACATCAATTGTAGAAGTGTTTGTTACAAATAAGGTGGACAATTTCTATGATAGGTATAAAGGCTGCTTCTGTCTCTGGAATGATCTGATGCCAATCGATGGCCATCCAAATATTATTGGGAATGATAGTAAACAGCTGACGGAATACATTTCAGGAAATAAGGTTAGAAAGCAACTGAAAGAGTTCTTACACGGGCAATGGAAATACGCATTAGCTTGTGACAAAGGTATGCTGCTTAATAGCCAGGCTGTAAGGGAATCGGAAGTTTTCATGCGCATTGAGTTTGGCTACTATCTTTTCCGATTTACAACTGGTAAACACCAGTTTGAAACATCACCTTCATCAAAATGAGACAACTGGAACTTCAGTTGGATGGCGAAATAGCAAAGAAAGGAAAACGCTTCAACCAAACGTATTACACTGTCATGGTTTCGCCTCACAACAATACCATGAATGTCGAGTGTACCGCACGAAGGTTTATCGATTCATTTGATGAACTTTTGAAGGGAGATGTGTTGGAATCTGTTGAAAAATTCACGAAATTCATCATTCTTTCTAGCAAAAAGGATGTTGACGTTCTTGAACCGTGGGTGTTCATAATGTGGTTAGAGTTCTATTCTACTTTGGCTTCCCTTATTATTGCGAAATTAAAGATTCAGCATTTTGCAGATTTCCTATTTGTTCTTCCAAACAACTATTTCAACCTCATGTTTTTTGTGGAGTCATCCATTCCATCTGGGCTCAAAATAATTGAAGCAATTCAGAGGTTTCAAACAAGCTACAGAAATAACCCAAAAATGATTTCAAGAATGCAAGAACGTTTAAAATGTATGGCATTTGCTGTTGCAGGATTGTGTGATCATTTACCTCTGATGGAAACTTTAGTGAAGAAAAGTGTACATAATCCAATGATGTTTGGTGTCGTTGAAAGACTGCTGATTTTGGCAATGACTCTGGTGTGTAACATTGGCAAAACTGTAGAAGTAGTCAATGAACAGTCGTTAATGAATATGATGACGAAAGTCAAATTAGGAGACAATGCGCCATTGCGCCTCCGAAGAATACAAGAGCGTTTGCAGAATGCTACAGGAATAGCAGATGTTGCTAATGTACTAAAGGATTTGTTGAATTATCGACAAAGATCAGAACTATTACTGGTATGCTCATGGAAAACAGAAAATAAAATGGTCCTTCTTGCAAAAAGTGCAATTAAGACTTCAACAGAAATAAGAGAAATATTCGATGACCAGTTCTTGAATGCTGACAAAACACTAAACGCAATGCAACAAAACAAAGAAGGCTGTGTTAGCGTTAATGAAGAACATGTCGTAAAAAAGGACTACCAACAGGAAACTGACTTTGAGGAAGATCAGACTAAAGAGGAAATTGAGAAAAGTCAAAGGGAAAAACAAGAACAGCAACTACGAGACACGAGGGAGCGGGCTGTCACGACTATTTCGCGTTGGTATAGAAAGATACGGGATAAGAGGAATGCCAAAAAAGATAAAGACACTTCATTTGATCCAAGCTTTGCTGGAATAAAAATGGACAATAAGTCATGTGGTATATGCGGTGTATATTTTGAACAATTGGTCACAAGTATACATGATGGTAACTCAAAAGAAAATGCGATGTTGCAAGTTCGTAAAGAACACATGGCTACCCTAGACCATCAACGGAACTCACAAGAATTAATGAAATTCAAGAAAACTTATCAGGAATTCATTGAACCAAAACTAAAAGACGTAAAAACGTTTCTATATGATTCGGGGTTCGGACTGGTTGACCAATCGTATGTAGAGAAACATTATGCACAACACCAGATGGACATACAAAGACTTCCAACGCTTGTAGCCCACATAGAGAAAGAACTTCAACTCAAAATCAACAGCCGAATGTGGAAGCATGAGGGTTTAGTTGACATGAAATTAAAAGAGTTGGAAAATAATTTCCGAACTCTAAAACCGTACATTGAGCAGATTCATGATAAACTTAGACAGGTAAAATTTAAACTGACAATATTTATAAACCGTCAAATGTTGTTGTAATGTCACACAGACAAAAGCCATTCTATTTATGGAAAAGAAAATTAAAATATTTGCGAGTTAAAGATGCTTTTATTTTCTGCGTCTTCGACCACACACAAATTTCGAAAAGTTGTTAACTTGGCTGATTTTTAGATATTCAGATTATGTAAAAGCATTGACTTTGAAATTTGATAGTCGTTCAATGTATTTAAGGAAAATGAAGAGATGGCTAAACAGGCTGCTGCTTCAAACATTCCAAGAACTGAAAGCTGGGAATAGAGGATATACAGGTAGTCGTTGAAGAACCTAAACTGAACCAAGAAAAGGTCGAGCAAACAACAAATCAAAGAGGAAACGATAGGCGATGCTCTTTGATTTGTATTGAAACCCAGAGGATATGTGTATTTCTTAACCGTACAAATATGTCCCTGTGTGTGAGCCATAATTTTGTACTTTCATAAATATTTTGGTATACTATCCAAACTGACAGGTGTGTTTTATGTGTACATAGTAATCGATTATTTTTTTTTTAATTATTTTGTGTGTGAGCAAGTTCATTTTAAATGGTTTGTTATTTCGTAAATATTTAATTGAAGGGTTGTGATCAATGCCGATATCATTGTCAATTGCTTGTGTTGATATGCCCCACGGAGTAGATTGCATTAAGCGGTGTACTTGTCCGTACGTACGTTCCGACGCTTTTTGCAACTTCGGTTTAACAACTGTGTAAATATTGCTCAAATTTTGCAAGAAATTTATTTTGGCTATCACAAATGGTAGAATGATGGCCTCTAGCTGTTTGTCGTGTCCCAAATGTGGCGTTTTCATATCTTCTTGAACTATTTGATGGATCGCGCTGAAACGTTTACAGTGGAACGACTTAAATGTGCAGACGATCATATAGAAAATAATTAATGATCTTGCGTTTTTTTGGCAGAGGTATGGCCGTTCGTACATTGTTGCATTAGAGAATATGTAGTCTCTTGAATGCACTGTTCTACTTTTCTTTAATAACTGAGTGAATGTCTCGCCGTAAAATGACCTGAATGTGCTGGTAATCGTAAAGGAAGGACTTTTGGCAGCGACTATATCAGTAGAATAATGGCCATATGCCTCTATGCCCACGTGGGAAAATATAGTCAGACAAATCAGTGTTTTCAGTGCCGAGCTAAATCGCCAATTTTGCTAAAACTGTTACATCTGATTAATGTGTATATGATTTTTCTGAAAGGTATCATGGCCCTTTTGCGTTGTGCCCTGTAAAATGTACAGTGGATTTGTCTGTGTCCGAATATGTGTTCTGGGGGCATCAGTGTCTGTGACACATATATAGTTTAATACAAATGATAATGTTTCATAAAACATGACCTCTACATTGTTAGCTTTGCTCACACAAAGAACTACCGTTACTGTGTGAGGTATGTAATGTTGTTCAGTTTACACATTAAGTTACCTATAATTTGCGACATCTTAATCACTTATTTTGCTCTGATTACAAATTGAACTACGGTTATTATTTTGATTTCTTGATATGTTATCACACATGGAATACCGTTAATATGTGACGTCTTATCTTCAATGTTGCTGTTAACACATTGAACAACTGCTAATATTTGACTTCTAAATATTTTCAGTTGTTATTTTAACATTTTGAACTTTCGTTTCTATGTGATTTTTGTATCTTATGTCGCCCTGTTTACACATTTAAAAACCTTACTATATGACTTCTTTATCTAATGCTGCTGCGTGTACATATGAACTACCTTTACTATCTGAATACTTTTGAAAGAGTTGGTATGAGCATGGATAAAACTTAAACATATTCTCTCCAGAAAATATATATGTGACTTACAATAATAATGATCTCTGCGGTTTAGTATTATTTAGTATAAGTATTATTTATATTACAAAGGGGTCTGTCGACTTGACAACTGTTTTTTCTACCTTTTACCCTTGTACATAAATATATAAAAACCACCATCGCGATGAAATATGGATACTGCATGCGATCTAAATCGATGTAAGCGTACATTGCACGGATTGCTTTCTTAAACTCATTGAACTGTTGAAAAACGTGCATGAATGAAACCAAGTTAAAAAATAAGAAATAGTCCAAGCGAAGACTAGTTTTGCTAATGGCTATCACGAGTGTCGTGGTAATGTTTCCGAGCTATACCATGAGGCGTGTTTTATTTGTAATTTTAAGATGTTTTCAAATTGCACTTATTTGAGTATATGACTTCCCTGTAATATTGCTTGTATTGTTTGCCCTGTAATATTGCTTGTATTGTTTTTAGCTCATCTATTTTTGAAAAAGAAATGAGCTATTGTCATCACCTTGGCGTCGGCGTTGGCGTCGGCGTTGGCGTCGGCGTCCGGTTAAGTTTTGCGTTTAGGTCCACTTTTCTCAGAAAGTATCAATGCTATTGCATTCAAACTTGGTACACTTACTAACTACCATGAGGGGACTGGGCAGGCAAAGTTAGATAACTCTGGCGTGCATTTTGACAGAATTATGTGCCCTTTTTATACTTAGAAAATTGAAAAAATTTGTTAAGTTTTGTGTTTAGGTCCATTTTATTCCTTAAGTATCAAAGCTATTGCTTTCATACTTGCAACACTTACTAACTATCATAAGGGGGCTGTGCAGGCAAAGTAATGTAACTCTGACTGGCATTTTGACAGAATTATGTGCCCTTTTTATACTTAGAAAATTGAAAATTTGGTTAAGTTTTGTGTTTAGATCCACTTTATTCCTACAGTATCAAAGCTATTGCTTTCATACTTGCAACACTTATTAACTATCATAAGGGGACTGTGCAGGCAAAGTTATGTAACTCTGACTGGCATTTGGACGTAATTATGGGCCCTTTATACTTAGAAAATTGAAAATTTTGTTAAGTTTTGTGTTTTGGTCCACTTTACCCCTAAACTATCATAGATATTGCTTTCATACTTGGAACACTCGCACACTATCATAAGGGTACAGTAAAAGGACAAGTTGCATAACTCTGGTTGTCATTTTTACGGAATTATGGCCCTTTTTTGACTTAGTAACTTTGAATATATGGTAAAATTTTGTGTTTCGATCCACTTTACTTCTAAAGTATCAATGCTATTGCTATCAAACTTCAAATACTTTCATGCTATCATGAGGTTACTGTACCTGGCAAGTTGAATTTTACCTTGACCTTTGAAAGACCTTGACTCAAATTATTAAATTTGCAAAAAAATGCCATAACTTCTTTATTTATGATTAGATTTGATTGATACTTTGACAAAACTACTCTTACCTGACATACCACAATAGACTCCACCCAAACCATTCTCGTGCCCTCCCCCTCCCCCCCCCCTGAATCATCCCCCCCCCCGAATCCCCCCCCTATTTTTTTTAGATCATCTCACAAATGACCACCACACCCTCACACTATACTATATCCCACCCCACCCCCCACCCCCAAATAGTTTTTTTTTGAAACGGTTAAAAAACACAAATATTTATTTTTATTATTTTATGTTTGAAATACCATTCAACCATCGCACCCAAGAATACCCCACTCCCCCCCCCCCCCGAATTCCCCCCCCCCATTTTTTTTTTTAAGATCATCTCACAAATGACCACCACACCCTCACACTATACTATACCCACCCCCACCCCCCCCCCAATTTTTTTTGAAACGGTTAAAAAACACATATATTTATTTTATTATTTTATGTTTGAAATACCGTCCAACCATCGCACCCAAGAATCCCCCACCCCCACCCCCCCCCCGAAATTTATTTTTTTTTTTTGCATTTTTTCGCATTTTTGGAAGATAATGTAATAAATGTCCACGCCCCCACACTATACACCCCTCTTCACTCCACCCTTCCCTCCTTTGTGATTGAAAATGAGAGTCCCTTCACCTTTAAAAAGAAAATAGATGTGCGGTCTGCACCCGCAAGGCGGTGCTCTTGTTTATAACTCAGGGTAATGTTCATATGATCACGGACATCACTTTTAGCTAACACTTTCTATTAAATATGTGCCTTATGATAATCTTTGTCAATAATATTGATGTTGCATGGGGATACGTCGTATTGAAAGTTCACAACGTTAGTTTTTAGTATCTTTAACTCTTAAGAGTAGTGTTGTGTTAGTCGTATCTCTCCCTGTTTCTACCAAAGAATGCTGCAAATCTTTTAGATAAATTAATTTCCGTTTTATTGCATGAACATATTTTGATTTACTTTTACGCTCTTGAGCGGTGTCTATAAAGATTACATGTTGGTATAAAATTGTGTCATAAAGACATAAATGTGGACAGTTTGTTTGTAAGTGAATAGAGGACCAAACGTTTGTTAATACGCTCTGTATCAGGTCTTAACACCTGTTAACTTTATAATATTACTAGTATACGGTTATAAAAAAAATGTTTACGAGAACTTCTTTTACTTCTTGATTGCTTTTTTCTAGTTTGGCTGCTTCATTTACAAACGATTGTGCGTCATGATGGTATTTAGTGTATTGTTACCTACTACAAGAAAAAAATTAACAATCTTCATGATTCAAATTGTTATGTCCCCCACCACTTTAGTGGGGGGATATATTGGTTTTACCCTGTCTGTTGCTTTGTTTGTTTGTTTGTTTGGTTGCGTCAAACTTTAACATTTTGCCATAACTTTTGCTATATTGAAGATAGCAACTTCATATTTGGCATGCATGTGTATCTCATGAAGCTGCACATTTTGAGTGGTGAAAGGTCAAGGTCATCGTTTTAATGTCAAAGGTAAAAAAACAAATCAAAGGGAAGTAATAAGCTATAAAGGCAGATAATTATCTGAATCTGCCAAATGATAAAAAAGTATAAATAAATCAAAGCGGCGCAGTAGAGGGACATAGTGTTTCTGACAAACACATATCTTGTTCATTTTGTTCTTCTGTGGTTTATGTTTATGTTCAATTAAAATATACATGTAGTATACATGGTATGATTGCTTTTTTCTAGTTTGGCTGCTTCATTTACAAAAATTGTGCGTAATGATGGTATTTAGTGTATTGTTACCTTAGCAATCTTGATGATTCAAATTTTTCATTTTGTTCTGCTGTGATTTAAGTTCAAGTTCAATTGGAATATACATGAAGTATACATTGTATATGTAAAAATTCTTTAACAAGGATTCCTTTGAAAATATTATGCTGTTCGGTTCTACTGTGCTTGGATTCTGTTTGATTAAAAATAAAATCAACTCGTGTTGTGGTTTTGCCTTTTACCCAGCTGGATATACCAAAGTTTTCTATAAAATACGTTTAAAATAGTCTTTAGTCTGCACGTAGTTCGGTCAACTCATGCAAATGAGTTCATTTGTTTTTGTTTTCCAGTATTAAAGGGGCCGTCCAACAGATAAAGCGTCGTATCGACGCGATTCGATATTTTGGGAAACTACGAGGATTGCTTATATAGCAAAACAATACATCCTCTCTGAATGTGAGCGTGGATGGTCGAGTGGTCTAGGCAGGAGGCTTTTTACTCCAGGAATCCAGGGGTCAGTGGTTCGAATCCTGGTGAGGGTTACTTTTTAGCTCTACTGGCCAAAGGCCAGAAGAGCTTATGGGATGGCTTGGTTTCCATCCGTCCGTGTGTGCGTGTGTTAGACTTTTTCTTGTTTACGCAATTAAGTCCACAGTTTTCATCTGATTCTTTTCGGACGTGTTGTGTATATGGCATAAAAGGCAGGATATGAAAGGGTCTTTTCACAGATTTAGGCATGTATTGAAGTTTGTCATTCGATGCTTTATATTGATAAATGTAAACAATGGATCTAAAATTCTCCAGTAAAACAAACAAGAATAAAATTAAAGAACGAAAAAAGTAACTCTCAACTGGGCTCGAATCACTGACCCATGGAGTAAAAATCTATCGCTTAGACCACTCGGTCATCCGTGCTCATACAATGAGTGATTTTATACTCTATATAAGCAATCCTTGTAGTATCACAAAAAGTAACATCAACAACAGAACGTCCCAAATAGTTAAATCGCCTCGCGTTGCAACGCTTTACAATGCTCAGGTTTTTAAATCGTCAAAAGATGCATATAATGAATATTTTAAAGCATGGAACATGTTCAGTATTACTGTTTCCTCACAAATATTATAACTGCAACGACAAATTGCAAATCTGAAACATTTTTTTTTAATTTTGTCAATTTACCAAAAGTGAAAATGCCGCTTTAAAGCATTTAAAAAAATACAATTACAAAGAAGTAAGCCATGTAATTTGTAATGGAGTTTCCCGCAACATTTTGAAAATAAAATACAAATCTGTATTCGAACCCATGACATTCGACTTAATCTAAATTGATCCACGACACCACCAACGTGATTGACGATCATTTTGTCTTTATTATTCTATAACGCCGTGAAGGGACTTTTCATTTATGTACTCGCTTTACCTCCGTTTTCTGTACGGAAACTAATGAGGCCTCAAAACTAAAGTTACGTAATTGCAGCACATACATTTTTGTGCCAACGCCTTTAACAAAATGTCCATTTTCTATAAACGGTGCATCAACTATTGTATACAATACGAGATAAGTATTGATGCAAAGCATCAAAGGGCGTCGGGAATTTCAGTGTAAAAGGCACTCTATGAAGTTAAATGGAACGAGTTTTTTTCTACTGTAAATATTAATATATATTGGCCGATTATTTTAAACAAAATAGAAAAAGATACTGGTATAACCATTATCTATGATTTTGTGTTATAACCCTCAAATAACCATTATCTATGATGTTGTGTTATCACCCCAAAATAACCATTATCTATGATTTTGTGTTGTAACCCCCAAATATTTCATAGGGGTTGAGGACTTATTGATATGAAAACACTGTAAAAGTTTTAATGTGTTTACGAACCACCCCCCCCCCCACCCTCTCACACATATATTGCATGGGCATAATAAAAACAAAAAATGATTACAATAAAACAGCATATTTATTTAAACTTGATGTCTACATCAAAACAAAAAGTTGAACATAAAACAC
This sequence comes from Dreissena polymorpha, assembly GCF_020536995.1. Lineage (NCBI taxonomy): Eukaryota > Metazoa > Mollusca > Bivalvia > Myida > Dreissenidae > Dreissena > Dreissena polymorpha. Next base: position 36,223,938 of record NC_068360.1, read on the forward strand.
AAATAAAATAATTTGATTCTACTGGGGCTCGAACATTGGGCCTCTCACATGTGGAGCGAGCGTGTAACCACTACACTACGGAACCGCTTGAAAAATCACCTTCTTACTAAGATATTAATAAGTGACTGTAGTGTAACGGTTATCAATAAAGCAATAAACCGTGTAATCGCTGTCGTCTTGTAAAATTGAAGAAAATACGCGTTAACCAAAACTCGAACAGCAAAAGTCTGCGCTATTGTTACAAAAACCACAAAATAAATATATTTTGATTGTGTTTTGTTTTTATACAAAACCAGAAAGTTTTACCGTTCGCGTATTTGCCCAGTCCCAGTGATCTTTTATTATTGCCCAGTCCCTGTGATCAGTTATTAATTAAAAGAATTAGCTTTGCATTATTGACAATAAATGCTGTAGTAAATGTTATAGGCACAAATGCAGTACTTATTTACACTAATTTACACAAAAAATCACCACTTTGCAAGATATTCTGACAACAAAAATATATACATTGATCCGTAAAATAACTTCTCACATAAGCGAAAAAAAACGTATTAACAGAAAATGGATTTTCAACGTATCACAATGCTGTCACATTGTACATGTGTATTGTCATTCTACATTTAACTTCAATCAAAATTACAATTACTTTCCAATCATCAAAGAACCAATTCGAATTGCCCCGAAATGTAAATAGTTTTTTAAGTTTGGCGGGCGTAACACTTGTTTTGGTTTTAAGTGCAAACTCATATAACCATTTGCAACATCACTCATGTCGTCAGGTCATATTACATTATAAGGTCAGAGGCTGAGTTGAGCTAGATTATTTTTTTTGTTCTTGCAAATTCTTGGTTAAGTGTTTTTGTTCAAGTTATGCCATATCTCCACAACAAATTTCAATAATCCCAGGAAAAAATAATAAGTTTATGCAGAGCTGTGATACTCTTTTAAGCCTTTAACAGCAATTATAATCTAGCTCAATTCTTCAATACACAGCATGCTAGCAGCTAGCAGCCAAGAAATCTGTTCTGTGCGATTGATGAGGCTGCTTCCCCATCTACACATTAAAGTGATCTTTTTGCTATCATTTCGACTTGAATTTGGTCGTAAAAAACAGTATAATGGTATCCGAGTGACTTGTGTGTTAATAAGGTTTCATTTTGATACTTGAAGCCAAACACTTTGAAATGAACTAAATGGCATAGTAAATTTAAGTGTAAATAAGAAACATATTTTATATATGCCAATAAGAATATATCTGGTGGTTACAATGTAGAAATCCGTCTTTTCTGCGCTTTAAAGCTTAAAAATAATCGCGTTTGTCGAAAAGCACGTATACGTCTAGAAATCCTACTTTTGGTTTTAAAAGCGGTACCGTTTGAAAATTAATAAATTACTTGCTAACCAAGCTATAGATTTCATTTTATATATGCCAATCAGAATATATCTGGTGATTACAAGGTAGAAATCCGTCTATTTTGCGCTTTAAAACATAAAAAATAATCGCGTTTGTCGAAATAAACGTATACGCATAGAAATCCTACTTTCGGTTTTAAAATTTAAAAAAATAATAAATTACTTGCTTACTAGGCTATAGATTGAATGACAATTTTGCACACGTTCAAATTGCATCTATATGTATTGATTAACATGTATTTCATTTCAAGGTGTGTGGCTTTAACAATTCACTAAATAAATATTATGATATTTTTTAATCTATAATGCAGAATGGGCAGAGAGTTTACAAGAATCAACAGAAAGGGGTGAAGAGCACAATACGAATGAAACAGTCTGGAGTGAATAAAAAAGTCCTGGAGTTATCAAACTGGAGGGAATCAGGGGGGGGGGGGCAATTGTTAGACTTTTTCATGTGCGGATCATTTGCATCACAGTTGTTTGCTATTATTTTTGTTAAACATGTTGTTTAATAAAATGTTGAACTTTTGCCAGACCGATGTATATTTGTGTTATGCAACGTATTTTCAATTGTTATAATAAGTAAAAATTTAATTTACATTCGTTCAAGTCGTGTGTTATGAACGTTTTGATACAAAATATTCAATTAGTTTGATATAGCCATTCTGAAAGTAGTCTGGGATTTTAAATTTCACTACTGTATTTGCATAATATTAGACATCCTTAAACGTGAAACAATAATGCATACTCATATCCTTATTTACCAATATATTGTATAAGTACATGTAATATATATTGGGCGAGAATATACGATGATGATATCAGCGTCGTATAAAAAAAGTCATTAATTTGGTTTCCAGAATAAAATTGTAGCGGTTACTAGTTACGGTAATGAACGGATTCACCTGCGTATCGGATTGGCGAACTATATCGACAAAAGAAACCGGTGTCACCAACAACCGCATTATAAATTGAGCCTTGTTCTGTGAAAACTCGGCATAATGAATGTGCGTAAAGTGTCATCCCAGATTAGTCTGTGCAGTTCGCACAGGCTAATCATGGACGACTCTTTCCGCATAAACTTGATTTTCGGTAAGAAGGGACTTCCTTGAAACTAAAAATACCATAAAAGCGGAAAGTGTCGTCCCTGATTAGCCTTTGCGGACTGCACAGGCTAATCTGGGATGACACTTTACGCACATGCATTAAGCCCAGTTTTCTCAGAACGCGGCTCAATTAAAGCATTAAAGGGACTTGTTCACAGACTTCCGTACATTTTTAAATATCATTTTAAATGTTTACAAACCCATACTGTTTTAATAGTCTTAACTAATTAAAATAGCAAGCAAAACAATTGAATACAAAATAATGCCCGCCCTGGGAACAAACCCGGGACATCTTGACGCAATTCTCGGCACATCTGCGCTACACTTACTTTAATATATATAGTAGAATTTAACTATCGAAATAAAAGCGATACAGGCGCTTTGCTATTTTACAGATTTTGAATGACATTAAAGGGATCTTTTCACGGTTTGGTAAATTGACAAAATTGAAAAAGTTGTTTCAGATTCGCAAATTTTCGTTTTAGTTATGATATTTGTGAGGAAACAGTATTACTGAACATTTATCATAGTCCAATATAGCCATTATATGTATCTTTTCACGGTTTGAAAACCTAAAATTTATAAAGCGTTGCAACGCGAAACGATTGAATAATTTGGAGAGTTCTGTTGTTGTCGTTTAAATTTACGAAACTACGAAGATTGCTTATATAAAGTATAAAATACTTAATTTGTGTATACTCGGCGGAATAGCCGAGAGGGCTAATGCTTTTTTACTTCAGACTAACTCCAGGACTCCGGAGATCACTGGTTCGAGCCCTGGTACCGGCTACTTTTTTCCTTTTTAAATTTCATTCTTGAATTTTTACTGGAGCTTTTAAGATCCAATGTTTACATTTATCAATATAAAGCATTTAATGACAAACTTCAAAATATGCCAAAATCTGTGAAACGGCCCCTTTAATACGTAAATGAACCAATATTTTAAACATTTTTCTTAATAAGGAATGTTATTTCTCTCGTTTCACATAATGCATGAATTATTTTTTGACTCTATGATATTTTTTTTAAATCGTCATGTCATTGTGAGTAAACATGTCCATTTAATTTACGTTTTGGTGTCAGAGGTTTGGTGGTGTGTTGGTTTTCACCATACGCCCTGCTGAAGATAGTCCTACCGGTATCTGGGTTTTAGCTGCCTGCACACACGGATGCGGTTGGGTGTATGGGGTCACATAGCATGATATTGCATCAATTAAGCCGTATAAACATGCATGCAATTATCATGAGAACAGGATGCAGGAAAAATCATTTTTGATCCGGTAACACAACCTCATATACTAATCCATAAGCAAAAAAACTTGCTGTTCATTAAACTGAAAATATATACGCACTTTATGATAAATGATATGGCTATTTATTCAGATATTTACTTGTTTAGCAATTAGTCAAGTATTCGCACATGTCACATTATACCAGCTAGCAAGCATTCGATGCAGAGTAGACTAGTCAAGTTTGCACTGCTCGGTATACAGACAAAGCGATTTTTACTACATAATTGTATAGAGTTTTTAAAGACATATAAAACGTGACGCGAACCGGTAACAAATCGTGAGAATTTAGTTAATTAACATCATAAGTGTAAAAGCCATAAGTAACATGTGTATTCCGTTTTATAATAATAAGGGGATATTACGTTTCTATTATACAGTATTATTTAATTAGTCAAACAATCTCGTGCTCTCTTTTAAAAGGTTATGGGACTTGATCGCAGATAAGAGCGTTTTTGTGCCATATTTGATTTGATTTAACGCTTAAATCGCTCGATTTCAACCACGGATTTGTAGAGCCCCATTACCCATTACCATTATAATTAGAAGAATATAATTAAAGAAAGAGTCACTTTGTAAGCAGATGGGCTCGAACCTGTGTCCCTTAGCTTGAAAAACTATTGACTCAACCGCTCGGGCATTAGCACTTTTAAATACAGTTAATGCATAGTAATAGTGTGTCACATTTAGTAACAATATTATAATGAAAAATAAAACACTCAATTTTTCCGAATTATTCGATCCTTTCGCGTTTGCGACGTTATTATTTGCAAATTAAAATAAAAAAAATAATCGAAGCTGTATTTTCGATGTGAGTCTACGTCATTACTGGTATTTCACTGACTATTGTATAATTTTATTTATTTTTGAATTTGTGAAGACGGACTGGAACAATTTCATTTTGAAAATCTGTTAGCGAGTTCCTGAAGTAAGTTAGATCGATCGTTTAAAATATTACAAAATTTTACGATAATGGAAAATGCACAACGATACAGATAAAAAAGATTGGCACAAGACCCGTTCAGAAGGTCAAATCTCTACACAAAGTGTTCTAGAAATAATGAATGGACCTGATAAAAATCCACCGACAGATTTACCGTTCTTTTTTTATTACAAACGGAAAATATTGTGTAATTGTGCTAACTGACTCGCTCTATAATATATCGTTTGATATATATTGCTGCTGTTATTGTGATACATGTATACAGGCCAAACATTCGAATTATTCATTTATTTTGTTAATATGTTCTTAGTGACCCGCAGTTTGGTGCATCGGTAATACGACACTCCTTTCTGTGGCTGCTGAGTCAGACAACTATAGGAAGAGTGCTCTCCCTTGTGTTCAGTGCATACCCACAATGCACAGTTGACATGAGAAATCTTAAAAAAGAATCACACATTTCGTTCGAGTTTATATCTGCTTTTGTTGCAGATTTCTTATATTCTTTCGCGTATGGTGATAAAATGGCTCTTCTTTTATCGATTTAGGACAAAATCGCGTTTCGTTCTAAGGACCAGTTTGCAAATTCGGATTTTATGTAAACAGGAATATTGCCAGTTCGGATGTTATGATTTGAAAGGAAAATGGCGACCCAAAGTGTGAACGTTAGTCTAGACGATATAGACTTGTCACGACTTCGGGTAACTTTTTGTTATTATTTATTAAATTTATCGCAGTCATACTGTATTTTCTGTTCAAGATAAGCATCTCACGCCTTTCGCAAATGCAAGATCCGAATTATATAAGGAAATTTCGGCTGAGCTAATCAAATTTCAAAACAAAGAAACTCTTGACAATTCTCTTGAAGTGTAGAAATTGTGCATATACTTATATAAATGAAGATGCGTGTAATATTTAAAAGTGATCATGCTATGGTGTAAAAAGATGTATCTTACTAAGTGAACCATGGTCAGAGTCCGCAGACATTCAGATAAATCTGTCAAATAATTACAATGACTTGAAAACATTTGGTCTCCATTAGACACTGGTCTGACAAGAAATTTGAAAAGTTGACTTGCTTGCCTTTCTAACAGATGAACCAAATATTAGCAGTGCATATCTTTGTCTGTTTTCCACTAGCCTAAAGTATAATGTATATATTACACCCCAAATAAAAATTCCCCATTGAACAAAATCAATAAAAAACACAGAATTTTTAAATGTTGTGTTGATTTAGAATAAGGATATCTATTTAAAATGACCAAATATAAAATATTTTAAGTACATGACAGAGCTAGCGCTGGCCCAAAAAATGTTTGAGCCACCCAGATCTAGGGCATGCCCCCCCCTCCCGGAAATTTTTTGGATCCTAGATTGTCTGGTGCGTTTTGGGCCTATTGCCAACCAGTTTTTGTTTGTTTCAAATAATAATATATATTATAGATTTTTCATATTTCTTTTCACGACAACAAGCACATGTCACATATCATAATATACATCACATCACAATTTTCATAGTAATAGAGATATTTTCATACAGCACATTTTTAACAACATGATGAATAGCATGTAAAATACAAGCATATATTTCATTCACAAAATACATTTCAAACAAATCCTGCTATATAAAGAGAACAAAGTCATGAAGTGTATCATTATTTCATTATTGTTCTGCAATGTTTTTTACCAGCCCACAGTTTGTAGATCACTTTAAAGTCAACATCTTTGCAGTCTTTTCCTTCAATTGAGATTTTCATGAGATGTTCCAAATTTTTTACAGTCAAACAATTTCTTAGATCAGTTTTGATTACATTCTGCCTTAGTGCTGCAACAATATACCGGTACAGGGTTTTTTTTCCACTTTTTGGGAAGATAGCCCATGGCTTTGGAATTGGGAATTTTATCGGCATTTTCATGAAATTGGGAAAATAAATTCATTAGCCTTTTTCTCCACACGAAAAGTCCACTGATTAGGGAAATACTAAATTTGATTTAACTCTTTATAATCATTCAAATTAAAAGAAAAAAATCATATAATATTTTGTTAGATGTAATTGAATTAAAATTGAGATAAAATACACATAAGACTTCTTTCTAAAAAAAAAAAAAAAAAAAAAATTTTTTTTTTTTTTTTGGAAATTGGGAATTTTTTGCCACATTTTGGGAAAAAAGTATACTTTTTGGGATTGGGAACATAGCCGAATTTCGGCTATAAAATCGGGCCAAAAAAAACCCTGCGGTATATCGATATATATCGCAATACGCAATCCGCATATTGTATTGCGATACAATTTTCATCATACCGGTACGAAAATTTTACAAAAATTCATTCACATTTCGTCCAGAAAAGCCATCTGAAATAATGAAGGTAAACAAAACAAAGCAGTGTAAATATTTTTTTTCGTAAAAATAGCATTCTGAAAGTTTATTATACGGAGTAGCGTTGTTTCATCGGAGCATTCGTTTGATGCTTTTGAACAAATTATTGTTGAATTATTGGGCACAGCTGTTAATGTTTCGTTTGATTCTGAATTGAGCATTATTAAATTTGTAATCCGAATTTCGGAAATACGCTTCAAAATTTTAATGCTGATGCGACAATAAAAAATTCTAGCGTCAAATAAAGTTCTTTATCCTTTGTCTCAATAAAAAGTGCGCGAAAATTTTACAGACATGTAGAACGTTGCATGGAAAGTATGGGTGTATTTTGTGTTGTATAAAAACGGGAACATCACGTCAGGTGAATTACGCGTGTTCAATGGAAAAAACGCCCCGGTTGGATGTTATTTCATCATATCTTTAAATAGTAACGAATGCCAAAATGTATTTGATACTTAAGAAAATTTGCGAATGTTTGTGTTTCTTGTTATTCTTGAGCACATTTATAGTAAATATATACCAGAATTTGCTTTAAAACTGGAATATACGGGATTATTGGGTAATTGGCAAGTTATAATTTTGGTACAAGTTAGCAATATATTGCGATATATTGCAATACGGGCTTTTGAACTGACAATATATTGCAATACAGTTTTTGCCGTATTGTTGCAGCACTATTCTGCCTACTGAACCCTCGTTCACAATCAACTGTAGACACTGGGGATACTAACAACCTTTTGGCAGCTTCTGCTGATGCTGTATAGGAATGGACACTTTTAATTGCCAAATTTGCAGCAGAGTGAATGTCAGTCACTGACTTGTTTCCAGAATTATGGCTGGCTTTTGTAAAATTGGCAAAGCAAAGCAGTTCAGACTGTGAGCCTTCAATTCCTACAGTACCTAAGTAGTCAGAGACAGTGTCAATGTCTGGGTGTATTTGTGGGACTGGGATCACCGAGTCTTTTTTCAGGATATTGCAACCTACAGTGAACGTGTTGGAATTCTGCACCTTAATGCATAGGTCACAGTACATTGATTTTGATTCTCAAAGCGAAGCCAATTATAATCAACTTTCCATGACTCTTTGAATGCTCTAGTTTTTTGTGTTTTATTTATTTATTTTTTTTGTCCAGACTCATTTTCGGTCAATGGACGCTTAAAGGTTAAAGAAGTTATGTTAGCGACTGTACGGACAAAGTGGTTACTTCCATTTATATAGTAGACGACATGAATTAGTCTTCCTATGCGTTACAAATTTGTAACTTTAATTAAACTTTAATTGCAATTAAACCGCGCGTGTTTTTCACGTTTTCCTTTGATTAAAATACACCACTGTTAGTTAGCATAGTGTGTGAGTAAAACGATCAAATTAATTAATTATCACCTTTTCATTTCAATCGAAAATCGGCAGAAAGTTGTAACATCAACAACATAGAACTAATTATTTAATTATCACGCTTTAATTTAGATTGATAGTCAGCTTGGAAATAGTTAATTTATTGTCACGCTTATTTTCATTTTTAATCTTATAATACGATATTTGCGACCGGCCGCTATTTTGTTTGCAGACGACAATATTAACTGTGTATTCAAAGCTCCACCCATTTTTGCGTTTCATTCAACAACGTCATGTCATGTGTAAGCGAGCTCGGTTTTGATTGGCCAGCTACCATGTGCACTTCAATAACAATAAGGTCAAGCGATGGTTCGATACAGGTGCAGACCGGTTTTCGTTCACTGTTCAAATTGCGAATACTTTCATTGAAACAAAAAGAAAAATATAGAAAACCAGTTTCGGGTTAAAATGGCGGCTGTTTTCAATGAAATTTTACGAGATTTTAGCATTTTCGCAAATCGGATTTTTCTTGAGCCAAATTCTCAATATTTTCGCAAATTGCTCAAGTGGCGAACGACAGCGCAAGCCCTGCATGAAAAATATTCCTTAATCCTTTGTCATTTTCATACATGCCAGATGTCCCGATCTCAGCGGGACAGTCCCGCTTTTGTCCCGGCGTCCCGATATGAGACGATTTGTCCCGACATTCGTAAAAAACGATGTAAGGTCTATAGGTTCCCAATAAAATTCGCTATTCAAGCTCTGTTTCGTTAACACTTACCACCGCTAATCCCTTTATTGCTCCCAATTAACAATCCGATTCTACTTCTCGTGTGTACCAGTGTTGTTTATGACACCTTATCAGCGATTTATCGGCTAGTTATTGATTTTATCAGGCATTCACACCATGGTGGTCTTCAAGATAGTGGTCGCTTATTGCTATCGATAGTTGTATTATAATGAAATCAATGTTGAAAATGTGTTTGTTTTGTATTGTTTGAAACGGTTTACAAAACAATTGTTTTGTAAAATTAACTCTTCGTCATTAATGAGTCTTTTACATTCAATGTTTAGTTCCAAAATAGCGGGATAATTCCGTGTCAAGCTGATGTAACTGTTCGGTAGATAGTTTACTGTAACCCGTACTTTCAGTGTACTGGATAACCTCCCCTGCGTTAATGTTTGCCATTGAAAGTAAAATAATGAGTATTGTTGTCGTAATGTTCCAGATTTTGTACTCTAAAAAGATGAATATTATCTTCGTTGTTTGCTATTGTCTTATTTAATAAAACTGTTAGATTTCATGCTTCATATCAGATGTTTTATGTCTTGAATAAAAGTATCAACAGTTTTTGGTAGTATTATACTGACTACAGTAAAGGTGGAATGATAGATCGTTTTAGGTGTCCTGCTTTTGGTCAAATGTCCCGACAATTTTTTATGGAATGTCCCGCTTTGGACCTAAAAAATTATGGCATGTATGGTCATTTTACTGTTTATTGTTATTGGCCAAGCACAATAAATTTGTGTAATTGCTGACATTTTTCACACAGGCTGATCAAGGATGACACTTTCTGCAGAAAATGGCTTTTTTCTAAAAGGAGACTTCCTAGATTTAACCATAAATATGCGTGAAGTGGAAAGTCCGCACAGGCTTTTTTGGGACATATTGATGCTCATACATTAAACCTTGTTTTCCCAGAGCGCGGCACAATTTAATTTGATGTGTGTCTTTCAGGACCCAGCCGGGATCTTTGATCTGATTGAGGTTGTAGGAAATGGCACCTATGGACAGGTGTATAAGGTAAGAGTGTAGCCAGCTATAGACTGCAATTTGTAATTGTTGAACACACTCATTTAATATACATGTACAATTCTTTTGTATGTGTGATATTGACTGCAATTTGAAATTGTTAAAACCAGTGCTCACTCTAGTCTTTAGAAAATAATAGTCATAATTTTTTCCTTAAAAAAAAATTAGCCGAAAAAGACCCTTCCGCAAAATGGTACTGAAGGTAAAAAGAAAAAAAAATGAATCTCATGTTATCTATGTTTAATCAAATGTATATCTATTGGATTTAAGTTATAATACATGTATATACTTAAAAACAAGCATAATATCAGTGTCATTTTCTTATAAAATATTATCATGTCTTTACAATAAAGAATACAATCAAGGTTGTGGGTGTGACTTAACAAACCAGACATCAGCTACAGTTACATACATATATACTTTAAAACAAAAAGATAAATACTTTTATTAAAGTACTATTAATAAAATAAGAAAACTGCCCTTTCAAATTGTTCAATTTTTAAAGTCTATCTAAGGTGCAAGTTCTGGTTAGTACAAAACGAAATATTGTCAACCAGACCATCCGTAACACCGCATATGTATTTGTCATTCTATAAATTTTAAATAAAGAATGCAGAAAGTAAATTAAAATCGACAAACTGTACCGTAATCGAAAACGACTGTCCGAAAACATGTCGAGGTCCTATTTTGCACATGAAATAAAATATGCATATCATTTGACTGCAGAAAATAAAACCCGTAACCTTGCGAATAAGCAATCAATATACACTTCAACACCGTTATTTCGAAGTCGTCGGGACCGTTAAAAAACTTCGGATTAACGATAATTCGAAATAAACATTTGACAGACGACTTCTGAGGATTCTGTAATAATAAAACGTTGTGGAATTCGCATGGTTCAGTTCAACGCTACTATTAATAATTGTTTACTTAAAAAAAGTAAACTAGTCAGATTGCAATAGATTTCTACTTGTAACAAACGAAGGAATAAAACGATTCATGTTCTAAAATCTACTTCATCATAACACATTTTAGTCCTTTAAGACATTTAAGTAAATTAAGATATGTACCGGTAGCACCTTTTCATCACATATTTATCCTCATTATATTATCATCATCCCTATGATAGCATTTGTACAAAACACAATCTAAATGAATGGAACATCTAGTATATCTATTAATGTTTACCCGAATACTATACATGTCCGAAATATATAAAACTTAAGAATGCCTTATACCAGTAGTAGTTTAACGTTAATAATCCAAATTTTCCTTGTTGTTATCTGGTTTAACAAACCTTATCAAATGTTTGTTAAATCCAGTTTATGCTTTCTCCATTATTGAATCACCATTTTTTGAATTGAACGCGGGTTGAATATTAATTTACAAAATGTCCGCCATTTACAATGTCGAAGGTCATGACGTAGCAATTTAATTCTACTCGGATAATTTATATCTAATCAAGGAAATGTGTTTTCTTAATGTTTATGTGTAGTATTATGACTTGTAAGTATAAAAATGAACTGTGATTCCAGTTTATATAAGATGGGTGTTACTCGTAATCATCGGTGGGTTAACAAACTGACAAAACTCGCTGGACTTAATGGTGGATCTGCGTAATTATAAGATCAATTTTGTTTTTTCTTTAATTATTTTTGCAGACTTTCTTTAACCGTGCCGTCTGCAAAGTCTGCAAAAAACCCTGCAATTATCGGATGGTTAATCAATCATCACGTAGTCGCTTCGGCTACCCATTTAGTGCGCACGCACTATTTAGATGGTGACATGTGTATTGGAAGAGATGAGATAAAATAAACAAGGCCAGGGGTATTCCCTCGATTATAGACCGAGTTTTAAATACTGAAACATTAATTTCAATTTAATAGGAGCACAGCGGGATTTATTACCATGTAACTCGAGATGTTAACTGACTGACGCACGGGTCAAATTTTCGATGCGTCAAAATGACGCCCGGCACAAAAAAGGGTTGCGTCAAAAACAAGTAATTTTTATTTTGCTCGCGTAAAAACGCAGGATTCTGCATCCATTGAAATCCATGGAAGTGTCGTATGTTTTTAACGTAAATTAGTTTTTTGAGCAACAAAAACACATTAATTATAGAAAAATAACAAAATCGGCTTCTTTATTATAAACAAAGATCTATTAATATATCTTTGGGTATCATTGTAGCAACGTAAACAAAATAATTACAAACAAAATTGAATACATTATCACACATCAAGAAATGTTGAAGCAGATGACAGATAGCGGTAATGACGGGGATAATTAGTTGATGGCGATTAAATAATTATTTAATCAAGAAATGTGTAATGTAATCCAATTGCAGAAAAAAACGGCGTGAAAAACTAAACCAGCCAACAATATTCGCTGCGATTTTTAATAATTACGCTTAAAAAAATAATTGGCGAAAAAATTACGAAAATCTAACAGTTACGGATACTTGGTAAAGCACTGGGAGATTATAGACGTTCTTTTCGAAATATATCACTTCTGTCGGACAATGATTCAGAAAAATGCTCTAGGCCACGATGTCGCAGAAGGTATTGACACGTGTATGACAATACACAGGATCGAGTGTGTACACAGGTAATCTTGTTATTGATTTTTCCTGCCCCGATTTACAGGTGTTTCGCAATCGCCAGAAAACTAGAGGCAAATTTATTTTTGATGTAGGCGGTTAAAAAAATCGCCATTTTTTCTAGACAATTTTAAGAAAAAATAGATAGTTGGATTAAATAATCGCCATTGGCGTTAATGTCTGGCAGCAGCGTGAGCACTGGTTAAAACACACTGAGCACTATCATTATTGAAGCCTCAAATGCTGTTTTTATCTTTTAATAGCTCTGATACTGTTCCAGGGCCCTCGTTTTGCACTTTTTAACGCCAAATATCGGCGGCTTCCCCATGAAAAAAGTATACTTTCAACTAAACATTCCCCCCTCCAAAAAAATATAATAAAAAATATATTTTATACCTACACATGAATGTTGCCAGCTGATATTGTGCTGCTAACCTTTGATTAAATGTATATTTATGTAAATCACATTAAAATATAGCAATTTTAGGTGTTGAATGGTTGGTGAAAAGATCTTCTATAATTCCCCTTTTCGCCTAAAATGACGCGAAATTCCCCCCTCTAAGGGCCCCGGCCCCAATCCCCCAAAGTGTAGCAAGGGCCCTGTTTTCTATGAAATCCAGAGATCCCTTTAAGTTACCATAAATCCCGGGATTCCTTTTGGGTTTTTGGAGGCTTACAATACTGCTAGTGATACATGTAGAATGTGTCACTATGGTATCCTGCAGGGAAATAATTCACATTGATTAACTCAGTGTGTAGAAGTGTACACATGTATAGTGCTTAGTTATAATTATGAATGATATTTAACAAGAACGAAACACTGGATTAATTTATATGTATTTGTAAAAACTGATTTTTAAACAAAAGTGGTGCTACATTAATGTTGTACATGTATGTAGTGGCTAGTGCAGTTGCTGCTTGTGTAGAAACAAATACTGATAGTCAGATTTATCTTCCCTCTTACAGTTTTAGAGAGCTATTAAAAGGCATTTCACACAAATGAATAACCAGTATACCAGACTTTGTAGCAGTTTAGCTGTAGACATGTTACTATTATGAGAGAAATACACATTTACAAATCATTTACAACATAAACAAATCATATGCAACTAACAAGAACTTTGAATAATATATTATTCTACAGAATACACTACTTAATATTGTCTACTAGTAAGGGATAAATTATCCCATGCCTAAAAGCTTAGGGATATAGAAATGGTAGGTGTCATTACATGCATGTGGGCTTGGGTGCATGCATGCTTGCCTCAGTCTGTCCCACACTTCTATGCGCAATCCTCCGTCTTTATGAGACCATTACTGTTTTGGCAAGTTTGGGAAAACTTTTACAGAATTAATGATTTTTTTTGCCCAAAATTACAGCCTCTTACAGGCTGTTTCCAATTGGCAAAAACTAACATTGAATCCCAAAATCTGACCCACATTTCCCAAAAAGGATGCAGAACTTTTCCAATAAACTCAATAAATGGTTTATTCAATTTATTTTACAATTATATTTTTATGCCCTTAAATAATAAATTTAAAGATGTAGTTTAACATGCACTTATAAAAAGTTGGAATACTGTTTTTACTATAATATCAATAATTTTTCATTTTCCCCAATTTCATAATTTATCACGCTATTTTTCCAATCCAAAAGGCACAGGCTGTAAAATATAAAGCAAAAGAAAATCACTGCTTATAGTTCAGTTGAGCTGAGTGAGCTCCCTGACTCGAAGCTTCAATCACTAATGACTGATTTTTACTATCCCAGGGCAGCCACACAAAGACTGGCCAGCTGGCTGCCATCAAAGTGATGAATGTGACTGAAGAGGAAGAGGAGGAAATTAAGTTAGAAATCAATGTTCTTAAAAAGGTAGGCTTGGCATTGTCCATGTTGGAGGTTTAATCATACCACTCGACATGTGTATAAGCACATTTTGCATAGCTAGTTGAAACGTTGAAATAAAATAATTTGTGAGAGATTTCTTTTTTACAATGGCTTTTATCATTAGACCATAAAATGCATTATATTTTTAAGTAAGTGTGTGTTTTTTTAAAGCTTTTTGTGATATGCTTGTCTCAAAGACTAATCCATGGACATCCAAGTACCTGCCTAAATACACAGAGACATGTGGATGGCTTGGCACTTCCAAGTAGTACATGCTTAAATAAGGCAAGATTTGGGAATGGCTCATTAAATATCCTCAAAGATCTTTGATTATGAAATTGCGTAATATTTGCCTTAACTTTGTGACTTTATGTATGAGATTTCCTTTCATTCTATCAATAAGTGAGCTACTTTTTCTTTCAGTATTCCCACCACAGAAACATTGCCACCTACTACGGCGCTTTCATCAAGAAAAGCCCGGCAGGGAAAGATGATCAACTCTGGGTTCGTAGTTTACAGAATTTTCAAATAACAATACATGTACAGTGACCCGCGTTTATCCAGATCTCGATAGTTCGGAAATCTCGCGATTCGAGGGAAAGTCAAGGGGAACAGATTTATTATGCAGTATTTTGCCCCGTTAAGTCCGGAATCTCGCATTCCGGATTTGGACGTAGATTTCGCGACACCGATCTGTGTATTTAGCTGTAATTATGTCCCGTTAATCCGGATGCTACCCAACATGGGGGCTTAATCGCCCACCCCCCCGTATGAACAAAAGCGCAATCACCGAGGAGTGAAGTATTGTTTAGGCTTAATTGCCAACCCGTCGTTTAAACAAAAGCGTGCTCACCTAGGCGTGATAGCTAATAGGCGTGACTAAACGTGATTCGACTCCGACTTTAAACTTAAATTGATGTCGGCATTACACAATGCATCTTAAATGACACACTTGGTTAGATGTTTGATTTTCTTTAATGTTTTTACTTTAGCTGAACGCGCGACCAATTAAGAAGCTGATTACAATCGGACCGTCATCACAAAACTGTTAATCATTTAAAATGACATGCTAGTTCAGAAAATTTAACAGTTTGCTTTCACAGTTTTGCATGTTTACCAAAATAAAAATATGATGTTTTGCGTTCCATTCCAACCTATACAGTCATACTACGCACGCCATTCAATATTTCGCTGAAGCTACGAATCAAGAAACGTCATGTCAACGCCTGCAAGCAAGCGTCATCGGGTAGAAGTCCCTGCCAGCGTGAAGAAGCGAAATGAACTTATGCATGAAAAGTTGTGCTATCATTATTTAAGCAATTCATTTAAAACGCATCGAATGTTACGTGTCGCTATTTTAATCATTTCAACATTCTGTTGTATGAGACGGGGTATAAACAAGACTATTGCCAAGCAATATAAGTCCGCTACCTGTGAAACTCTACCATTTTCAGCAATATTTCTAGTCTATTTGTTGCCATAGCAACCAGACGTTGGTACAAAATGAAATGACATGCATAATCTTCATATTGCCATCTATCCATGTTTCAAGTTTCATGAAAAAATATGAAGAACTATAAAAGATATCGCAGGATCCACCATATTCAGCAATATTTCTAGTCTATTTGTTGCCATAGCAATCAGAATTCTTGACGTAGGAACAAAATTAAATGACGTGCATAATGTCCATATTGCTATCTGCCCATGTTTCAAGTTTCATGAAAAAATATGAAGAACTTTAAAAGTTATCGCAGGATCCAGAAAAGTTTGACAGACTGACAGACAGAGAGGAAACCATAAGTCCCTTCCGGTTTCACCGGTAGAGGGTCAATAAAGATATTAAAACAGTATCGCAGTTTTATCTTTTTTTTTCATTTGCCTTTAACACCCTTGATTTGTAACTATATGACGTCACCAGCTTACAGCTCGTGTGCCATCCATGGCAGTGTCTTTTCACTGCGGCAGTATCACACGAGATACACGCAGTCCTCATGGAAAGTGTGTACAGCAACAAAATACAGATTCAATACTAAGCTATTAAGGCTTAACTGTGTGAATGTAATATTCACCAAGCTTTAAGTCGTGTGTGCATGTACTAAAATTTGGTTGCGAGTTTTTGCATTTACATTGTTAAACTAAATGAATGTCTGCGTAACAAGAAAATATCATTCTTGATGCGAAATAAGTATGTAAATGTACATATTAAAACATAAGGTTTATGTCATAAGGTAAATATTTAACTTTTGAAACAGCACTGGTTCGATATTCTGGAAGCTTCGTTAATCCGGAAATTTCTGCCAGAACGGACGTGTCCGTATAAACGCGGGGTCACTGTAGTGATTAATTATGCCCCTGGTAGGGTGGCATATAGCATTTGCACTGTCCATGCATCAGAGTGTCAGTTAGTATGTCAGTCTGTCCGTCCGTCCGAAAACTTTAATGGCCATTACTTTTTCAATATTGAAGATAGCAACTTGATATTTGGCATGCAATTGCATCTCACGGAGCTGCACATTTTGAGTGGTGAAAGGTGAAGACCGTGAAGGTCATCCTTCAATGTCAAATGTCTAATATATGGCCTCTGTCCGTCCGTCCAAAATCTTTAACATTGGCCAAAACTGTTTCAGTATTGAAGACAGCAACTTGATATTTGGCATGCATGTGTATCTCATGGAGCTGAACATTTTGAGTGGTGAAAGGTGAAGGTGAATTTCATCCTTCAAGGTCAAATGTCAAATATATGGCGTCTGTCTTTCCGAAAACTATAACATTGGCCATAACTTGTTCAATATTGAAGATAGCAACTGGATATTTGGCATGCATATGTATCTCATGAAGCTGTACATTTTGAGTGGTGGAAGTTTAAGGTCAAGGTCATCCTTTAAGGTCAAAGGTCAAACAAAAATATATAAATTCAAAGCGGCGTTCTCATGAAGCTGCACATTTTGAGTGGTGGAAGTTCAAGGTCAAGGTCATCCTTCAAGGTCAAAAGTAAAAAAAAATAAATTAACAGCGGCGTTCTCATGAAGCTGCACATTTGAGTGGTGGAAGTTCATGGTCAAGGTAATCCTTCAAAGTCAAAGGTAAAAAATCCCCAAAAATTCAAAGCAGCGCAATAGGGGGCATTGTGTTTCTAACGAACACATCTCTTGTATTCTGATCATTTTGATGTCAATACTTTTGTCTATTTATTAAACTATTAAATGATACTAAAATCAATGGCTCTTAAAAAAATACATTTTGGTATTTTAGTGGAAAGAAGCTAAATAATTTTTAAATTATGTTGAGTGCTGCAGTCCACGTGGTAAGTTTCAAATCCAATACTGGCCAATAGGTCTGGTTATCTTTTTTTATGACTGGCAGAAACTCCATAGTACTGATCATGCAGAAATATTGGTCTTAGAGTTTACTATAAATTTTCTCCACGAGGGTCATTTCTTGTTGTTGTACCCTCACCTTGTATAGTTTGAATGTCCTTGTACAAGGTACATGTATAACAGACTGCAGAGGAAGACAGGGAAAGATTGCTACTGGTAATGTTTGACAATTGTGACTACATAAGTTACTTTATGGACATACAGACACCCTAGATTATATTTCTTGTGAAGAAAAGTACTTGGTGTCTTTGAAAAGATCTTGAGCTTGTTCTGTGTGTCAGGAGATTGAACCCACAACTGACTATGTGAGTGGAATTCTGGAAAAACTGCTGTATGCTGTGCCTAAAGTGTCATCCCAGATTAGCCTGTGCAGTCTGCATGGGCTAATTAGGGACAGCTCTTTCTGCCTTTACTGGATTTAATGAAAAATACCATAAATCTTCCTTGATTAAACTGTGCAGACTGCTTAATGGTACATTGTGTTTGTAGTTGCTTGTTTGTTTCAGTTGGTGATGGAGTACTGTGGGGCAGGGTCTATTACAGACCTGGTCAAAGGTAGTTATTTTATGAGACCATATTTTTCATTCTTCTTAATGAAGGTTTTAATACTTAACTTTCAAAATGCTCTGCATTTGCCCGTTAGTTTGTCCTATGTAACACTTATATGTTTGCTCCATATCTCTAATAGCCTTGATTTTTATAATAATTGAATGAAATGTTGGGCATTGAGATTGAGAAAATCTTCAAAATGCATGAGTGCCTGCTTAAGGTCAAGTTCAGACTGCAAGGTGAAATGTTTGAGCCTCTATTAACATGTTAAGTCCATACATTTATCTCCTTTACCCACTTAAGGATTTGTGTCAACTTTGACACAATGTTTAGGTCATTGAGACAATGTGAAAAAGGCATGAGTCAGTCAAGCTGGCTAGAAATCAAGGCCTTGTTTTAACCCTTTACCACTTAGATAGGTATTTTGACGCATTTGTAGTCCCTTAGAAAGTTACTTTAAATTAAATACCTTTCTTACTAGATTCGAGATTTAAAGGCTTCATTTCCAACCCATAGTTACTGATGAGCAGCAAACAACATAAAACAGATTGTGAGTTACTCGCAGGCTGTTCAGGTTTTATGCTGGTTGCAAAAGCCATTTTCACTGTACTTCTTATGGATAATAATAATGGAGGAAAGGGTTCAATGTGTTTTGTGAGCTATTTCTTATACTGTAAATAACCTGATTTAGTTCTCTATTATTCTGTCATTATATGCTTTCAGCCACCAAAGGGAACTCACTGAGAGAGGAGTGGATTGCCTACGTAGCCAGAGAGATCTTGAGGGTATTTATGTCATTATCACATTGTGATATTTAAGAAATAATATTTTTATATCCTGGTTTGTTGTCGAATAACCCACAGTAAGGAGTATAGATGCGTAGGAATTAAATCATGAGTGCGAAGCACTAGTGATTTGATAACACGCATCTATACAACCATTATAGAAAAATATTATTTCGATTCTAACACGATTCTGATTGATTTGGTTTAAGCTTTAGGACGTGAACTATATTTTTCAATACTCCGCCCTTCTTAGTACAAAGTTCACTCTATAGTGACGTTATTGATGTGTACAAACATATGACGTTGTTTTCATTCATAAATATTTTGCAAATGACGTCACTTCCATTGAAAACAACAATCGTAAAAACTTAATGACGTCACGTTTATTGATGCTACTGAAAAGCTGACATGCTATAAATGTTTTCTGAATTACGCTTCCTAACCAATAACATTCTTTGTAGGTGTGGTTATGCCACTTATCACCAAATATACAATTTGTTGTTTCATTACATTTATAAACATGCTACATTTATTACATTTCTTTCAGAGCGGGTTTTAGCACGTGCATTTTACTGCAATATTTTCTTTATATATTCGGAACTATTTTCGAAACATTAAGCTCCGCCCATAAGTTATTGCAGAATAACCCTCGCTTGATTTCCTTCTTTGTCTATAGAAAACTAGTCGCGTGCCGTGTTAGAATATGTGTTTACCATCTTTATGTCCATATTCATTTGAACAACAATCAGTACAACATTCATATGAGCCTTGTTCTGGGAAATAAGGGCTTAATGCATGTGAGTTAAGTGCTGTCACAGATAAGCCTGTACAGTCGGCATGGGCATATCAGGGACAACACTTTCTGCTTACCGGTATATGGAATTTATTGATTTCATGAAGTCTTTTTGAAAGGAAATTAGTTAAAGCCAAAAATGGTGTCTCTTATCAGCCTGTGTTCACTACACAGGCTATTTTGGGACGACATTTTGTCTTTCCACATGCTGGTCACCATGTTCACCTGTGTGTTAATTTCAGGGCCTGGCACATCTTCACGGGAACCGTGTGATCCACAGAGACATCAAGGGCCAAAATGTCCTCCTTACAGACAATGCTGAAGTTAAACTAGGTGCGTGCCATAAGGATTTTCAGTTTACTGTATAAACATGGTTTTCATAATGAGATGTATGATTTAATATTTTTATGGACTTAACCAGTTCACAGAAATGTATTGCGAAACCTGTCAATTGTTTTTTCTAGGGTTTACAGTAAATGGATTGGATTATGCAGCTTTGGGCTTATGTGTATTGGTACAAATATAAACTCAATCACTGATTGACCAACTGGTTTAACCCTTAACCACTTAGATAGGTATTTTAACGTGTTGTCCCTTACAAAGTCAAATTGAATTAAAGACCTTCATTCTAGATTCAATTTTTAAAAGCTTCATTTCCAACCCTTAGATTCTGATGAGCAGCAAACAGCATAAAACCTGACCAGACTGAGAGTTACTCGCTGGCTGTTCTGGTTTAATGCTGTTTGCACATAGCCATTTTCACTTTGCCTCTTAGTGGAATAGGGCTATAGAACCTCAGAAAGCACATGTTTTATCACTAACTGTTCAGCCTATTAGCTGAGTTACTGAGAACAATAAAGGCGAGGAAGATTAGCACAACAAAAACATAAAGTTAATCGGATCACCCAAATACATGTGTTGTGTACATAGGAAGATCAACATGATCAGTCCATGCTACTATTATAAATGATGTTTTTTATATAGTTATTTTCTATGTTAGTTAAGCTTTGTATCACCGTTGATAATTAGCATTTGTTTTGGTTGTAATGATATTGATATATTATTACCAGGGATCATATTTTCCAGGAACATCAATCGGTCTGGATTTAAATGGGGAAAAAGTGTCCGACAATTTTTATCCGAAATTATGACAAATACGTTAAAATATATACCATTGATTTTGCCATTCATGAAGAGGGTATAATAATGTACAAGTTAAATTGCCTTAAGCATTTTTTTAACGGAACATATGAGTTTTCTCAATTTGTTTTATCATTAGCTTTTTCATTGTTGTTTCGGCAACTGTTTTATCTAACTTTTTATTGTTGTCAATATTATTAATCTGTGTAAGTCTATACCAATGTTTTAAATTGTTGTCGACTCGATACTAGCTTACAAACATGCACTGAACCAAACAAATGTCTGTGCGTAGGTTGGCTACTGGCAATAATAAAACCAAATAGTTCAAAAACAATTCGTGAATGTTATAGTTTGTTGTCGAATAAACCACGGCGGATAGTTAAGATGCGTAGGAATTAAATCACGAGTGCGAAGCACGAGTGATTAGAAACCACGCATCTTAACTTCCGGTCAAGGGTTATTCAACAACAAACAATGAAGTATACGAATTATTCCGATTCTAACACGATTTTTAATAAAGATTTATACAATGTATATTATTTTTCTTGTGTACTATTTTATGTGAAGTTCCGCCCATAAAATAACTTTCGGCTGTTCTGTCAATCAAAACCACAAGTTTCATTCATTTATTGCCGGATTATTACGCTGGTGGAAAATGTTTCGGCATGTTTTGTTTAGTTACAGCGCGTGCTTTCAGTGTATAAGGTCCACCCACTATTATTGCAGAATATCCAATTTTCTTCTTTGTTTATATGAAAGTTTACTGACTGTATCATGCATGAAATGCACAATTTCCACGAGGATAACATCGAGGTTTTAATCTCCAAAGTAACTGTCAACGATTTTATCGTGGACGAGCACACATTACGGACCGATAAGTGTGCTAGGTATAAGCCAGTGAAATTATTGATTGATATTGACACTGGGTTATTCACGCTTGACTAATACACAACTGCGTTCGTTGTTTGGGGTCATACGCTGGTACTAGTCGGCTGACGAGCAATATACTGGTCCTGACCGGTTTAGAGACTGCAGTGAATGGTTTATCACACCTTCGAGCTAAGAATGTAATTAGGGTATGCTAGCATGTGCACTGCGTAATCGATCTCATGACATGGGAATTTTAGCAAACAGAATCGGACCGACTCTTTGGGATTTGCAATCGGTCTTTCATGACCCCAATCGGTCTAGGACCGACAAAACCGAAAATAATATGATCCCTGATCATTATGGATTTCTTATTGTTGCATCTTTACGGTCTTCTGAAAAATGAAAGTCTGAATGCTTGTGTACTTACTCACACATGTGTGCTTGTGTTGTTTTCAGTTGATTTCGGTGTGAGTGCCCAGCTGGATAAGACGATTGGAAGGAGAAACACATTCATAGGGACGCCATATTGGTGAGAAATGTACTCCTTAGAGTTGCAGTTTTCATTATGTATGTTTTGAATGGTTGACTTGGATGAAAGGACTTTAATTTACAACATGTATGAATTGAAAGATTTTTTTAAAACATTTTATTTGTTTGCTAAATTCTATAACATTTGGTCATTTTAGCGCATGGATCAATAGGTGTACCTTATTCTATGAATGTTATGCTTTTATATAGCAATTATGATCATGTATAACATTAAATTGTACATTGTTACCCAGCTACATGTTACATCAGTACTAGATGAAGAGCTAATGTGCAGTATATTGTGTTTTAGCATAACATCATTTTGAGTTACTGTGTTGTTTACGTTGAACTTTCGTACCTAGGATGGCTCCAGAAGTAATTGCCTGTGATGAAAACCCTGACGCCACTTATGATAACAGGGTATGTACGGTTGATGAAATGGAAGTCATAGGACTATACATGACTGTTATTATTTTTTTTAGATATGATTGCTTTTTTGTCCCCTACTGGTAAAACCAGAGGGGCTTATGGTTTGCGCTCTGTCTGTCTGTCTGTCCGTCACACTTTTCTGGATCCTGCGGTAACTTTTAAAGTTCTTCATATTTTTTCAGTAAACTTGAAACATGGATAGATGTCAATATGGAGGTTATGCACGTCATTTCATTTTGTTCCTATGTCAAGAATTCTGCTTGCTATAGCAACAAATATATTTAAAACAAAAATATTTTTGGTGGAGTTACACCGGTAGGGGACAATATTGCTTGGCAATCTCTTGTTGTTCTTAATTTAACCCTATATGTATAGGTGCTCTGGAACTTTAAATGTCAGTTTATAAAGGGAAAAATCAGATTAGATTTTGAATGTGATTGAAATAAAAAGCCCTTATAATTCTATACAATATACTTTGTTGGTAACACTTTGTTATTAAAAGCTGTTACACTTGATTGTAATATTACTGACCTTACTTTTTTACACTTGTTTGTAATATTACTGACCTTACTTTTTTTACACTTGTTTATAATATTACTGACCTTGCTTTTCAGAGTGACTTGTGGTCACTAGGAATCTCTTGCATAGAAATGGCTGAAGGAAAACCACGTAAGTTGAAGCTTATATAATAATTTAGCTTAATCAAAGAGTTGTGTTACTCTCTGGGTATTTTTGTCTTCAGTTTGGTGCACTCCAAAGTCTATGAACTGCCATTCATGATTTTTTTTTTGAGATTTACCGTATTACAATTTTGTAAAAAATGAGGCATGTCAAGCAAGAACTGGGACTTCCCAGGCTGGTTCATTGGAATGCACATTATATATGGTCTTTGCTTGATATACATGGCTTACAACATTTCATGTTCATAAATATTGTTAAGGCAACTTCTAACTAATTGTTAAGTCATCATCATTCACCATCAGGGTCATACATTCTTAAGGGTGACAGATTAAACCAGAAATATAGGCATTGGTGTTGTGCTTGTCTGATTTTGCATTTGCAAGGAAGATTTACATACCTTTGAAGATTTTATTCGCAATATACTCATAAGGCTTTAAAATAACAATATAAAAATGTTATTTTATTGATATTTTTTATATAAGTCAGCTTATTGGGGAATCCTGGTTTATTATGTCACAATCATGTTGATCTCTGTTGAGTCCAACTGGCACAATTCTGTGGGTGTTGCCTGATGTCCCTTGATGGAACAAATCAAGAACAAGATTTACAATGTAGAATCTGAGATTTCCCATAGAGGCATTATAATGTTAAGTAGATAAAATATTCAATCCATAACAAAATGTTGTTAAATTTGTTGTAAGTGAATGTACTTCCATTACCAGCTCATATATACTATTATTATTATTGATATAAATATTTATATCTGGAGCACTGGTCTGATGGTACATATACATGTTGGTGTGTTTTATCTATTCCAGCACTCTGTGATATGCACCCAATGAGGGCCTTATTTCTCATCCCCAGGAACCCACCCCCTCGCCTCAAGTCTTCAAAATGGTGAGCAACCTCAGAACTCTTGTAACACAGTTTATAGTTGGTTGATGTTTTTAAGCTTTCCAAGAGGGGAGTCATAAAGTTGCTGCTTTGTCAGTCTGTCAGAATTATGATTTTTGACGGAGTTAAGTTTTCGTGGGTCTCAAGCGTTATGTCCTGTTAATTGTGTATGTCCTAGTATATTCTATTCTGAGATCTCAGACACTTATAATCCAAATTTGATGAAACTTAAGATGCAGCATCCCTAAACAGTTGACCTGCTGATCAGGTAGTTCAGATCCAAAGATTTTTCAGGGACTTATCGCCCTTTCATTATTAATATGTATGTTTTTGTTTCTGCATGAGTTTCCAGACATGTAATGATCCCATTTTGACAAAGCTTGGTCAGCAGCCCTTATAATGTGGACAAGCTCATCCTTCCAGGACTAATACTTTTTAATGAAGTTGTTGCCCTTTGATTAATAATATGTTGATGCTTGTTTTGGCACAAGTTCTCAGACTATCAACGATCTGAATTTGATGAAACTTGGTTTAATCCTTTACCACTTAAATACATATTTTTATGCATTTTTAGTCTCTTAAAAAAGTTAAATTTAAGACGTTTCTTACTAGATTCAAGTTGATAGGCTTCATTTCCATCCCTAAGATACTGATGAGCAGCAAACAGCATAAAACCTGAACAGACTGCGAGTTACTTGCAGGCTTCCCTGGTTTTATGCTGTTTGCACAAAGCCATTTCACAAGACCTTCCCGCACATTTTTGTCAGGTTGTTTGGATGAAAGATTTTTCAGAAAGTTATGCACAATTTCCCGGAGCAAGGCTCATATTTTTTATATCAATGACACTAACTTACCCTTCCCCCCCTTCCTCTCACAGGTCATCTCGGTTCCACAATTTCGTGGAGACCTGCCTGCTGAAGGACTACACCCAGCGCCCCAACACGGAGCAACTGCTGAAGCATCCGTTCATCCGTGACCAGCCCACGGAGAGGCAGGTCCGCATACAGCTCAAGGACCACATAGACAGACACAAGAAGAACAAGAAAAGTAGGGGCTGGGTTTAGGCTTGGTTTTGTGTTGGCATTTCTTTTGTTTGGATTATTCTTGTTTTTTCTTTACATTATTATCTTCTGGGTTAATGTCTGTTTGGATGAAAATTCATTCATTTATGAAAATCATTCATTTATCAACAGGCACAAGAAGAACAAGAAAAGTGAGCATGCATTTATTTGAAACAATTTCATTTTCATAAATATTGTTGAGGCAACTAATAACCATTTGTGATGGTCAAGTTATCATCACTCACATGTTTAATCATAGATTCTTAGCTGATAGATTAATGGGAAATATGGCAAGGGCGCATAGACCAGCTGATTTTGAATTTGCAAGAAATTATGATTTGTATGTGTGGACCTAGTTTTCAATAGTTTGGAGAGATAGGTTCGCTTACAACTCAAGGACCATAATAACCACACAAGATTAACAAGGAAAATAGGCATGCAGCTGGGGTTTGGGTCTAGGCTTGACATTTCTTTATTCAAAATCATTTTGTTTACATAATTTCTTATCTCAATCCCACTGAACTTACCCTTATCCTCCTGCGTACAACTCAAGGACCATTTCGACTCACACAAGGAGAACAAGACAAGTAGACCTTTAGAGAGGGGTTGAGTTGGGGCTTGACATTTGAGCCTGCCTCAGGAAAAAATGAGATTTTGACACATGTGCATAAAGTGTCATCTTCTATTAGCTTGTGCAGTCTGCACAGACTAATCAGGGATGACTTTTTCTGCTTGTTCCCGAAATGGTGAAAAAAAACAATGGTAGTTTTGTATTTGTGTTTCAGTTGAGGACCATGACACAGAGTATGAGTATGAGGGGAGTGATAACGAGGAGGAGGAGGAAAAACCAGGCGAACCCAGGTGAGGCAAACCGCTATGGTCTCTTACAGTCTTTCAAGACTATGAACATACCCACATAATCTGACCTCAATTTGAACTTAACAAATGAATTTTATCTATCAACACTTTCAACTCACCCATATCTAAAGCTTTTGAAATAAAATGTGAAATTTGTTATCATTGTGAGGTCTGGATAAGCAACACACTTGTCCTGCCTAGTGATCCTCACGTTTCAGAATTACATGCCCTTAAAGTAAGCCCCCTGCCCTCTCCGTTGCTATATGTCATCACCATAAGGGTACATGTTAAAAATATTTTACATGCCCATTTATCTACATTCTCTGAATTATGTGCTCTTGAAATAAAGATGTTATGAGATTGTGGAGAGAAGTACTTCTAGATTTCTATAGTAAATGAATTTTCTCCTGAATTTCATCAAAGCCATAAAGTGTAGCTGTTGAAAACACCATTTCCATGCCCAGTGATTCACACAATTCTGAGTTAAGTGCCGTTAAACATAGCTATTTTTATGACAGAAGCATAAAATGCTCAAAGTTTCTGGAGAAAACTGCAGGCACGGTTCTCAAGGGATTGAATTTAAATTGGAAATATATAATCACAATTAGGTGAAGATCACATTCATATTTATGCCCCCCTTCGAAGAAGAGGGGGTATATTGCTTTGCTCATGTCGGTCGGTCGGTCTGTCAGTCTGTCGGTCCGTCCACCAGGTGGTTGTCAGACGATAACTCAAGAACGCTTGGGCCTAGGATCATGAAACTTCATAGGTACATTGATCATGACTCGCAGATGACCCCTATTGATTTTGAGGTCACTAGGTCAAAGGTCAAGGTCACGGTGACCCGAAATAGTAAAATGGTTTTTGAATGATAACTCAAGAACGCATACGCCTAGGATCATGAAACTTCATGGGTAGATTCATCATGACTTGCAGATGACCCCTATTGATTTTGAGGTCACTAGGTCAAAGGTCAAGGTCAAGGTGACCCGAAATAGTAAAATGGTTTCCGGATGATAACTCAAGAATGCACACACCTAGGATCATGAAACTTCATGGGTAGATTGATCATATTTTGCAGATGACCCCTATTGATTTTGAGGTCACTAGGTCAAAGGTCAAGGTCACGGTGACCCGAAATAGTAAAATGGTTTTCGGATGATAACTCGAGAACGCATACGCCTAGGATCATGAAACTTCATAGGTAGATTGATCATGACTTGCAGATGACCCCTATTGATTTTGAGGTCACAAGGTCAAAGGTCAAGGTCATGGTGACCTGAAATAGTAAAATGATTTTCGGATGATAACTCAA
Source organism: Dreissena polymorpha (assembly GCF_020536995.1). NCBI lineage: Eukaryota > Metazoa > Mollusca > Bivalvia > Myida > Dreissenidae > Dreissena > Dreissena polymorpha. Next base: position 36,251,981 of record NC_068360.1, read on the forward strand.
GTACGCTTTTGCCTAGGATCATGACACTTCATAGGTACATTGATCGTGACTCGCAGATGACCCCTATTGATTTTAGGTCACTAGGTCAAAGGTCAAGGTCACAGTGACAAAAATCGTATACACTCAATGGCTGCCACTACAACGGACAGCCCATATGGGGGGCATGCATGTTTTACAAACAGCCCTTGTTTTCATTCTACTTGTTCCTTAGTTGCATGCCCCTAGGTTATATTACCATCAAGAAAGACATTTTGATGGAAGGAAAAGTAGAAATGTTTTAAGGTTATGGAGCAAACTCTGTCCCTAATTCTCACTCCATTGCATTTTTACTTCAAATGTGTCATCACCATGAAGTGTGAATTGCAAGGCACAGTTTTCACCTGCAGGGATCCATTTTACTTCTTAATGATGTGCCCTTGAACTTAGCAATGGGCCATGCTGATCTGTCAAAGTGTTGCGCAGCGCAAGTATTGTAATGTTCTTTTGTGACAAAGCTTAAGTTGTTTTTGCTTTTATTGTACATTGTAAAATGTTCAGTAAATATTGTTTAAAAATTCCAGGAATCTTGAAATTAAAGTTCCTTTGGCTATGTGAAAAATGACAATAATACTGTAAAAAACATGTGGATTTTTGACTTAGTTTTTAAGTACATTCTGTTTCAGTTCCATCTTACAAATTGGTCCAGGGGAGTCCACTCTACGTCGGAACTTCCAGCGAATTCAGGAGCACGAGTCAAAGTCTCCATATGCAGTGCCAAATGCCAACCCTCGCCCAGTCATTGCAGGTCAGCCTGGGCCAGCCTCGGCCCGGGCGCATGAGCGCAACCCTGACAGGCCACATAGCCACCACCATCATCAGCAGCAGCCTCACCCGCAGCAACAACAGCAGCAGCATCGGCCTACGTCTGCTGGGCAGGCACAGAGACCGGTCTCAAGCCAGTTTCAGGTAGAAATATTGGCCCATATGAAGCAAATTCTTATTTTCTTTGCTCAACTCAGAACATGAGGTTTGAGTTTCAAATCAGCTGAATATTGAGAACATCAGGCAGCTTACAAACAATTTCAAATCTCAGCTATAAGAATGTGCACTTTGCCCCGTTGGTGCAAAAAGGTACCATGTGACATGGAAATTAGAAGGCACATGCTACCATGTGACATGGAAATTAGAAGGCACATGCTACCATGTGACATTGAAATAAGAAGGCACATGCTACCATGTGACATTGAAATAAGAAGGCACATGCTACCATGTGACATGGAAATTAGAAGGCACATGCTACCATGTGACATTGAAATAAGAAGGCACATGGTACCATGTGGCATTGAAATTAGAAGGCACATGCTACCATGTGACATTGAAATTAGAAGGCACATGCTACCATGTGACATTGAAATAAGAAGGCACATGGTACCATGTGACATTGAAATTAGAAGGCACATGCTACCATGTGACATTGAAATTAGAAGGCACATGCTACCATGTGACATTGAAATAAGAAGGCACATGCTACCATGTGACATTGAAATTAGAAGGCACATGCTACCATGTGGCATTGAAATAAGAAGGCACATGCTACCATGTGACATTGAAATAAGAAGGCACATGCTACCATGTGACATTGAAATTAGAAGGCACATGCTACCATGTGACATTGAAATAAGAAGGCACATGCTACCATGTGACATTGAAATAAGAAGGCACATGCTACCATGTGACATTGAAATAAGAAGGCACATGGTACCATGTGACATTGAAATAAGAAGGCACATGGTACCATGTGACATTGAAATAAGAAGGCACATGCTACCATGTGACATTGAAATAAGAAGGCACATGCTACCATGTGACATTGAAATAAGAAGGCACATGCTACCATGTGACATGGAAATAAGAAGGCACATGGTACCTTTTTGCTCCAAATGGGCCACATATTCCTCTTTAAACTCATGGCTCAGTTGGACCCTTTACTGAACAAAAAGCTTCAATGAACACCAAATCAAGCATCGTGGTTTACCTCCATTAAAAAAAAAATGAAAAAGAAGTTTAGTCAAAATATGGTCTTCAGTATGTTCGTTATACAAGGCTATTATGTATCAATCCTTTGTTGCCTTGAGGGCCATGTTGGATTGACACATCTTCATAGCACTGTTGTTTTTTTATGTCACTTTTGACAAAACGTCACTTTCAGCTTTTATGATATATTTTGTTTGAAGAAAGTATCTTCTTAGCAAAATTTCAGTTTAAGCTGAAAGTGTCATCCCTGATTAGCCTGTCCGGACTGCACAGGCTTATCTGGGATGACACTTTACGCACATGCATTAAACTCCCTTTTTACAGAGCAGGGGACTACAGACACATCATAATGAGGAGCTAAAGGTTAAAGGTTTGGGTTTAAGCACTGAAGGTCATACATCTTATTTAGAAAAAACATGTAGTTTGTTTTCAGTATAAGTCAAATACTTGCTTAGTGTATGTCAGTGAATCATTGTATAAGTTCTTTCATGTTGAAGCAAGTGTGAAAGGCTTATCAGGGAATGCACTTAACGGGCATGCATTAAGCCCAGTTTTTTCCCCGAATGAGTCTTAGATATTAGCGTGTATTTGCAGCAGCCAGCAGTGCGGCACGCAGTTCATGAACAGTTACCCAATAAACCTATGCAGCCTAGGATCACAGGTGAGTCACACAGATCAGATTAAGTGTTTTTTTTCCTTAATTTGGAAAAGTACCTGTACCATACAAATTGGAAAAAAACTAGCGCCCAAAACTCTGATATTGGGAAAATGTGTGTCGTGAAGTCTTCCGATTTTGGGAATTATGGGTCTTTTTAATTATTTGGTATAAATTGCACAAATCATTTTGCTGGAAAAGTGCATTGTCAGTGCTCATTTTATTTGTTAACTTGCAGATATTGCGCTTTTAGAAAAAAGTTGACAAAATTTTCCTTTCTTTAGGAAATGTTTCAGACGGCAGTTTTGTAGTTTTTCCTCAATTGGGAAAGTACGTTTTAAGGGTACTTTATAAAGAAAGAAAAATGTTAGTTTTGTTGCATATATTCTTTTATTCTCAATAAAAATCTGCTAATTCAAGATTTTATCACTGACGATAGAGATTTATTTAAGTTAGCTTGACCTGCAAATCGGTTTATCAATCAGTCCTAGTGTTGTGAACACTATCTTTTGACTCATAAACAACCATTTTAATAAATAAATACTCCATTTTAGTTTGAAATATATAGTGTTCTACCAAACATGTGGTACTTCATAAATAATATGTTACAATGTATTGAATGACTTAAGAGTGTATTAATATCTCATGCAGAGGTAGTGGGGGCTTACATTAATTATTTTTTGATTTCTGATGCATGCTCTTTGACATATTTTTTGTTGTTGTAATGCTATAAACTGTAAGCACATGAAAACCATTATCAGTTTAAAAATTTATTTTTCCCTGGTGTGAAAAAAACACACATACAAACACAATTAGATCAGCTTTGATTTAATTTGTATTAAAAGATTTATAAATCAATATTAATGTTTGTTTTGTGTTGATTTACTTAACATAGGAATCCCTTTAAGAGACACAATCCCATTCTGCTGGTATCAAACTTAAAAAAAGTTATGTTGTGATTATGTTTTCTGACAAAATTCCCCACAAGTTACAATTTGATACTATCACTTTTAATGTGTTTTCAATTTGCATTTTTCTCCAGCTTTCATTGTTGTTCTTGCTAATACAAGTTGCTATGTTGTTATTGAAGACCAGGGGAAACAAAGCGAAGATAAAACTGCGGACCTAGCCCCTGAAGGTTGTGTCATACAAACCTGTACATTTTATGAACTTGTTTGGTTTTAAATTAGCATTTAGCAAAAAGTGCTTGTGCGCTAACATAATAAATTTTTGCTTCACTAGCTAGTGTTTGCTTTTACAATTTAAAAATGCAAGACATTTTTACAGGCTTTAAACCTCTAGCTGTTTATAAGCGAGTGTTTTTTAGCGAATGTTCTGGGAAAACTGGGCTTAATGCATCAAGTGTTGTATCAGATAGCCTGTGCAGTCTGCAGAGGCTAATCAGGGACCTCACTTTCTGGCTACACTGCATTTATGTTTACAAAATACTTCAATTGAACGAAAAATTTCATTAAAAGCGACGCTTTTAAGTGTCGCCCCTGATCAGCATGTGCGGACTGCACAGGCTAATTTGAGACAACACTTGATGCACATGCATTAAGCCTAGTTTTACCAGAATGAGCCTCATTTTATAACATGCAGCTTATCAGGTTCCCTTTCTCTTTGACTTTTTCATTGAAATATGCATTCCAAATCCGATCAACTGTCCATAAAATGTACATGAGTGGCATCAAAAAAAATGTAGATTAGCACAGCATATCAGTCCTGGCACTTACATTTACTAATGAACTAGCACAAGACTTTGTCATCTTGAAGACTGGTTGTAAGACTGTGGTATATACAAACAATTTAGTAGCAGATAGGGTAGTATTGTATAAACCAACTGTTCTTACACAAGTAAGCAGTGCTTCCTAGTAGTCTGTGCATGATCCAGACTTATCCAGTGTTTCCTCGCAGCCCTTTGTGGTTGGCTCTTGGGGGCTTTGAATTGGGAAAAATAATCCCCAGAATACTAACATCAAAGTATCTTGTGTGCCATTATTGTATCAGTATTGTTTATTGAATTTAAACATGTGTTATTGTTATTGCCAATTTAGCTATTAAGTGTAAATATGTAACTGTGTCTATTACATTTATGTCATTTATCAGGGGTGACTACGAATCAAGATATTGAGTTGGTTGATTTCTGTAAAAGTTGTTCCCCTTGACAATTCTTATCACAATCTTAGATTTCTGTACAGTTTTCTCTCTAGTTTGGGGTGTTTTGCCTGTTCTTTGCTAAACAGGTTATTGTTTTCTCAATATAAGTAAAGCATGTGAGAATTACAATCAGACATCTATATTGAATACAGTCATTGTTATGTGATAGGAAAGTTTAAACTGTTCAATTTTGTTGGACTATTTTAGTATTTATGGTTTTTTTCAAATTTATGTTACAATGAAAATCCTTTTAATGTCACAAACAGTCAACGGGCAATCACCAATACCTGAAGAAGATGCATTTCATAAACCTGTACAAGAACAACTTTAAATGTATTATTATGTAATGGCAGTTGCATGTGCAATGGTAAGTGGCTTAGCTGAAGTAGAATTGAAAAGAACTGTGCTTTTGCTACTGTGAACAAAGTAAGATTTTCCTTTACACAATTGTGTTTGTTATATGCAGTAATCTTTTACAAAGAATGTTATTTCAGCCTTGTGATATTACCAATTATGATTGGAAAAATTACTTAGGAAAACATCTGATATTCCCCTGCCAAGGGCGGAGGAATGTAGAATTGATGTTTGTCTGGCTGTCAGTCTGTCCATCTGTCCGTCTGTCACAAAATTTATTATTGGCAGGAGGATATCAATTTTAAGAATTCGCTTGTTTTCTCATGATTTTAAATGCTTAGATTGTATTGTCAGTCTGTACATAATTATGACACACACAAAGTGATGTGGGAATACTTGGTAATTAATATTAAGATTAGTTGATATGTAATAGTGCTCACCTAATATATTGATAGCATTTTGAAAACACATTTCATTTGCATGCAAAATTATATGCTTAGCATAATCTTCTTAATGTTACCTCAGACTCCATCATTGTCACTGTTAATATTCAATAGAACTTCAGTAGCAAATTCTTTGCAGTAAACATGTGTTGTGAAAATAAATGTACATCTTAATAAACATCTAATCATTTGAATTTTGTAAATGAAAAAATCATTATTTTTGCCATGTAACTGCTAAAACCTAGTTGTGTGTTAGTTTTAAGTTGTTTTTAATACATTGTTTTTTTTTAATAAAAAAGATTTGATGAAAAGATGCGTAAAACAGAATTGTGTGTTTCTCACATTTTTAGCTTACCAGAGCACAACGTGCTCATGAAGAGCTTTTGTGATCGCCTTTTGTCCGTCTTGCGTCGTCCGTCGACAACATTTTGCCTTGTGAACACTCTAGCGGCCACATTTATGCCCGATCTTCATGAAACTTGGTCAGAACATTTGTCCCATTGATACCTCGACTGAGTTCAAAACTGGGTCATGCTGGTTCAAAAACTAGGTCACTAGGTCAAAAAAAGAAAAAACCTTGTGAACACTGTAGAAGTCACATTTGATGCCAAATCTTCATGTAACTTTGTCAATTTTTTTTCTAAATGATATGTTGGTTGAGTTCAAAAATGGTTCCGGTCCGTTGAAAAACATGGCCGCTAGGGGGCGGGGCAGTATTCCTTATATGGCTATAGAGAAACCTTGTGAACTTTCTAGAAGTCACAATTTTTGCCCAATCATCATGAAACGTGGTGGAAAGATTGGTTTCATTGATATCTCGGACAAGTTCGAAAATGGTCCAGATCGGTGAAAAAACATGGCCCCCAGGGGGCCGGGCAGTTTTCTCTATATGTATATAGTGAAAACATGTGAACACTCTAGAAGTCACATTTTTGGTCCAATGTTCATGAAATTTGGTCAGAACATGTCTTTTCTGGATATGACAGTTGAGTTCGAAAATGGTTACGTTTGCTTGAAAAACATGGCTGCCAAGGGGCGGGGCATTTTTCCTTATATGGCTATATATGACTATAGTAAAATCTTGTTAACACTCTAGAGGCCACATTTATTGTCCAATCTTCATGAAATTTGCTCAGAAGATTTTTTTCAATGATATCTTGGATGAGTTAAAAAATGGTAACCTTTGCTTGAAAAACATGGCTGCCAAGGGGCGGGGCATTTTTCCTTATATGGCTATATATGGCTATAGTTAACACTCTAGAGGCCACATTTATTGTCCAATCTTCATGAAACTTGGTCAGAAGATTCATGCCAATAATATCTTGGACGAGTTCGAAAATGATGCCGGTTGGTTAAAAAATATGGCCACCAGGGGGCAGGGCATTTTTCCTTATATGGCTATAGTAAAACCCTGTCAACACTCTAGAGGCCACATTTATTTCCAATCTTCATGAAATTTGGTCAGAAGATTGGTCTCAATGATATCTTGGATGAGTTCAAAAATAATTATGTTTGCTTGAAAAACATGGCTTCCAAGGGGCGGTCTTCATGAAAATTGGTCAGAAGATTTGGCCCAATAATATCTTGTTATTTCAGGTGAGCGACTTTGGGCCTTTCAGGCCCTCTTGTTTTTATAAAGGTCCTAAGACTTTTTCATTGAGGCTATACATATATGCATGCTTTTAGTTGTGACATAAAATAAAAAGGGGAAATAATATTGTGTCATAGATTTGCATGTTGGTTGTATGAAACACAGATTTGTAATCTTTTCTACAGAAACTGTATTTTACACCAAGTACTGGTTTAGTTGTGTAATTGTAAGAAATGGATGATCCCCCTAAATTGTGTTTGTAAAGGAACTTGAAGTTGTATATTGTACAAGCCCAATGTTTTTTGGTTTCTCAGACATTTTTGAAAAAGCTGTTTTTTGAAAATTATATATTTTAAGTTATAAATAAATGAACAATCAATAAATTCACAAACAATTTAATGAAATTTAGACTAGTAATACATAATTTGTTTTGTTATAAAAGTGTTAGAGATTTGCACCTTATATGGTACTTACCCTGTCAAATTGTTACATATTTTAGAATGATAAGTTGACATGAAAAACATTTGTATCAAGAATATTAATTGTGTAAAAGACTAGCGTCTATGTCTATTCTTAATTCCTAAGTCCATAAATGGGTAGTTTAGTACAAGTCTAGGCCCACGTGATATAATAGCAATCAATCTTAAATGTTTAACTGATAGCATGTAAACAAATTACACAACGGTATTATATTGTTCACATTAACATGTTATATCCCAGTTTTGGTGACATTTGGATAAATGTTGATCACACATGGATACATAACTACATATGAGTCATGCACTTGGACAAAAGGGGGCTTAATGAATGTGCGTAGAGTGTCGTCCCAGATAAGCATGTGCAGTCTGCAGAATGTGCGCAAATTGTCGTCCCAGATAAGCATGTGCAGTCCGCAGAATGTGCGCAAAGTGTCGTCCCAGATAAGCATGTGCAGTCCGCAGAATGTGCGCAAAGTGTCGTCCCAGATAAGCATGTGCAGTCCGCAGAATGTGCGCAAAGTGTCGTCCCAGATAAGCATGTGCAGTCCGCAGATGCATATAAGGGACTACACGTTCTGCCTAGACTAGATTTTTGTTTAGCAGAAACTTTCATTAAATGATAAAAGTGGAAAAGGATGTCCCTTATTAGCCTGTGTGGACTGCACAAGCTTATGTGGGACGACACTTTCAGCACAGACTCTGGAATGACTCTTAAAGCACAGACATTAACCCTTACAGCGCTGGAACCGAATTTTAAAGGCCTTTGCAAACAGTTTGGATCCAGATGAGACGCCACAGAACGTGGCGTCTCATCTGGATCCAAACTGTTTGCTATTCTGATAGTATTCTTTGAAAAAAAATGAAAATATATGCTTATTTTAGAAATTCAGCAGACGACATTTTAGCAGACAACAAATTTCCCAGCATCCAAAGCGTTAAAGCACAGACATTAAACTATGAATTCCAACAACTAGGCTCATATCTACCACGCTTAGAAATGATATCAGTAAGACTTAAGTGTGAAAATAATTTTGAAATGAATATTATATCCATCGCCCATCAATATAACATCAATCAGTCGTGTTTCAGAAGTGCGTCACATAGCCCCGTCCCAACACCAAGGGTCTCCACATGAAGTGAGGAACTCTCCATACCGGCCACCAACACAACCCACCCCTACCAAACCAGAGGTATATTTAACACTTCCCCACTCAGAAGCAAAATATAAATGGCTATATGCAAACAGATTAAACCAGAACAGCCCCTGAGTAACTCGGAATCATTTTGCTCCCCCTTTTCCCACCACAATTTGTCGCAACCGGGGATATGTATTACAAACAAATCGGATATTTACTGACGTATTTTTTTTATAATTAAAAATCAGAAATTGTCAAATTTAAGTGCTGACTAAAAAAATGACGAAATTTGTGTGGTGACAAAAATAAATGGTTTCACAGTATTATTGAATATGATGAACAATCCCAATCAGCAAACAAATTAGTCTAGATCGGAAAAATTTTGACTAAATGCCTGTGTGTAAAATGTTGTCCTAAATAAGAGTGTGCAGTCTGCTCAGGCCTTTTAGAGACATCACTATCAGCTTGTATGGAATCTTTTGTTTGAAGATTGTCTCTTATGTCTCATATAAACGACCACTGCAGACGCCGGAAAGTGTTGTCCCTGTTAAGTCTGTGCTTCACTGATACGACACTTTACAAGCATGGATTAACACTTTCCCACTTAGAAGCTAAGTGAAAATGGCTATGGGCAAACAGCATAAAACCAGAACAGCCTGTGAGTAACTCGCAGTCTGTTCAGGTTTTATGCTGTTTGCTGCTCATCAGTATCTAAAAGTTGAAACGGAAACCTTTAAAACTTGGATCTTGTAAGAAGGGCCTTTAATTAAATGTATCTTTCTAAGTGACTACAAATGCATGAAAATACAAATGTATGTGGTAAAGGGTTAAGCCTTGTGTCTCCAGAGAGAGTTTCAAATGCCCCATGTTGTTCACAGGACCTGGATGTGTTGGCTGCCCACCTGAACCAGCTCGGAGCAGAGATCAGGCCTCCTGCCCGTACCGTGGTGCTGGCCGAGGACATCAGCTCTGATGAGGATGAGGAGGACGAGGATGAGGAGGAGGTGGGGGCAGGAGACCGTGATGGAACACTTCCAGCGTCTGAACCGGCCAGACCTTTGTGAGTAGCTTCTGGTCAATTAGCAGGGTTTTTTTTCCATCCCACATCATGCATGTATTGACAATGTCTGCAGTATAAACAAAGGTGGAAATCACCTCTTGTTGAAAATAGGAAAACATAATGTTGTAAAATGATAGCATTTGATATTATTATGTCCATTTAATGCTTCGCGTGTTGTTGTTTTCGGAAAAAAAACCTGGACAACAGGTTAATGTTTTTGGTTTAATTAGCCTTGTTACATATCCATGTATATATCAAGGCCAGGGCTGCTCTTGCTTGGTTCAAATCTGCTTTTCCCTATATGTTTTTCCCTATATGCTTTTGCCTTTTTTTTGGCCACCTAGAAATATTATCCATTTTTTAGCCATTCTTAAGTAAAAATCTTCAATGTGTATACACTGCATTTACATAGTATATCTTAACCAACAATTACAATCCAAACAAAAGAATAGTTACTATATTTATGCCCCCCTTCGAAGAAGAGGGAGTATATTGCTTTGCTCATGTCGGTCGGTAGGTCGGTCGGTCGGTCCGTCCACCAGGTGGTTTCCAGATGATAACTCAAGAACGCTTGAAGGATCATGAAACTTCATAGGTACATTGATCATGACTCGCAGATGACCCCTATTGATTTTGAGGTCACTAGGTCAAAGGTCAAGGTCACAGGTGAAGGTCACAGTTACTGGAAATAGGCATTATAAGGATTTAGCATGGTTCAAACAAGGGAAACAACTACGGTTTATGCATGTTCTTTTTATTACAGATTTGCCTCCCTTTAGTTCATTCAAAATCTCATTTTACAGCAGCGATTCCTAATCTGACCTGTAAATGAGCCCCATATTTACTGCCAGTGCTAGGTTACCTTTTCCCATTTGATCATTCTTATGTATTGGTATTGTAATGCTGCTACTGCTGCTGCTACTGCTACTGCTACTACTACTACTACTACTACTACTACTACTACTACTACTACTACTACTTCTACTACTACTACTTCTACTTTGAGTTTTTTTATGCCCCCGAAGGAAGGCATATAGTGATCGGAATGTCCGTCCGTCCGTCCGTCACACTTTGCGTTTAGGTTTCGAAAAATGCACATAACTTCTATGTCCCTTCAGATAGCAATTTTATATTTGGCATGCATGTGTATATGGACAAGGCCTTTCCATACGCACACAAATTTTGACCCCTGTGACCTTGACCTTGAACTAAAGGTCCGCGTTTAGATTTCGAAATCTGCGTTTAGGTTTTAAAAAAAGCTCATAACTTCTATCAAGTGTTTATAGAGGGCATAAGTCATCCTATAGTGACAGCTCTTGTTTTATTGTGGATTAGCGCAATAACTAAGGAATTTCTTATATTACTTAATTAGTATGTTCATTTGTTATATGGGCTGTAAAAACTGAGAGATCATCAATTGTCACCATAATTGTTAATAGCAAATAAATAATAATTAATATTGACGCCCCGCTAGACAATTGCAAAAAATGTGTCATGAGACTCAGGGGTTATAGAGGATTAAAAAAATAGGGCCTACAAAATTCACCCCAGGGGGGGGGGGGGACAAAAGTGTGTTTGGCTCACGGCCTATATGGAACACATATATACTTAGAATCAAACCAAATAAACCTGCTAGCTTTGAAAACTGCTTCCATTATGATGACACTTCTAATGGTAGCACATGGGAAATACAAGTATGCTTTTCATTACTTGGCAAATACTGCTTTCTGATTGCATAATAAATTCATTTAAAGCCTGGTAGACTCCACCAAGGGGAGGAGCTATGGGTTGACTGGCTAGATCTCTGGAATAATTTTCCAAGTATGCATGTTTGAGATGCAGCGCATATTGGTTTAAGATTTGGTAACTTTCAAAGTTGGTACCAAACATGGGGCTTGTTACAAAGCCTTTTTAGGGGAGAAGGTCTTTTCCTTCCCTGAGGTGGTTCTTAAAATATTTCGATAATTATGATGAAAACTTACAACGGTAGTAATTCATTACTGTTTTAATCAAAGTACTCAAAGTACTGGTGGGGCGATTTTGCTCAAATTTTTCGGTCGTTAAAACACTTTACACCTTGATGCCAACCAATCACCTTTTTTGAAGAAAACAGATGGAAGTAAGGAAGGCTGACCATGGAGACAGGCTGTCAACATTATATGATTTAGCTATTGGGGTTAAATGTAAATGCTTTTTGAAACAAGTGTTTGTCGTATTTGCCAATTGATAGCTAAACTGCGAAGATATAATACACTTACCCAGTTCCAAACTTGACATAGATCTGATAAAGACAAGCATTTTTAATTAGTACAGTAAGGTTTGTGGATCATTATTGTCTAAGTACACGGGCCTCCGTGTGTCAAAGTATAATGTTATATAATCCATTGAGTATCAAGTAAGATACGGCAAATGTTAGTTTTTGAACAATCGGATACTAAAGGTCAATGTCAACCAGGGGTCAAGGTAAAAAAAGTAAACAGAAAGGATTTTTTTCCAAAGGGGTGTAACGTCGAAGAATTAAGTAAATCCATTCAATAATAGGGAAAAAAAGTATAACCTTCATGGTACTCAAACCCACGACCCCGTGCTTAACAGTATCTTGCTGTACCGACTGAGCTAGCCGGACGAACACAGTAATCTTCGCAAAAGTATAATTAAAAAAAATCAAAGAATTTCCTATAGCTTTGACATCTTCTGATAGGTCATTATGTGCAACGGACAATACCTATGTATTTTGTCACAGTGTTTTTTGTGGCGCATTAATCATCAGATTGGAGCTATTTTGCTTGCGAATGCAGAATCTGGAGATGCGAAGTGGTTGGATGCAGAAACGGACTGATTTCTTTGGTTTACGTTTATAATGTTACCTCTGGGGTGAATTGCAGAAGGCAATCGCCCCAAAAATAATTCAAATATTTTGTTGTTGCTGGATCAATGTGTTTTTGTCCTTTTCAGACCACCGGAGGGATACAATGAGAATACTCTGAAAACACTGTCTTCCATGGTTGTACATGAAGGTATGTACCTTGAATTTCACATTTTAGTTGTATGTCCCTTTGATTTCACATTTTAGATGTATGTCTCTTTGATTTCAGATTTTAGTTAAGTCTCTTTCATTTCGCATTTAAGTTGTATATCCCTTCGATTTCACTTTTTAGTTGTATATCCCTTCGATTTCACATTTTAGTTGTATGTCTCTTTGATTTCACATTTTAGTCGTATGTCCTATTGATTTCACATCATGGTTCGACATTAACTTTTTTTACAGCAAGACCATTGGACCGGCTTCTCTTAAAATTTACTAGCCTGAATCTGATGTTTACTAGACCATAAATGACGTAGCAAATGAACACAATTGTGTCATGTAACTGTTTAATCTGGATTTATCAGTAAATAATCAGGGAAAACCAGAACGTTATTTTGATGCATAAAGTGCTGCAACAATATACTGGTTTATTATATACCTGTTTAACGCATTTAACAAAATACAGGTTGTATCAATCGTTGAAATAAGAAATCCCGTATTACGCTACTCGCTGTTTCCAATTCCGTATTACCATACTAGCCGGACTACTTTGACCCATTTAATGACGTCACATTCCGCGCATAAATATTTTATATTACAACATATTTTACGTAGTATATCGTGTGACGTCATTTCTGTGATGAAACACAATAGTTTTATCTAAACTCTCTGCAATTTAAGGACCTGTCGGATGTGGTGTTTTTTAACAGTAAACTATTTGTTAAAGATATCGAACGAATTTAAAACATATTTTGGAGTGTGTGTTTATTATGCTTAAATGTTGATTTCCATAGGAATACAATAAAATAGTGTGGTTTAAACTAAGTTTCGATAAAGACTTGGAAGAATAGAAGTGGAAGTGCATATTGTTTCAACGTTTTTGTTTCAAACATCAGATTAAAGTTGTCAACTTAATTGTTATACACATTGGATTAACGATGGCATTAAGGTAAGCGTGTCGGAAACCTGTGTTTTCCCGGTTCGAATGTTTGAACGTTAATTTACATAAACTGTATTCATACGCGTCTAAAAAACTATGGCGTACCATTTTAGTCATTGTTTTGTCAGTTTTGTTAAAGTAAACAATACGTTAACTGTTTTCGTTAGTTGTTGTATATAATTTTAATAAAATGAATATTATGCTAGTCAATTGTTCCAAGAGTTTGTATCACTCTTGTGGCCTGTGCTATTTCGCATCACACTCGAGGCTCTGCCTCTCGTGTGATACGTCATCACACAATCCACTCGAGTGATACAAACTCTTGGAACAATTGACTAGCGTAATATTCCGTATATATCGGTATATATCGCAATACGCAATCGGCATATTATATTGCGATACGATTTTCATCATACCGGTACGTAAATTTTACAAAAATTAATCCACTTTTCGTCTAGAAAAGCCATGATATAAAGGTAAACAAAACAAAGCGGTGTTTAGTAAAAATAAATTGTTACGTAAAAATAGCATTCTAAAAAGTCTATTATACGGAGTAGCGTTGTAACATGGGAGCATTCGTTTGATGCTTTTGAAAAATTATCGTTGAATTAATTACGGACAACTGTAACTGGTTCGTTCGATTCTGAAATGAGCATTATTAAATTTATAATCCGAATTTCGGAAACACGCTTCCAAATTTTAATGCTAACGTGACAATAAAAAATTATAGCGTCAAATAAAAAGTGCTTTATCCTTTGTCTCAATAAAAAGCGCGCAAAAGTTATGCAGACATGTAGAACGTTGCATGGAAAGTGTGGGTGTATTTGTGTTGTATAAAAACGGGAACATCACGTCATGCGATTTACGCATGTTCAGTGGAAACAAACCCGCCCCGATTTGACGTTATTTCATCACATCTTTAAATAGTAACCAATGCCAAAATGTATTTGATACTTAAGAAAATTGGCGAATGTTTGTGTTTCTTGTTATTCTTTAGCACTTTTATACCAAATATTTACCAGAATTTGCTTTAAAACTGGAATGTACGGGATTTTCAGGTAATTGGCGAGTTATACTTCTGGTACAAGTTAGCAATATATTGCGATATATTGCAATACGGGTTTTTGAACTGACAATATATTGCAATACGCTTTTTGGCGTATTGCTGCAGCACTAGATGCATAGAGTAAACAGCTTTTGCTTTTCTTCGTCAAGTTCAAGCCATGGGAACTCAATTTTCCATTTAGGATAAAATTGACGTTTTCGTTTTTCTTAATATTTACGTTTCCTGTCAGTTTTACCATCGGATTCTTCTTTATTAACTGATTTGTCAGACGAAAATCTGAACTTGAACAAAGCCATTTTTTACATTACATTATCTCGTCTGCTACGCCAAAATGTTTACATTGACGATACTGATTTTCGATAGAAGTGGTAACAAACATGAAAAGTTTTACAACACTGCAGAATATCATTAATATTCTCGACAACTTAACCAATGGAAAAAAGCAATATCTGCGGGATGCCCTCCTTCGCGTCTAAAAATAGCGATGAATCATGTGAATGCTCCGCGTTTATTTATATACGCTAGTTTTGTTCTGATGTTAATAACGGATACAAGAGTAATTTTACACATTACGAAAAAAGGTTTTTACAGCAGTTAGTTATAGTTCTATGAATCAGTGTAGATTTCTTTATGTACGACCAGCAGTTTTACTAGCCCGACCACCGATCTTACTAGACAATGTCTGTCGGACGTGCCTTAGTGTTGAACCCTGCACATTTTAGTTGTATTCCACTAACTTCAAAGTCAATGATAGTTGTATGTCTCTTTAACTTCCAATGATAGTTTTGTGTCCCTTTATCTTAAAATGATTGCTGTAAATCTTTTTAACTTCAATTGATAGCTGTATTTTCTGTAATTTCCAAATATAGTTGTATTTCCATTTAGTTCCAAATGATGGTTGTATGTCCATTTAACTTCAAATGATATTTGTGTATCTTTTTGACTTTAAATAATAGCAGTAAATAGCTGTATGCCCCTTTAACTGCAAATGATAGTTGTATGTCTCTTTAACTCCAAATGATAGTTTTGTGCCTCTAACTCCAAATGATAGTTTTATGTCCCTTTAATTTCAAATGATATTTGTATGTCTCTTTAACCTCCAAATTATAGCTCTATGTCCCATTCCCCTGCAAATGATAGTTGTATGCCCCTTTAACTTCAAATGATAGTTGTATGTCTCTATAACTGCTAACTGCAAATGATAGTTGTATGTCCATGTACCCTCCAAATGATAGTTGTATGCCCCTTTAACTTAAAACAATAGTTGTTTGTCTCTTGTACTTCAAATGATAGTTGTATGTCCATGCAACCTTCAAATGATAATTGTATACCCCTTTAACTTCAAATGATAATTGTATGTCTCTTTAACTTCAAATGATAGTTGTATGTCCATGTAACCTTCAAATGATAGCTGTATGCCCCTTTAACTTCAAATGATACTTGTATGTCTCTTTAACCTCCAAATGATAGCTGTATGTCTCTTTAACATCCAAATGATAGCTGTATGCCACTGTAACCTCCAAATGATAACTGTATACCCATTTAACCTCCAAATGATAGCTATATGCCCCTTTGACCTTCAAATGATAATTGTATGCCCCAGTTGTATGCCCATTTAACCTTCAAATGATAGCTGTATGATCCTTTAAAGGGGCCTTTTCATGTTTGGGTAAATTGACAAAATTGAAAAAAGTTGTTTCAGATTCGCAAATTTTCGTTTTAGTTATGATATTTGTGAGGAAACAGTTAAACTGAACATTTGCCATGCTCTAAAATAGCCATTATATGCATCTTTTGACGATTTAAAACCCTGAAAATTATAAAGCGTTGCAACGCGAAAAAATTAATAATTCCGAGAGTTCTGTTGTTGTCGTTATATTTTGTGAAACTATGAGGATTGCTTATATAAAGTATAAAATACATCTGAAATTGTATTCGGAAGAATGGCCGAGTGGTCAAAGTGGTAGACTTTTTACTCCAGGACTCCAGGGGTCAGTGGTTCGAGCCCTGCTGAGGGTTACGTTTTTTCTTTTACTCTTGGTTTTTTACTGGAGCTTTTTCTATCCAATGTTTACATTTATCAGTATAAAGCATTTAATGACAAACTTCAAAACATGCCAAAATCTGTGAAAAGGCCCCTTTAACCTCCAAATGATAGCTGTATGTCTCTTTTTCATCCAAATTGTAGCTGTATGCCCCTTTAACCTCCAAATGATAGTTGTACGAGGGGTGTTACAGAAGTTCGTGGATTTTCGCTATAACTTATTAGTTGGCTGGTAAAAGTCAATGAAATTTACATATTATACAAACCAATTATCACGGACTTTATATATAAGCTAAAGATGCATGAATTCCATAAAAGGCATTTGACACGCGTTGCCATAGAAACCTCAGTAACGACATGCCGCGCACGCGTGTATTTTATTATAAGTATGAGCGTTACGCGAATTTAAATTTGGTTTAAATGTCTTTGATAAACAGAATTTACGGCAAATTTCACGTGACGTTGACGTCACATATATACGTCACACGTAGGTTGAATATTCAAAGTTGTTTTTATCATTCTCAGCTGTAACACCGCGAAGTAGTTAACGTAATGAAATCATGTCCTCAGTTGACAACGTTGAACTACGCACGGTGATTAAATTTTGTCACTCATTGGGCTACACACCGACCAAAACGTTTGAGGTAGTTAAAAAGTCGAAACGATTCAACTGCTCAAGATCGTTGGTATTCAAATGGCACGATAGATTTAGAAAGGGGCACAAATCGGTAGAAGATGATGCTCGAAGTGGTAGGCCGGCGCTAGTTAAACAAACCATGACGGACAAAGTAAGAGACTTGATTAAAACAGATAGGCGTTTAACGGTGCGATATATCGCAGAAGAGCTTGGAATTGGCATTTTAACGGTTTACAGAATACTAACCGAGGATTTCAAAATGCGCAAGGTTAGTGCTCGATGGGTTCCAAAACTTCTCTCTGATGAAGAACGAGTTAAACGCGTTAAGTGCTCAGAAGAGTTTTTGAGAAGATACCGTAAAGAAGGAGAGCGCTTTTTGGACCATATCGTCACACTTGATGAGACGTGGTTATGGCATTATGATCTGGAGACAAAAGCACAATCCTCAGAGTGGAAAACAGCAGCAAGTCCTCCGCCGAAGAAAGCCCGGGTTATGAAGTCTGGTGGCAAACATACGTTCATCTTCTTCATGGATAGACGGGGAATGCTGTTCATCCACAAGGTGCCCGTTGGTCAGACGATAAATGCTACATATTATCACAAGGTAATTACAATTTCGTTATTGAATTATGTATTGTTATTTTGACAATTTTGTTATTACTGAAAATTATTCGTATTCGAAATAGAAAATAAATTAATTACAATTAAAAAAAGTTACATGAAACTTAAAATTCTTTAATTTACCTACTGCAGGTACTTCGCCGGGATTTAATGAATGCACTAAGGAAAAAGAGACCTACGATTGATGCCTCAGCCGTCATACTTCACCACGACAATGCACCTGCGCATAGGGCCCAGTAAACGGAACTTGAGATAGATGTGATTGGGTTTCAGCGCCTAAGTCATCCTCCTTACAGCCCGGATTTGGCCCCTATGGACTTCCGCGTCTACCTGGAAGTTAAATCACAGTTGCGCGGTATTCGCTTTGCAAGTAAACAGGAACTTATAGTTGCAGCAAATCGAATCGTATCGTTTTTTGACGCTGACTGGTATAGAGACACTTTTGACAAGTGGATTTCCCGACACATAAAGTGCATTCGCGTTGGAGGTGATTATGTGGAAAAGATTTGACAGTTGTTAACTTCATAACGTCATTGACGTTGAACAGAAACGTTACACGTGCGTCGGTGTGCGCATTGTGCACATGTTTAAATCTCTGATATATATTTATTGTTTTATGTATTTCCATGATATTTGGAGAGTAGATTTGGAAAGGACGAAATATTCTTAACATGCTATTTGTTTGTCCATTTGTGTTACAAAATAAAAGTTATAGCGAAAATCCACAAACTTCTTGAACACCCCTTGTATTTCCCTTTAACCTCCAAATGATAGCTGTATGCCCCTGCAACCTCCAAATGATAGTTGTATGTCCCTTTAACTTGCAGAAGAGAGTCCTCCTCATATTCCCAGTCCTATCAGCAAACAGGAATCTGAGAGGAATCGGGACAACAGAAGTCGGGACAAGGAAGATGATGATGACGGCACACTGGTTCTGCGCAGGGTAAGTCTGCTTTGACCTCGTGACATCAGGACCTAAATGTTTAGTGTTGTGTCACTAGCACATGTTTGAGAGGGACTGATAAATACAGATGATCAGTAGTGTGGGAAAACCTTGCTTAATTTATGTGCTTAAAGTGTTGTCCCAGATTAGCCGGTGAATAAGGGTCAATACGTTTTGCTGTTATGGAATATGTTATTTAAAGGAAGACTGTTGAAAACAAAATCCAGTCTATTTGGAAAGTAATTGTCCCCTATAAGCCTGTGCACACTGCACAGACTTATCTGGGACTACACTTTAAGTACGTGCCTTAAGGCCCGTTTCCCCAGAGTGAGGAAAAAAATTATTAGAAGTTGACAATAGGAATCTCCTGAGTTCATGTTATTTATACAGCGCTTAATCATGATAGAGCATGTTTTTGTATGGTTTGTTTGACAAGGATAACATCGCAAATGGACGGGTATTTGCATATCTTCACAAATAACATGCAATTTTATATAATGTGTTACCCAACCATTTTATTTGCAGTTTGCCACTGATATAAGTATTGCAATTGAACATTGAAGAGTAATGTTTATGTATATTAATAAAATAATCATTTTGTATGACATTAAGCAACATTTGATGAAAAATGTGTTTTTCAAAACTTAAAAATCATATTTGAGGTAACAGTTATCGTGAAGAATGTTTTAGAATGATAAATGTTTTCAGTGTGCGGTTCAGATTCAGGCATAGCCTTCTTTTTCATAAATAATTAATCCTGCTTTTAAGTGCAGCACTGTTTATTGAAATTTATCACCGTTTTTGCCACAAGCCATCAAGTGCTTTGTCATGCGATAGGATAATTTCAGAATTGTATGCATCATATTGTATGAGAAGCATCCAATAAACAATAATAGGTGGATATCAGATGAACAGTGTACTTGAGCATCCCGCAAACTAAAGCTATTCTATGTTCTTTATGGTTGACTTTAGAGTTTAATAGAAATTTATAGGTATTACATGCATAATTGTTATTATAAATCATGGACGTAATATTATGGTAATTTTCTTATCTGTATGCATGCTCTGGTTGCAATCTTTATTGGTGAAGTTACACCTGCATCATGTGATAGTATCAGTTATATAATATAAAGCAACTGACTTAGTTCATACTTAGTTTTCTTGGTAACAATAATTATTTTCAGTTATTTATTGCACCTTTCTTAAAGCTCAATTAATGTTAACTTAATCTGATTGTATTGTATTGTTATTATACAGGTTGAAAAGAAGTGAATGTATTGAGTTACTTACGATTCAAAACTTGTCAGAATTTGGCTGTTTTTAGTTTTTGACTTGGATATAAATTATAGGTAGGAACAGCAGGAATGAATCAAATGATCAGTATTTGATCATTGTGCTTAAATTAGCAAACTTTCCTGTGTTGTTGAATATAACATTTACATAATGTTGCCTTTGACGATGAACAACTTGAATGGTTGTTATTTATTTGCCTTAAAAGGAACAAATTTATTTCAAGAGTTGAGTGCAAACCAATTGAAAATCATAAAGCTGATATTAACCGTTACAACAGTTTCACACCCACATTTGTCATACGTTATTAGTATGCTCTCCAGAAAATGTTCGAGGAAGAATTAAAACAACGTCTTTGTGCAAACTAAGCCATTTCAGGCAATTCTTAGCAACCATTTGGAACAGATTTGCATCATCTTCATGTTTATGTACCGTTTTATTTCTTTGGAGGTAACCCTTATAAAAACCTTAGGTCACTACCGATGCTTGCTTGTTTTAGTCCGATTAATTGACTTTTGATGTCCTGTCTTGAAGGTCTGTATTCACAAACCCATTCTTAGACTTAAGAACAAAAATATACTTGTACCCAACAAAAATATTTTCAGGGTTTTAATACATACAGATGTTAAATGCCATGTCATTGAATTGTAAAATGATACTATTAAAATAATAGTTTGAAAAATATTTTTCATTTTTAGACTTAAGTCTTAAATTGGTCTATGAATACAGGATACAGGGCCTAGGGAAGAAAAGTTTTTAGAAAAAAGTCAGTCCACCCTTTTCCCAGGTTGTTAAACATTT
Organism: Dreissena polymorpha; assembly: GCF_020536995.1. Taxonomy (NCBI): domain Eukaryota; kingdom Metazoa; phylum Mollusca; class Bivalvia; order Myida; family Dreissenidae; genus Dreissena; species Dreissena polymorpha. The sequence continues at coordinate 36,273,239 of NC_068360.1, forward strand.
TTATTGGCAATGGTTTAATACTCTTGGTAGCCCAAACATGCCCCAATAGCTGTGTCCTGGAAAATTCCCTGGCAGACACTGATTTATTGTGTTTATAGGACCTGCACTCATTGTTTAGTCAAGGTGCTTGAAATAGATATTAAAAATTAGAATGGTGATGGGAGATTTATGATAGCTGGTTAGCTGTAAGACATGCCTGCACATTATGATTGAACTATGAAACATCTTGTCTGGCACTGCATTGTTTCAGTTTAGTACAGCACTTCCGTTTTTGGTGCTTTTTTGTTGACCTTGTATTACCCAGGGATGATTTTTTGGATGTTATTGAGATTTTGCAGGAACCAAGCTTGGCAGATATCTATCTTAAGTGTGAGAACTGAACATAATTACGAGCTGATGCTCATAGTAGCTGAGATTATTGGTTGATATTTCAGTGAAAAACATTATCTTAAATTACATATCAGTTTAGACAGAAACTTCACCATTTTTACTTTGAATTTCAGACCCTTTTGTAAAAATGTTTACCATTAGATTTTATTTCATTGTTTGGTTTAACAGTGTGTCTGCAATCTGATTATACAGTGCAAAGTTCTAATCTAGAACTCTGACTTGAGTTGTTCACAGTTACTGCATCAGGGCCTAGTATCAGGAACATACTTAAGTCAATATTCTAACTCAAGTTTTTTCTCATTTTTTGAGAGGAGAGGAGTTAGATCATCATGCTGAATTTGGTGTTCACAGAATTTTTTTCATGTAAATTCTTACTCAAGCCTGATTTTGATGATGAATATGTGCCTATTATTATATCTGGGATTTGAGATTGTTCATGCACTGTCCTACAATCACAATACTCAGCTGAGTGGAACTCAAATCTCATCTTCTGAGTTTAGTTAAAAACTTGAGAATGTTAATAATAATAGACTATGACCAGTAATAATGAACTTGGCAATTGTCTTAGACACTGAGGAAGCATCCATTGCCTGACAAAAATGACTTCCAGGATGAAACTGTCTGCAGTGCATATTGACTCCATCCAGTTAAGACTGGCAGCATATTGTCATTGAAGGATGACCTGGTGGTCAAAGGTTCATTAAGACATCTCTCATCTAGTCTATGGGGGTTCTTCTAGCTGCATTGAAGGCTATGGAGGTAATTACTATAGCATTCACAGCACCATGGGTGCTGACTCTGGCAGGACAGTTGAAAATTACCATACAAAATGACAGCAGTAGGGGGTGTGTGTCTTTTCTTTCTTAAGTTGATGAGTTAATTTTCAATGTCTTGACTGCACGTTAGTGTCTTATGAATTGGTAAGGAAGTTATCATGGTGTTGATTGGTTGTATGCCTTAGTCAATACCTGGTGAACTTGGAATATAGGCATTGATATGTGTTGTTAAAAGTTTAAACTTTACTAAATTTTTGTCTGGTTTAGGCGGAATCTATAATGTTCATTTATTTTTACTAGCTATTAGAAACTAATGAGTTGAAGTGCTAAAGCTGTTTTATTAATTTGGAAGTTGCTTACACATAAGAATCTTGTTTGAAAGGAAAATAATAATACTGTATTGAAAATTATATGTGTTCGAAATGTGGTCTAGCTGTCTTAGTTATTATTTTAATGAAAAAACATACAGATATGCAATATTTAAATATATAATTGAATTGATTACATTATTGAAAGAAATAAAAGTCAATTACAATTTATACCAATAAAAAGTGACCAAAGTTGTTCAAAAAGTGAGTCTTATGCAATATGTGGTAAGCGCAGCTCCAGACTAGCCTGTGCATCTGCGCAGTTTAGTCAGGAGCTACCCTGTCTGCCATAAAGGCACACAAGGTTTCTTGTGCTCATTGATGATCCATTTTTTTCACAATTGATTTTTTTTTTGGGGGGGGGGTCAAATAATGAACAGAGCTGTTTATCTTAATGCTGCGGCAAGATGTTGATTAATGAGCCCTATAGATGACAGGTTAAGGGTTACTGGAGTGAAGCCACTGTAAGAAATGGCAGCTATAAACAGTAAACACTTGGCATATAAGTATTGGATGTTTCCTATTTCCTCTTTTAACTACTTGTATTAACAGTTTGAAATTGGAGCCATGTGAGATTATGATAGTTGTGTGTACATTTAGTGCTTTTTTTTCGGCTGATATACATTGATATACTTGTGAGAACCTGTAATTGTACTGAGGTCACCGTAGAGAGTTCACAATGCAAAGGGTGCAGTAATGCTTTTTGTTCAGAGATTATTGCATTGTATATGAGTTGGATGGGCTTTTGCACATCTGTAGCAAAATAAATTCTGTTTAATTGTCCAGCAGTGTACATGAACACTATTTTATTGGAAGAAACTAACATGTTTTTGCAATTATGGTTGATTGTTTTTTGTGGGAGCAAATTATGAATATACTAGATTGTTTTTCAACATTATAATATTATAACAGGTTCTGTTTATTTCAGCAATTGCACCTGAGATTATACTAAATATGCCTTGTTAAGTTCACTCTTCATAAGTTAAACACACTGGCCCCATTTTAATTGTACATTTAAATCCATGCTTACCTGGGGATTGAAATGGGAATTTAATATGACCAACTGCTTTTGTCTGCTTGTTTACCTGTCCAATATCATATCCAGCTTGTAGCTTATTGAAAACATCATTAGAATCTGTGTTTTTAGCTCACCTGATTGCTCAGGTGAGCTTTTGTGATTGGTCTTTGTCCGTCATCTGTCCGTCCGTTGTGCACAATTGGTTTGTAAACACTCTAGAGGCCACATTTCTTGTCCGATCTTCATGAAACTTGGTCAGGAGATTTGTCCCAATGATATCTCGATCGAGTTCTAGACTGGGTCATGCTGGGTCAAAATCTAGGTCACTAGGTCCAAAAAAAAAGAAAAACCTTGTAAACACTGTAAAAGTCACATTTCATACCCAATCTTCATGTAACTTTGTCAAAATGTTTGTCTTAATAATATGTTGGTTGGGTTCAAAAGTGGTTCCGGTCCATTGAAAAACATTGCCGCCAGTGGACAGGGCAGTTTTCCTTATTTGGCTATAAAGAAACCTTGTAAACACTCCAGAGGCCATATTTCTTGTCCGATCTTCATGAAACTTGGACAGAAGATTTGTCCCAATGATACCTTTATCGCTTTTTTGAAACTGGGTCATGCTGGATCAAAAACTAGGTCACTAGGTCAATAAAAAGAAAAACCTTGTTAACACTGTAGAAGTCACATTTCATACCCAATCTTCATGTAACTTTGTCAAAATGTTTGTCTTAATGATATGTTGGTTGAGTTCAAAAGTGGTTCATGTCCGTTGAAAAACATGGCCGCCAGTGGGCAGGGCAGTTTTCCTTATTTGGCTTTAGAGAAACCTTGTAAACACTCTAGAGGCCACATTTCTTGTCCGATCTTTATGAAACTTGGTCATAAGATTTGTCCCAACCTCGATCAAGTTCAAAACTGGGTCATGCTGGGTCAAAAACTAGGTCAAAAAAACAAACAAACTTGTAAACACTGTAGAAGTCACATTTCATGCCCAATCTTCATGTAACTTTGTAAAAATGTTTGTCTTGATGATATGTTGGTTGAGTTCAAAAGTGGTCCGTTGAAAAACATGTCCGCCAGTGGGCGGGGCGGTATTCCTTATTTGGCTATAGAGAAACATTGTTAACACTCTAGAGGCCACATTTCTAGGTCCAAATCTTACAAAAACCTTGTACACATGTAGAATTAGCATTACTTGCAAATATTTTCATTGCAAAAACCCCATGGAAATGGACAGTACTCAATCAGAATTAATCATATGCTCACACTGCAAGGGAAGCGGACAAGGACAACGAGCGAGGCATAGTATTGTAATGCGCATGGGGGGGGGGTTATAGGGTTAGGATAAGGGTTAGGGTTCGGGGTCGGGTTTGGGTTAGGGTTAGCCTTAACCCATACCTTAAGCCAAACCCGACCTTTAACCTAACCATAACCCAGGGTAATCTCCCCAATTACATGCCTCGCTCGTTTTAATTGTCCTCTTCCCACACTGCAAAAGTAAACAGAAGAGAACCAATCTAATATGCTCTGTACTGAATTTTCAACTACCGGTAAGCAATGAACAAGGCCTTGTAAAAAAAGGTGAGTGAACTAGGGCCATTTTGGCCCTCTTGTTTTAATGATTATTATTTTTATCATATTTAAAAACAAGAATCTGTTCTTTTTTCTGGCTTCATGGATGACTAATACAGGAAAACAGTCCAATTGTCCTTTGAGTAAATTGTCTGTAACAACTCTGCAATATGCATGGAGTCAGTTGAAAGATATGGTAATTAATGTTATTTCAGGCTTTGTTACTCAAGGCAGTGTCTTTCAATATTATCCCTTTTCCACTAAGAAGCAAAGTGAAAATGGCTATGTGCAAACAGCATAAAACCAGAACAGCCTGCGAGTAACTCGCTGTCTGTTCAGGTTTTATGCTGTTTGCTGCTCATCATTATCTAAGGGTTGGAACTGAAGGCTTTACAAGTTGAAACTAGATAGAAAGGTCTTAAATTAAATTAAATTTTCGAAGGGACTAAAAATGCGTGCAAATATGTATCTAACTCTTAGTGGTAAAGGGCTAAAAAATGCAGACATGCCATTTGAAAATATATAAGAAATTTATTTATGTAAGAAATCGCTAGTTAATAAGTAATAATGAGTGGATTATGTAAAAACATAACCCCTAAGTAAATGTAAATACATTCTTAAGTGAGATCAAAAGAGCTTGTGTATTTAGTAATAGAAAAAGCTGATGAAAATTTTGGTATCCATTACCAGTTCTTTGACATTTCATTGATTGAAGTATGCATTACAGCGGCTGGCCTTTGTCAATCAGTACCTCATCCAAATGCAGATCAATTCCATGCTTTTAGTGGCTTTTCCCTCCCATCATGTAAATATTAGTGTCTTTATCTCCCCTGGGCTAGTTGCAAGTCTCTTTGAAGTTTTGCTGTCGAATTATTACATTTCAAATAGAAATCCTGGTGATTTATGGGGATATCATGTTCAGAGGGATTTTGAGTGTTTCTCACTTCATGGCTCATCTGTAACCAATTGTGCACATTTCATTGGTCAGTTAATTAGGTATACCTATTTCCATTGGTCTTTATGACCAATTAAACCAATCAGCTATTGCTTTACAGGCTCATTAAGGAAAGTAATGGCCACTTTTGATTGGTCAGGTATGTCAGTTTAATTAGTGCTATGGGGATTGTATGATAGTTTATTGGATTAACAGAGTGGTCATATGCTCCTTGCACTTTTATGTATTGCTTAAACCAGATGTTGGCCAATGAAGAAGCATGAGAGCTGTTGCAAAACTTTGATTTTGAAAGGCACAGATATTTAATGGATATCTGATTATATTTTTGATCTCATTTTCCTCATTTGGCTACTAATGAGACGTACTTTTTTGACATTATATTTGAAACATTTTCATTGTGATGTGAAAGAGACAAAGTCTAACAGAAAACGTGACATTATTGTCTGTAAGTTCCAAGTCTTTGTGATGAATGACAACTTCCTAAGCCATGTTTTATTGGAACGGCATCACCAGATTGTTGACATTCTCTTAAATTAATGTAACACTGAAATTCTTTCTTAGAATCAGTGGGGGGTTATAGTGGAGGGGTGTTCCCCTGAACAGTTGGTAATGATGTGGGGCCTGGTACAGCTAGGGTTACATGTACTGGTAATTGTTGGCAGTCTGGCCCATGTAGATTTTCATGTTGTCTGACTGGCTGGAATACAGCAGCCTTCTAGACACCTGTCAATCAACATCTCTGCTTCTTGCATAAGTGTATTTGAAGAAAAGACTTCCTTTAAACAAACAATTTCATACACATGTACAAGGGGAAAGAGTCTTCGCTGATAAGCCTCTTCAGACTGCACAGGCTAATATCTGACTACATTCTGTTTACATGCATTAAGCCCCATTTTCTCAGATCAAGGCTCATTTATAACCTGAGGGCTAGTGCTCAATTATGCCTATAGAAAGAGCTTCATTGTGTCAAAATCACCTTAAAAAATGTATTAAAAAAAAGAAAGATACTTACACAATGTTAATTTTAAGCGTAGCAATAATTTCTTCATGAACTAGCCAAAAATAATATCATTCATATATTGCTAAATCCACACTGTATATTAGTGACAGCACAAACTATGATTTTATATTGAATTACTCATGAATACTTCGACATAGTGACCCAGTATTTCAGGACCCGTGTGAGAACCATAGAGCTGGTACTTGATATTAAGGTCAATTACCATCCACAGACTTCACCACTAACATTTAAGTTCTCTTGTAACCAGTGGCTCAGAAAATAAGTACAAATAAATTATTCACTTGAATTTGTATGACAATATTTTTGACGCAAAGCTTGATAAAAAGTCTTGTACTTTTGCTTGATTTTGAATAACGAATTTGTTTGCAACATACTATGAACGAGAGATATTTTGGAGTTATTTTAGGTCATCTGTTTTAGATTATTTTATTAGATTTGATTTTCTCACTCCAGAAACGCACATGTTCAAGGCATTAAAGTTAGGGTGCAATTATAATGGTCACATTTCAAGATACCGAGTGACAAATACCATTCTCAACACAATGAACCTGGCCAGCTGTTTGACCACTCCATAGCCTAAACATCTTCCCATCTTGACTTTTACTGGCTGCTTGAAATAGGAACTTTTTCACTAAGGTCAGGTGCTTTCTGTACTGATGGTATTTTGATAAAATATTCAAAGTGTGGTCAAGGGAAAGTTTCAACTAAACCAGTTTAAATGGTCATTTATTTTGACATTTACTGGAAATGGGAGCCTATGAGCTTGGGCTATAGATGTCAGTGGACTTGTCATTTAACTATCTGAGTAGCTGATAAAGTAGTGGCAATGACACATTATGGTACATATTAGCACAGTGGGGTGTTATTTTCCAACCCCAAATCACAGCAGTCCCTGTCTAGGTAGCTATTATGGTCTATCTAGGCACTTCGTGGTGACATTTTATACAGGCACAGTTTGTGTGGCTTATATGATGCTGTAAATAAACAAGCTTTATTTAACAATTTCCAGTAGCTCAAAATGATCAACTGATCTGAAGTAAAACAAAATTAGTAATATATGTTGTATAAATAAACAACATTCATAATGTTAAATAATTGTATAGAAAATAATTATATTATACTGCAGGAAATGTTTGCAGTTTGATTGAATCATTGGCTGAGGAAAAGTCTCAAGAGTTTATATACCTTGTACCCTGCCATCAATAATGAGGATAAGCTTTAAAGAATCCGCTTGTGGGAAAATGCAGTTTAATGCTTTTAAGTTAAATATTTGCCCAGGTCAGCCTGTGCAGTACGCACAAGCCAATCAGGGATGGCACCTTCAGCTTTTATTGTATTTTTTGTGTGTGAAGAAAGCCTCTTCTTGGCTCAAATCTAATTTAGGTGGAAAATGTCCTCCCTGATTAGCCTGTGCAGACTGCCCAGGCTATTCTGGAAGGCTCAACTGGGACAGCCCTTTACCCACATGTTGAAGGCTCAACTGGGACAGCCCTTTACCCACATGTTGAAGGCTCAATTGGGACAGCCCTTTACCCACATGTTGAAGGCTCAACTGGGACAGCCCTTTACCCACATGTTAAAGGCTCAACTGGGACAGCCCTTTACCCACATGTTGAAGGCTCAACTGGGACAGCCCTTTACCCACATGTTGAAGGCTCAACTGGGACAGCCCTTTACCCACATGTTGAAGGCTCAACTGGGACAGCCCTTTACCCACATGTTGAAGGCTCAACTGGGACAGCCCTTTACCCACATGTTAAAGGCTCAACTGGGACAGCCCTTTACCCACATGTTGAAGGCTCAACTGGGACAGCCCTTTACCCACATGTTAAAGGCTCAACTGGGACAGCCCTTTACCCACATGTTAAAGGCTCAACTGGGACAGCCCTTTACCCACATGTTAAAGGCTCAACTGGGACAGCCCTTTACCAACATGTTGAAGGCTCAACTGGGACAGCCCTTTACCCACATGTGGAAGGCTCAACTGGGACAGCCCTTTACCAACATGTTGAAGGCTCAACTGGGACAGCCCTTTACCCACATGTGGAAGGCTCAACTGGGACAGCCCTTTACCCACATGTGGAAGGCTCAACTGGGACAGCCCTTTACCCACATGCAGTAAGCCCCTTTTTGCCAGAGAGCGGCTCAAATGCATTGACTTCTGGTGGTGCAGAGTCTCCATGCATGAGATCTGACATGCAGAACATGCATTATCTGTGTTCCACCCCACAGGACAGGCATTCCAGGGCATACAAGCATGGATGACTTGATTACTAGCAATCTGGGGTTCATCATTTAGAGGTAGAAGTGTCTTATGTCTGTGTGGGACTGCTTTTTGGTAGTTCAGTATTGCACTGTAGCAGTTTAACATGAATGTTGTGAACAGCCTTCTAGATTGAATGACTAGCATGACAAAAGTTATCATTGGCCTGTCTTTAGTGAGGGACATGGATCATACCATGATGTATTGTGATTGCTCCAGTAATCATCATTCAAGTGTTAGGACTAAGGAGTGACACTGTTAAAAATAATAAAAAATGATTTCTAATTTGAAGAAATAAATACAACAAATATTACAAGGCAGCATGAGGAGATGTTATACGCTTTTAGTGGTTCATTCTTATTTCATTGAAACCATGAAAAGATAAACCCATGGATTTGGTTGATCTTATTCTTTATTGTGATTTCAACTTTTCAAGGACATGCCTTCCATTTTATGCTGTAAGCATTATCTCCACAAATATATGTAGCACCCATGAATTCTCAAGAATTTACCTTAGGATGGCTGTCAACAGGTTCTTTAGTAAAAGCTTCTTTCAATATCAACAGTTTATGTTTACAAATTGGCTTGATTAATTAAATACCTATGAGATGATAGGAGAGGCAGTTACATTTTTCCACAACAGGTGGTTCACATTTTCCAATTTTGTGGGGTTGATTTAAGTCATGACTTAATAATTATAAGGTATTGAAGGCAATTGCCAGTGGTTAATGAATTTTTTTATGCTTAATAATTTTTTCATCAGAAATCTGTTGGGAGAATGATCAGGGAGAAAACTGGATGATTATTGATAATAAGTGTTATGTTTATAATCATGGGAATGATCTTATTCATATGTCTAGGTCTGAACAATTATAGCAGGCATTTTTAAGCCACGTTAACCCTAAATTCCCACTCAGAAGCAAATTGAAAATGTGCAAACAGAATTAAACCAGAACAGCCTACGAGAAACTCACAGTCTGTTCAGGTTTTATGCTGTTTGCTGCTCGTCAGTATCTAAGGGTTGGAAATGAAGCCTGTAAAATAAGAATCTTATATGAAAAGTCTTTCATTAAACTAAACTTTCTGAGGGACTACAAATGCATCAAAATACGTATCTAAGTGGTAAAGGATTAATAATGAGAGCCAGTCAGCAAACAATTTGTTAGTTTGGTTCATTTATGGCAAGGCATATTGTATAATACAATGTTTTACTTATGAGGCCAGCAAAATTACCAGCAGGCTAGTTTCCGGATTTTGATGACAATTAACAAGCTTTTTTTGTCTCAGATGACTTTTGTTAGACAAATGTTCAGGTCTGGAGCCAGGGCCCTCAATCTGTCAAATCCACGGCCGAAATTCGGCCGCATTCCCCCCCCCCCCCCTGAAAAGTATACTTTTCCCCCCTTTTTGGGGGAAAAATTCCCCCTAAAAAAATAAATAAAAATTTTTATAGATAGAATCTGATGTGTCTCATGATTACTATAGCTCAGTTCTATTTTAATTTAATCTTGTCAAACATACTAAATTATGAAAAAAGCATGACCCGCTTCCCCTAAAATGGATTGAGGGCCCTGGGAGCTACACCTGTGGTATATGGCACAAGACCCATTTTCCCACAGTGAGCAGATTTGAGGATGACAGGTTTAGTTGAAACTTTAATTATTGGGTACTTTCTTTTTTTTTGTCAACCGCATTGCAAAAATGCAACAAAGCAGTAAGCTGTTGTACACTTTTTGTGTGTGCTTTAAATGGATGAGACATATCCACTTTAAAGTGTGAGTTAACATTAAAGTATTTGTGACATAAATGCTGGGTGAATCATTGGGAGTGAAACTTTAAATTTGCTGTTTTTTTTCCACAAATGAGTTTATGCTACATTTGGGTTATGAGCAATTCAAGCAGATAACTTTGTTCATCTAACTGTAGATTAGGTGCTTCCAACAAATTGAGCAATTTGTGAATCCTGGATGGTATTTTTAAATATACATAATTGCAACATGTGCTCTTAGTACAAAGGAATGCATTTTGCACAGGAATGCATTTTATAAATGTTGGTCTGTACCGAAAAAAAACACTGTAGAATGCACCTTGTGCTTCACTGCACATTGTAATAGTGTTTTGTAACCCATCAACACTGGGCTTTTATGACTGCTAACAAAATTTGCCCTTGGCAAAGCACAAAAAGCATATCTGCACCAATAAAACAAGTAGGTTATGCCCCTCTCCCCCTGTGTCTAGTGGCATGTTTGCTCATTTATAGGCAACTGGAAGGCAGATGTTGGTGTTGACATTGCCGCGCCCTGCCGCGCCCGATCTCACAATGTCTGGGCTACAAGGGCTTAGGGGCTCCATGTAATTACTGATGTATTTCAATATCAGGGTGTAAAGAGCAGGTGCTTTTAAATGACTTGTACACTGGGACACTGTTATGTAGGGCTGAATGTCTTTATTGTATTCCTGTTTTTTTAATTGGCAAAAGGGTACATTTTACTTTCGCCTTGTATCTCATCAAAGCATATTATTTACAGGTTTTCATACTGAAAAAAAAAAGATTTTTTTTTATTAAACCATACACAAACTTATAAATTAAACCTTCAAATAAATGAATGCTCTATTACGAACTTTGGATTGTTCAATTACATCTTGAAAAAAATATATCGGCCTTTCTTTGTGAAAAGGGAGTTCAATTCATGTGCGTAAAGTATCGTCCCAGATTAGCCTGTGCAGTCCGCATAGGCAAATCAGGGAAAACACTTGTTCCTTTTATGATATTTTTCTGTTAAAGAAAGTCCATTTGTAGCAAAAATCCAGTTAAGGCTTTAAGTGTCGTCCCTGATTTGCTTGTGCAGACTGCACAGTCTAATCTGGGATGACTTTTTACACACATGCGTTAAACCTCCTTTTCACAGAGTACAGTCCATATTCAGTTGAAAATGAAACACTGCAGTAAGAAGTATTTGGTGGTCAATGAAGTTGAAGTTCAGTGGAAACCAACTTGCCACAACCACAATATCACAAATCAAGCCAGTAAGGATCATTCTTAACAACAAAATAATAAGTGAATAACTTGATGATTGCTTGAATAATTGTGACCGCAGTCAGTTTCTTTGACTTAGCAACCTGCACCTGTTATGAATTTGTGTGAAATACATAACAACTTTTATGTTGTATATATTGCTTTTTTAAACCGATGTGAGTAGTGTCAAAGGCGACCGGGCCCACTTTGGTTAATTAGTCCCCAGCTTGGAAAGTACATATCTAACCACGAGGGCTATTAATTTTGGCAGCCTTTTTATGACAAACATTATTAATGTGGTACTGACTTGGGTTTAATACAATTAGAAGCATGATTGAATAAGGAAATCTAGACTTAGATTCATGTAAAGTTGTGATGTAATCTGCCTCAGTCTGCAGAGGTATGAAGATATCATCTTGCTATCAGTTTTATAATCAAGCCCTTGATTAGCATCTTGCCTTGTAAATTATTACGCATTGGAGTAATATATTTCATAAATGAAATATATGACTAACAGTAGTTTAGCATAATTTGCTCCATATCTCTCCATGTCAGTGATACTATTACAAGAAGAAGATATCGGTGACATAAGTCTCAGTTCTAATACAGTCTTATTGCATCAAACCTACTGGATATAAAACTGAGCATTTCTGTAAAGATTCCTTCTTGATTATTCAAAGTAACAAACATTACAGGAACTGAGTACTTAACAAATCTTATACTTATATAAAATAGATTACTGTCAGCTTGTATACATGCTTAATAATGATAATTCATGGTTAAAATGAGGCCATTCTGAAAAAAAAACTTGATAGCATTTATTCAAGTTTATTCAAGTTTTGAGTGATTTCAACCTTTTTTGTGGATCCACAGAAAATTTTCTTTAATGATACATTATTCTTAATAGTTCTACTATAAACTACAGACTCACCCCCCCCCCCCACCCCCCCCCCCACCCCCCCCCGATTGAATTGTATATCATTGAGCTGCACATTTTGAGTGGTGAAAGGTCAAGGTCATCCTTCAAGGTCAAATGTCAAATATATGGCTTCAAAGCGGCGCATTAGGGGGCATTGTGTTTGTGACAAACACATCTCTTGTTTTATTATTATTCTACGAATCACATTGAAATAATTAAAATAAAAACATTTTGGTAACTTTTATTTTTTATTTCTTGTGTGTGTGTGATGTCTACGGATGTCTCTACAGTAAATCAGTATGTTTACAACAAGGAGGTAATCATGTGACAATCCAGATGGCGACGTCTTTTCCAAAACGGGCATTTTTAAATGCCGCATTCTTTCCAGCCATATCAGTAAGAAAGTGATTAGCCTTTATCTAGTATTAATATTCACTCTATGTCTGGACTTAACTAGCTACCAATTTTCTTAGCAGGAGCTGGACATTTTGTGATCCTGCTCAGAAATTTGGTAGCGAGTTATGTCGAGATATAGAGTGAATATTGATACGAAATAAACGCTTATCACTATCTTGTTGCTATGGCTGGAAAGTGAGTGGCATTTAAAAATTTATAAAAGTATTAAAAGGTAAAACTGGCGAAAAATGATCATCACATGATTACCCCCCTGGTTTACTAAAATAATAAAGTGTATTTGTGGTGAGTGTATTTTGTACACACAAATCAGTTTTCAATTAAATAATCTTTCTTTACATACAGTAGAACTGGGGCCCATGAATTTATTATATGAAGTGCTCTCTGGGAATACAGTGTTTAATGAATGTGCAGTACAAGCATGTACAGTCTACACAGGCTTATCAGGGACTTTCCACTTTAACAGGATTTTTATGCCCCCCGGATCGAATGATCGGGGGGGGGGGGGGCTTATTGTTTTTGGCCTGTCTGTCTGTTATTCTGTCCAAAAACTTTAACCTTGGTTAAAGTTTGATAACTTTTGCAATATTGAAGATAGCAACTTCATATTTGGCATGCATGTTTATCTCACGGAGCTGCACATTTTGAGTGGTGAAAAGTCAAGGTCATCCTTCAAGGTCTAAGGTCAAATATCATTGTATTTTTCTTTCCTAAAACTTCATTAAAGTTTGGTCATAACTTTTTGAATATTGAAGATAGCAACTTGATATTTGGCATGCATGTGTATCTCATGGAGCTGCACATTTTGAGTGGTGAAAGGTCAAGGTCATCCTTCAAGGTCAAAGGTCAAATTTATGACTTTTAAGCGGCGCAATAGGGGGCATTGTGTTTCTGACAAACACATCTGTTGTTGGTTATGAAATTAGACTTTCTTTGAAAGAAGAAAACCTTAAAAGCAGAAAGTGTCATCCCTGTTTATCCTGTGTGGACTGCACAGACTAATCTAGGTCGACACATCACACACATGAACCAAACCCCGTGTTCCCAGATCATGGCTCATATTTTTATGAACAAAGGCTTTACTAATTCTCGGAAGTCTGACATATTGGTGACTTCCTTCTTCATTGTTCCCCCACCAACCATCAGACCCCACTGATGTCTGCAGTATAGGTAATGCTTATGAATCTTAAATGGACTGTGACCTGAACTGTAGACTGCTGCAGCTTATCCTGGCAGATTTTACTGCCTTCTGTTGGTAAGGAAAAATTGGAGAACATTTGTGAGATTTTTTCATGGTATTGAATTTGTCAAGGTCATGTAATTCATGATTTAATGAATGTCTTAAATATGTAGATATTATTTTAAGCATCTGCTTGTGGAATTGTGAATATGCAGTATGAATAAAGAAGCATTCTGAACTTTTTCTGTCAACCAAAGTGTATTAAGCTTCTCAGTGTTAGATTATAAACCTATGCATGTTGTGCGTTTTTTTAGAGCTATTAACAATTTAACAAAGGTTTTGGTGCATCTGTGAAATATTTGTGTTGCAATTTTTATAGCTGTTAAAGAAAGGTTGAATTATTAGTTATCCATACGTCATAATGTGTGAGTCCTCAATGTCATATTGCAAACATTGAGGACAGTTCTTACTATGATCATCATATTATTATCTTGGGTTTATAACACTGGGGATTTCTTCCAGTAATATTTGCCTTTATTTGCAAGTTTTACCTGGATAAAATCTATCTAGTCAATAATGATAAGTGATATTACTGAAGTTTCAATTTTAATACTGTTTCTATTTTTACACGAATTTGTTCTAGCTCTATAGACACGGGACTTCACAATTCATCTTAATTGGGAGAAAGTTCAGAATTGTTTGTCAATCAGTATGCAGCCATTGATGTAATTATTGATCGCATTTGACTTTTTGTTAATGGTATTGATTTTTGTTCTAACACCCACAGTTTGCCCCGAAGTGAACAGTATTTTGTCTTCCCAATTAACCGGGAAAGACATTGTGGAGACCATTTAGAGATGGGAACAATCAATACTGGCAAGAATGGTGTCAAAGACTGTCATTTCAATCTGCTGGTCTATTATTTCTGTCTGCATTTGTCTGTTCTGTATATGTCCATTTCTCATTCTTGTTGTATTGATCATTATTACTTTGGAAGACAAAAGAACCGGAGAAATCCATGTGTTTCTTTATTATTAGGCTAACCAACATAAACATAATTGAATTTGAGATTCATTTTGGAGAAAACGGGGCTTAATGCTTGTTTATAGAGTGTCGTCCCAGATTAGCCTGTGCAGTCTGTATAAGCATATCAGGGACACTTTCAGCCTAAAGTGATAAAATTGTTTAGATGAGACATCCTTTGATGGAGAAACGCCTTAAAAACAGAAAGTGTCATCCCTGATTACTGCAAAGGACTGCAAAGGCTAATCAGGGAATGACACTTTAAACACATGCATAAACGACGTTTTCCCATATACTACCTCAATTCAATTTATTGAGAACTTACAAACTTTATTTTGAGTGCACTAAATATCTTCATTTTAACAATTGAAACCATTTGAATATACATGGAATTATGTTTTCTGTTGTTTGAATATACATGGATTTATGTTTTCTGTTGACAGTTACAATGTTATACAATTTGAATTTAATGATCTATTCCTCTCAGGCGTAATAACCATCTTCCAAGAGACGAACCTGTCTTATATAGCATGCTTCAGTGATTTGATGGCATCACATGAGAAGCCCACTAGATTAGCTCTTCTACGATTGGTCATCCAGCCTGGTGACAATTTCTAGCTATTGATGTATCAGTGAGGCTTTAAGATTCTCTCCAATTACTGTGTATTCATTTCCAACATATTGGTTCAAGAATTTGATGAGTGTCTTCCTATTGAATGAGATCTCAGATAGTTCCCTGCTACTGTTTGTGTCATATTTTGACTGTGATATTATAGGAAAACAGTTTAAGGTGTTGGAAAGGTGAAATGTGATGTGGACATGTGGAATGTGATGCTGTAGAGAATGTTAAGGTTGTGTCAGTTAATGATAATTGTTCACTGGTTAATATTGTGATTGACAGGAAAAATGGATACAGTACAGCCAACACGGAACAAACATAATCCTCGGTCACGCCACGGCCAGAATGTTAGTACTCAGGGGCCGCGTCATGTGTTCACACGGCCTATTGCCAAGGCACGCGGCATCGATCCGCGCAATGACGCCGAGTCTGTATTAACCTTGCGTACTTTTGCGAAATAAATCCGCAGCATTCGCTCGCGGCGGATCGAGTGCAATCCTAGATTTACGCTACTTTCATTGTTATTATTTTCACGTTTTTATAAGCGGATATGATTTTTATCTGATACTTTATAGACTATTTATATAATATCAGGTCCCCAAATATATATTCGACACGTAATGCGCCTTTACAAATTATCGTTGAATTAATTACGCACAACTGTAAATGTTTCGTTCAATTGTCAAATGAGCATTATTCAATTTGTAATCCGAAACACGCTTCCGAATTTTAATGCTAACGCGACATTAACAATTTAATTCTAGCGTCAAATAAACAGTGCTTTATCCTTTGTCTCCTTTGTGTCAATAAAAAGCATGAACAAATTATGCAGACATGTAGAACGTTGCATGGAAAGTGTGGGTGTATTTTGTGTTGTATAAAAACATGAACATCACGTCAGGCGATTTACGCGTGTTCAGTGGAAAAAAACCCGCCCTGATTGGACGTTATTTATCACGTCTTTAAATAGAAACATATGCCAAAATTTAGTTGACACAGAAAAATGATGAATGTTTGTATTTCTTGAAATTCATGAGAACTTTTATCGTAAATATTTCCAGAATTTGCTTTAAAACTGGAATATACGCCGGGATTATCGGGTTATGAGTAGCGACGGGAAAAATAGTAAGTATGCAGTAATAGATACATTAAATTTAATATGATTTTAAACAATAGTATAATTGTTCTTTTAAAATTTATTGACTAATCATTGTAAAAAGATTTTTATTTTATGATGTGCATCGACTCTGTGTAATATCGCGGATTGCTGCTTGCCTCAGCATGTCTCGGCGGACAAATACGAAGCATCGCAGCGAAATTCGATTTGCCGCCGCATACTGCCGCGGCTTCAACGGCTGACACGGCATCGACTCATTTTGCCTTGCCGCCGCGGATCGCGAAATATGTTTGTTCCACGTTGACTGTACTGTAGGTCCTGGTGCTAAACTATCTTCATTCATGTTTATTGTGAATGAAAGTTGTAATTTCTCTCTCGTGATTTGAATTATAGTTACATGCTGTAACAAAATTACAACATTGTAATTAATCGAACTAGATGTAATGTTTAATTTGACTGTTTTTTTTTCATTGAAAAGGAAAGCAAATATTATTGAAAACTTTTCATGAAAAAAGTAATTATGGGATGCCTCCATCAGCAGCCTAGCAACCAAGCACTCTTCGTTATGGCTTTATTAGTTGGATTAGATTTTGATTAGATTTTAAATGTTTAATTTTATAATGGTGACTGGAAGTTTTTTCTAATTAATCAACAATAAGGCTACTATTCCATCTGTCAGCATCCTTATCCGCATCCGTATCGCAAAATCATAATAGGGACACTATATTCCATTTATCCGCATACCTCGAACGTATCTTTCTTTTTTGGAAAAACTTCTGAACTGAAAACATGTATGCAGAAGAAGAGTTTTCCCATTTTTACAGCTCAACTGTCACGAAGTGACATGGTGAGCTTATGTGACCGTGTGATGTCCGGCGTCTGTTGTGTGTCCGCAGGGCTTTTTTTCCTTCTTTGCAATTGGCTGTGGACGGACAATCTGGGTTGGGATTGTATTTGGGTCATCTGGGGTCAAAAACTAGGTCACTTGTTCAAAAACTAGGTCACTAGGTCAAAAATTAGGTCACTAAGTCAAATAATAGAAAAACCTTGTATAGACAATAGAGGTCACAGTTTTCATCCAATCTTTATGAAATTTGGTCAGAATGTTTATCTTGATGAAATCTGGGTTTGGATTTTATTTGGGTCATCTGGGGTCAAAAACTATGTCACTAGGTCAAATAATAGAAAAACCTTGTGTAGACAATAGAGGTCACAGTTTTTATCCAATCTTTATAAAATTTGATCAGAATGTTTATCTTGATGAAATCTGGGTTGGGATTGTATTTGGTTAGTCAGGTGAGCGATTCAGGGCCATCATGGCCCTCTTGTTTGTTAATTGGTGCTGCTGTTGCTCATGCGAAGAAGTGTAAACGTAAATGAAAGCACAGGTGTTGGGCACGTGCAATAGTAAGAAATCGCCAAACATTTGGAACTTACAACCATTTAGTTAAAGAACTTGAACTTGCTGATGAGGAGTTTAAAGGTTACTTTAAACTAAACAAACAACAATTTGGATACGTTCTCTCTCTAGTTGAAGAGTTTATTTCAAAGAAATCGGTTACAAGACAGACCATTGGAGCCAAACAACGCCTAGCTATTTGCTTGCGGTAACTATAAATATTTTGTTTGAGTCAATAATTTGAATTTATATACATTTATTCAACTTTAATGTACTTACATATTGGCAACGTAAACCTAATCAACAATCATAAGCATAAAACAATATCAAATGATGCATATAATGTATTTAGAAATAAAATGTTCTCGTAAAGACCTGTGTTTCACTGTACTTGAGACATTAAACGAACAAGGAAAATATGTCACGTTAATTTGTCACACAATTGTGGACAATCGCTCGTTTTAATGTAAGGTTTCCATAGCAGCGCTTAAAATGTTAAGTCCTGTTTGTAGTCCGCCGGTCTGATTGTCCTGTGCCTGTGCCACAGGGTAGGCCACATAACTAGCTGTGGACATATGCTGGAAACCATGCTCTTGGTTAACAGATGACAATAACGATTGTTGTAATCTATGCTCAGGCACGGGCTGGCTGTAATTGTTTAGACCTGTAGGATATGTAGGCGGTGACAAAATAGCGTTCGACTCCGCGTTATACAAGTCCATAGAAATCTGTAACTGGAGCCATGATTGCCTTACTTTGGTCAACTGTTTGGCTAAATGCCGTCCGTATCTCGTCCGCATCTGCACTAGAATGCTCATTTGAGCGTTCTTTTGCGGATGTGGATATGCGGATACGGATGAATGGAATAAGCGCAGTGCATTTCAACTGGTTCTATATTTTTGTGGATGCGAATACGGACAGATGTAATAGCAGCCTAACTGTGTCCATATTTTATTTAACATTTAACAATATTTGACTTCCTTTGTTTTAAGTTATAATTGGGATCCTTTTAACAATAAATACTTAAAATATGGAAAGTGTTGTCCTTAATTAGCCTGTACTAACTGCACAGGCTTATTTGGGACGCCACTAAATGCACATGTATCAAGCCCAATATTTCCCAGAGCTAGGCAGATTTTTTGTTAAAGTCTCATAACTGAGAAGTAAAGCTGAGACAGATATTAGACTCACTGCCACTGTACAGCTTTCAGGCCGGCAGTTGTGGGTGTTCCATGGGCTGATGCGCATTTCACACTGGTGATTGCAATTAGAGGCTGGAATCTGTCATTCTGTGGGAGAAATTAATAGGGTTTTGTAAAACAAATTGTTTAATGTCTTAATTCTGTGTGAATTTATCTTTTGTCAGTGCACAGGATTGTGATGGAATTGAAATTGTTTATGCAAGTGAAGTAAAAAACTGTTGCAGTGTAATGGACTTATCGTGCTTCTTGTTACCTAGTTTTATGGATGGGAATTTTATTCTAAAGATTAATAATTTATTTCATTGCATTTAAGATACTATGTAATTTCATAAATTTATGCATCAGATAATGTTAATGGTAATCTTGATAGTTCCTGTTCACTGCAGTTTTCATCATAGATTATAACAAGGTCCTCACAATCTGCAGTCACTTATGGTGTATTGTTCTGGTTGAGCTAAGCGCTTTCAGATTTGATGCAAGTAGAAGTTGACAAAGGATGCCCCAAACAGATTATACTTTTTGAAAAACTTTAAACCAAAAGTTGACAGTGTTTTGTTTGATAATTAAATCTCTGACATTGAAATTTAGAACAATAATCATTAACTTGTGACTCAGTGAAAATTAAATTGAATTTTGATATATAAATGATTTTCGAAAAACATAAAGCAAAAATTTTAATGTTATTATTGTAAAAAGTGGCAAGGGTGACCTGGCTTGTTACAAATGATTTATTGTCACATAACAATTAATGGACTATTTATTAGTTTCTTTAGGCATAGAAAGACATGAATCCTTGATAAATCAGTTTTA
Source organism: Dreissena polymorpha (assembly GCF_020536995.1). NCBI lineage: Eukaryota > Metazoa > Mollusca > Bivalvia > Myida > Dreissenidae > Dreissena > Dreissena polymorpha. The sequence goes on from NC_068360.1 coordinate 36,293,301, forward strand.
ATTGAGCCTAAAAACCGCGCAATTTATCATTATTTTATTATTTTGTAATTTCAATAACAAAAAGACTGCTCAATCTTCTGTGGCTGTTTTCATCATAATAAAAAATAATCATAGTATTTAAAATGTTGGTATGAGTTACACAGAGAGAATTAGCCCATTTGGAAACTGTATACTACATAAGAATGGATGAGGCATTAGTTTGTAGAGGAATCTTGATGGGAAATAGATATGTATTTGAATCTTGATGGGAAATAGATAGTTGGGGATGAGAAAAGTGTCAGTTTAATTGTTCCATGTTTAATTTGTGACTTCCACAATAACTGTTCAGTGAAACTTGAGAGATTTAAAGGGACAGGGTTGGACTTTGAGTCAGTAAATACCTTATACAAAATGCAAAATCTGTGAAGAACACTCCTAGCTATTTGCTGTTTACTGATCAAAGCAATGGCAAAATTTGGCTTTAAAAGTGTTATTTATGATGACCTTGTACCCTTATGAAAATTATTTGATTTCTTCATTTATTATCAATATGCTTTCTGTATATATGGCATTAAAAGATAAATAGAATTATGCAGACTATGTATGTAAAAAAGTATTTAATTAGTCTTTTAGTGGCAAAGGTTATTTTGATGATAGTTGCAAAGCAGATGCTATATAATAACAGGTTAAACATCTCTTTTGAAACATTTTCATTTTATTGTGACTGTTTATTATGTTAAAACATTAATCAGTTATGATTTTAGAGGTTAAACAGTGGCCCTTTAACATCACAGACTGCTGGTGGTATATTGGGACTCACAGCAGTCTTTAAGTGAACATTCATGGATGGACTATGCAAGATATAGGCAAAGAGTTTACTCTTTAACTCTGCAGATTTGTTAAGTGAACATTCATGGATGGACTATGCAAGATGTAGGCAAAGAGTTTACACTTTAACTCTGCAGATTTGTTAAGCAGGAATGTTTAGCCTTGTTCTTGGAAAACTGGGCTTAATGCATATGAGTAAAGTGTTCTCCCAGATGAGCCTGGGCAGTGTGCGCAGGCTAATCAGGGACAGCACATTCCACACATTCCTTAAGCCTGGATTTCTCAGAGGGCTGCTCTACTGATTTGTTTTTATTGCAGCCTGTAATAGATCTGTTATAGATTTTAGTGAAACATTTTAGCATTTTGTTTGCAAAAATATAATATTGTTAATTTGAATTGCATGGAGAAACACAACCATTGGAAGTCTTACTTCATGTTTCATATATATTTATTTATCTTATGCCTTGCAGATTTTCTCATATATATATTTATTTTATGCTTTCCGGTGGTTTATAGAGAAATATCAGTGAATTGAAACTGATAATTTCACTGTTACAAACAGTGAAAATTATCAGTGAAAATTATCGATATTTTTCACTGTTTACTGTGAAATGACGTCATTTTTTGACGAAATGACGTCATTATCCCAGCGAAATTCTTTAGTTAAACTCTTTAACAGTGTATATAAACGGTGAGAAAGCATAAAATAAAAAGAAAATTTGTTGGATTCGGTAGAATATCAATTTTAATTCACGAGTGATCATAGAAAATAATATTTTCTCTCTCTCTCTCTCTCTCTCTATATATATATATATATATATTGGATATTAACATACAGCTTAGCTCTTTAAACAGAAACAATGTTGGGAAAGGACTTTGACAGTTCTTTAAGTCTATTGTGTACATTAAACAAATTGACTTGATATTACTGCATAATAACCCGGAAAGGGAAAACACGAGCAGGAATAAAACAGGCGGTAAAGAGTGAAGTGCTTAGTTGTAAAACAGTTTCTCAAACCAAGAACAATGGTTGTGCGTGTGGTGGATACATTCCAGTATTACAGGATCCTGGATAATTACTATTATCAGTTGGTGGAGGTAAGTGTTTGTTAACCTTTTCATTTCCCTTCATTGTTCATCAAACGAAGCAGGTGTGCAGGTTGATTGGATTAACACCAACTTGGATTAATTTAGACATGTACAACAAATCAACAACTAAGTAATTAAATATAGTTTGTTAGCTACTATTTCTCTCAATATGCTGCTATCATTGGCATAATGTGATAAATACAATTGATTTGAATACTGAATTAACCCATTTATGCCAAGTGTATAGAAAAAAGACCTTGGCAAACAGCATAGACCCAGATGAAACGCCGCATGGTGCGGCGTCTCATCTGGGTCTGCACTGTTTGCTTAAAGAAATTTCTGTAAGAAATGTTCTAAATATAGAAATAAATATACTAGACATACCAAATTTTGGAAATAAATTGATCCAATTTAGAAGGATGGGAGAGCCCACTAGGCATAAATGGGTTAATGATGAATTGCTTGTTATGGATGTTAGATGTGACAATATCTATCATGACTATCATATTACCAAGATTTTAAGTAATTGTGTGGAACCAAAAACTAATAATTAATCTTTCCTGAAAGGCTGGGTTGCCAATAATGAAAATTCAGACCCAGTAATTTCCAGGTTCAATCGTTGCCATGATTGGGTTTGTGTGCTCCCTCCCATCTGATGTGCTGTTTTGTGTGCGGGTGTTTGATTAATTATGTCTGCCTAATTACAGCCCATTGGTAGACCTCAGTCTGCTGTATTGATTGCTGGGTTTTATGTGGATAGTTCCCTATGAGGCTTTTGTGCTGTTGTAATGGTCCTGGTCCACAGATTCATGTAGTTAAGAGTAAGAATATGACAATTTGGGTTTGGATTGCTCATGCAGTTATTGCAGTTATTTATTGTGATGTTCCATTTTGTCCTTGCTTTATGAGGTTTTTCCGTTAAGGATTTCTTTAAAAATAATTTGAGGTTGTTCATCATTTCTTAATATTATATAAAATGCTTAGCTTTGATGTCACAATTTGTAATTTGTATTTGTATCACATAAATCTTTTAAAAAGAGATAACTTGCTTCTTAGGCTTTTGGAAGGCATCACATATAATTTGTATTGAAGTTCCCACCAAAAACTTTTTAACATTTGACCATGCAAAGCGAACACTCCAGCTGTTTTCCCTGTAAGCCATTTTGAATGGCAACTGTTTTACATTAGTTATGACTAGCATTTTTCTGTTTATCAGTTTCTACCTCATTAACTTAACATTCACCTTTTAAATACCCTCTATTGCCTTGTGAACCCTTTGCTGTCCTTAAAAGTTAGAAGCACATTTCCGCTGAGTAATTTAAAGGTTCCATAACTCACAGTGTCTTGTTTTGTCTTCAAGGGCTTAGAAGTCAGGGTTTTATCGGAGACTTGACATTTACTGGTTTGAAATGTTTACTTTCTGGTCATTATTAGTTTAGCAAATTGCCTGCTGCTTTCTTGGATGTTTACAATTCAGATATCATGAGTAAACAAGCAATGTCATACCAGTCTGGCTCAAATAATAAAATTGTCATAAATTGCTAATGAAAAGCTGGAGTGATTTTCTGGACCACAAATTACATGATAACATTTGGTGTTGGGGGTTTTAATGAGGTACTTTAATATCAGTACACAAGAGATAAGACACAATTGCAACACCTTTCACTGGCAAATATGGGTTATTCCCTGTAGGATAAAAAGTGAAATGATATGTTGATTTCTTGGTAGATTTTGACAGTTGCTTACTTGGCTGGTTCACTCATTTTTGCTTGCATGAGATGGGAAAAGTATGACATGCTCCTTCACATGCAATATCTTTCATTTTCATAGAGTTTCTGTCAATTTTATATTTAGGGCTTTGGTTTCATGATTTTGTTCATTTTCATCCTAAGATTATGTTTGCCGGACTTACTTTTGATCAGTAGTTACGATACTTTTCGAATTAGCCAAGGTATACCAAATATATATTTTACTAATTTTACTAGCTCAAATTAAATCTGGTATAATTTGTTGCACAACGCTATCAATTGTGTTCAATTTCAGTTTTGCTTGTCAAATAAATTCCATTTTACTTTATTAGAAGTTTTCCCTTTAAGTCAATAATTCCTTTTTTAGAGGGAGTCATGTGAGCCTTGCTCTATGAAACGGGCATTAACCCATTTATGCCTAGTGGACTCTCCCATCCTTCTAAATTGGATCAATTTATTTCCAAAATTAGGGATGTCTAGTATATTTATTTCTATATGAAGCATATTTCTTACAGAAATTCCTTTAAGCAAACAGCGCAGACCCTGATGAGACGCCGCATCATGCGGCGTCTCATCTGGGTCTTCGCTGTTTGCCAAGGCCTTTTTTCTAGACGCTAGGCATAAATGGGTTAATTCATGTGCATGTAGTGGTGTCCCAGATAAGTGAGTGTGGACAGTCTACACAGGTCAATCAGTGACAACACTTTTTTCCTGAACTGAAGTTTTGCTAAGAATAAGAGACTTGCTGTTAACCAAAAATACCATAAAAGTCGAAAGTGTCATTCTTGATTAGCCTGTGCGAGGCTAATCTGGGATGAAACGTTATGCACATGCATTAAACCCAATTTTCCCAATCACAGACTCATACAATTTTTTAGCAGAAAATCGATTGACGATTCAATAAATTGACATGCTCAGCAGTTAAACTGCATAAAAAAGTATATGCCCATGAACAAAAGCATTCAGTTAAAACCAGAATTTCTCTAATTATCCCTAAATTCTGGATTTTGAAACCTATTATACACATAAACCCATTTTAACAGAACACATTGCAGCCACACAACTGAGGTAATAGGTTTTCTCTCTTTGATATACGAGCCTTCAACGATGCCTTTGTTGGGATTCATGTTTGGCTCTCTTGTGTCACCCCAGCATTCAACACTAATGAGAAATTTGATGAAGACTTCAGTGAAAACAGATAAATACAAACAAAACACAGCTTCTCTCTGACTCATTACTTTCACGTAAAATGATCAGGGTTGTTGTTTTGCAATAAACACCTGCCCTCTAGGGTTGTAAACAACTGTTTTGACAAGAGTTTCATTGATCTTTTATACACAAACTCTGTTCACTTGTTCTTCTAATTATAGGTAATTATTGCAATGACATTATTTCCATTTGTCCAGTTTTTATGCCCCTCTTCAAAGAAGAGGGGGTATATTGTTTTGCACATGTCAGTCCATATGTCCATTCGTATGTCCACCAGATGGTTTCTGGATGATAACTCAAGAACGCTTAGGCCTAGGATCATGACACTTCATAGGTACATTGATCATGACTCGCAGATGACCCCTATTGATTTTGAGGTCACTAGGTCAAAGGTCAAGGTCACGGTGACCTGAAATAGTAAAATGGTTTCCGGATGATAACTCAAGAACGCTCATGCCTAGGATCATGAAACTTCATAGGTACATTGATCATGACTCGCAGATGACCCCCATTGATTATCAGGTCACTAGGTCAAAGGTCAAGGTCATGGTGATCCGAAATAGTAAAATGGTTTCCGGATGATAACTCAAGAACGCTTATGCCTAGGATCATGAAACGTCATAGGTACATTGATCATAACTGGCAAATGACCCCTATTGATTTTGAGGTCACTAGGTCAAAGGTCAAGGTCACTGTGACCCGAAATAGTAAAATGGTTTCCGAATGATAACTCAAGAACGCTTATGCCTAGGATCATGAAACTTCATAGGTAGATTGATCATGACTCGCAGATGACCCCTATTGATTTTGAAGTCACTAGGTCAAAGGTCAAGGTCAGGGTGACCCGAAATTGTAATTTTTTTTCTGGATGATAACTCCAGAAGGCTTATGCCTAGGATCATGAAACTTCATAGGTTCATTGATCATGACTCACAGATGACCCCTATTTATTTTCAGGTCACTAGGTCAAAGGTCAAGGTCATGGTGACTTAACTTAGAAAAATGGTTTCCGGATTATAACTCAAGGAACGCTTACGCCTAGGATCATGAAACTTCATGGGTACATTGATCATGACTCGCAGATAAGCCCTATTGACTTTCAGGTCACTAGGTCAAGGTCACAGTGACTCGAAACAGTAAAATGTTTTCCTGATGATAACTCAAGAATAATTAGGCCAAGGATCATGAAACTTCATAGGAACATTGATCATGACTCACAGATGACCCCTATTGATTTTCAGGTCACTAGGTCAAAGGTCATGGTGACTTACCTTAGAAAAATGGTTTCCAGATCATAACTCAAGGAACGCTTACGCCTAGGATCATGAAACTTCATAGGTACATTGATCATGACTAGCAGATAAGCCCTTTTGACTTTCAGGTCACTAGGTCAAAGGTCAAGGTCACAGTGACTCGAAACAGTAAAATGTTTCCCTGATGATAACTCAAGAATAATTAGGCCAAGGATCATGAAACTTCATAGGTACATTGATCATGACTGGCAGAGGACCCCTATTGATTTTCAGGTCACTAGGTCAAAGGTGAAGGTCACAGTGACAAAAAACGTATTCACACAATGGCTGCCACTACAACTGACAGCCCATATGGGGGGCATGCATGTTTTACAAACAGCCCTTGTTTTCTTTTGAAAACACCTTATTTGTATGTTTTTGAAAGTTCCTCCAACATTTTGTACTGAGCACAGTCTTTCAGTCGCTGAGACTACTGATTTGGTTTGAAACTGTATGTTCAATGTTTGCAGCTGTTTGGTATCCTTAGGCAATGGGATTTAAGGATCTTGAACATTTAATGTTAATATGAATGTCTATGTGCGAAAATTGGTACTAAAATGCCTTATGCGGCCAGGGTAGGTTAATACCAGCCTGCTTATGGGCACATACTGGTCTAGAGCTAAGTTGGGTGCTATAAAGTCTTCAAGATCTGTGGTCTCGATGGGCACATTCTGGTCTAGAGCTAAGTTGGGTGCTATAAAGTCTTCAAGATCTGTGGTCTCGATGGGCACATACTGGTCCAGAGCTACGTTGGGTGCTATAAAGTCTTCAAGATCTGTGGTCTCGATGGGCACATACTGGTCTAGAGCTACATTGTGTGCTATAAAGTCTTCAAGATCTGTGGTCTCGATGGGCACATACTGGTCCAGAGCTACATTTGGTGCTATAAAGTCTTTAAGATCTGTGGTCTTGATGGCCACATACTGGTCCAGAGCTACATTGTGTGCTATAAAGTCTTCAAGATCTGTGGTCTCGATGGGCACATACTGGTCTAGAGCTAAGTTGGGTGCTATAAAGTCTTCAAGATCTGTGGTCTTGATGGGCACATACTGGTCTAGAGCTAAGTTGGGTGCTATAAAGTCTTCAAGATCTGTGGTCTTGATGGGCACATACTGGTCTAGAGCTACATTGTTACTATAAAGTCTTCAAGATCTGTGGTCTTGATGGGCACATACTGGTCCGGATCTACATTGTGTGCTATAAAGTCTTCAAGATCTGTGGTGTCGATGGGCACATACTGGTCCAGAGCTACATTGTGTGCTATAAAGTCTTCAAGATCTGTGGTCTCGATGGGCACATACTGGTCTAGAGCTAAGTTGGGTGCTATAAAGTCTTCAAGATCTGTGGTCTCGATGGGCACATTCTGGTCTAGAGCTAAGTTGGGTGCTATAAAGTCTTCAAGATCTGTGGTCTCGATGGGCACATACTGGTCTAGAGCTAAGTTGGGTGCTATAAAGTCTTCAAGATCTGTGGTCTCGATGGGCACATACTGGTCTAGAGCTACATTGTTACTATAAAGTCTTCAAGATCTGTGGTCTCGATGGGCACATACTGGTCCGGATCTACATTGTAAGCTATAAAGTCTTCAAGATCTGTGGTCTCGATGGGCACATACTGGTCCAGAGCTACATTGTGTGCTATAAAGTCTTCAAGATCTGTGGTCTCGATGGGCACATAATGGTCTAGAGCTAAGTTGGGTGCTATAAAGTCTTCAAGATCTGTGGTCTCGATGGGCACATTCTGGTCTAGAGCTAAGTTGGGTGCTATAAAGTCTTCAAGATCTGTGGTCTCGATGGGCACATACTGGTCCGGAGCTACATTGTGTGCTATAAAGTCTTCAAGATCTGTGGTCTCGATGGGCACATACTGGTCTAGAGCTAAGTTGGGTGCTATAAAGTCTTCAAGATCTGTGGTCTCGATGGGCACATACTGGTCTAGAGCTAAGTTGGGTGCTATAAAGTCTTCAAGATCTGTGGTCTCGATGGGCACATACTGGTCTAGAGCAAACTTGGGTGCTATAAAGTCTTCAAGATCTGTGGTCTCGATGGGCACATACTGGTGTAGAGCTAAGTTGGGTGCTATAAAGTCTGCAAGATCCGTGGTCTCGTTAGCGGACATTGTGACTCCTCACCTGAGTATACAAATGGAGCTACACGCGTACAGCTAGCTGTTTACCCATTACCACTTAGATATGTATTTTGCCGCATTTGTAGTCCCTTACAAAGTTACATTTATCTAAAGTCCTTTCTTACTAGACCCAAGTTTTAAAGGTTTCAGTTCCAACCCTTGGATACTGATGAGCAGCAAACAGCATAAAACCTGAACAGACTGAGTTACTCGCAGGCTGTTCTGGTTTTATGTTGTTTGCAAATAGCCAATTTCACTTAGCTTCTAAGTGGGAAAGGGTTCAGATAAATAGTCCATTTTTGCACAAAGCAGCTCATTTAAGTTGAATATTCAAGAAATTAATGATTTAGACTGACTATTGTATATAACATTATAATCGTTAGGGAGTTGGTTCATCTCTTATCCCTGGAATTATTTCACCATACACAACAAGAGCAAAGCGTCCCATGGGGCATAAACTGACATGCAGCCTAAGTAATTTATCATAATCTTGGAAACATTATAGTCTGGGGACACCTTATTGTGTTATAATTTAATTGATCAGCACTTTAAGGTGAACAAGAGGTCAGAATGAGGATTGGGTGTTATATGAGATCATGTGGTGGAAGAAATTACCAGAATCTGATAGGGTCAAATGTGACTTGTGTTTATTTTTTGCTATTTTTAAAGACATTGTGTACAGTTATTAAGTCTAGCTGTATTTACCAATGTGCTTGTTTGTTTTCCATCTGCATTGTAGCTAGTTAGAAGAATTTCATTTCAATCTAGTTGCTGTATAGTCCAAATAATTAGACATAATCTAGCGATTGCTTCTAGACAGTTAACATTGTTTTCCTATAGCAAATTAATTTCAACTTATATTTCAGTTTTTTAATGCCCCCGAAGAAGGGCATATAGTGATCGGACTGTCCGTCTGTCTTTCCGTCACACTTTGCGTTTAGGTTTCGAAAAATGCTCATAACTTTTATGTCCCTTCAGATAGCAACCTGATAATTTGTGTGCATGTGTATCTCATGGAGCTGCACATTTTGATTGGTGAATGGTCAAGGTCAAGGTCATCCTTCAAGGTCAAAGGTAAAAAAAATAAATCCAAGGAAAGTAATAAGCGTCAAATGATATAATTATCTGTAACCGCCAAATGATAACAAAAAAATTAATAAATCAAAGCGATGCAGTAGGGGGCATTGTGTTTCTGACAAACACATCTCTTGTGTTGTTTAATCTTTGCTAATACATAAAGTTATCATAAAGTATCACTGAGAATGATTCATATCTTAAATGTGTGAGAATTGTGCAAGAACACCACTTTAGTAGATTTTGAAAATAAACGTTAACAACACAATATGAGTATTTGTAGGTAACTTTTTTTGGCAGAATTACTTTGAACCAAATTTATTTTTAAAATCAGTTAACAAAAAGGGCTACACATTATAATTCTAAATGAACAATGTAATTGTAAATTAAAATGACATTCCATGTAAATTACCAAATTAATAATTTCATCTAAATCCAATCCTAACAAGTTATTTATAACCGACCAATGACATAACACTATGCAACTTTCAATTGTCACAGTTTTATATGGCAACAAATGGAATTGGAACAGTGGTAGTGGTTTCAGACGTGGTGTAGCATTGCTTGAAAGTTTTAATTATCATTCGTCTTATGCAATTACTTAAAAGTGATGTTTTATGATGTTTTGTGTTTAATAATTCTTGCATGATAAATCTGCGCTGTTAAAGCTTCCGACATGACTTTATGTTGGAACAATACTATTACAAAATGAAAATTACTGATATGAGGTCGACCTCATATTTATAGGTGTAGTTGATGATAAGACTGCTAGACCATGCAAGTTATGTTGTTGTTTTTAATGCCTATCTATACTTGCAGCTAGCTAGGTCATGCAAATTCTGTTTTCATGCTCATCTAGTTCTTGTATGCAGCTAGACCAATCAAAATATTTTTGGTCATGCCCATCTAGTGTTTGATAGACAGCTAGACCATGCAAGTGTTGTCCCCTACTGTGAGCATGTTGTTTGTATTGCCAGGTTGAGGCTAGACCTGCCATAGACCAGTGTACACAGCAAGATGTCTGGGTAATATTGCTTTAAATGTGACCTTTGTGTGGACCTATCCTGTAGCACCTAACACTGGTGTAGGTCACATACCTTCCTCTCCCACCTAGCTTCCTCTTTGGGGGATATCAAGAAGCAGGAGCTAAGGAGCCATTTTCCCCTTAAATCTGTTCTAAGCCCATATATTTTGATCTTGGTCTGTATATTTTCTGAGAAAACAACAATGTCCTCTATGCACACAGACTTTGCAAGAGACACATTTCTATATTTTTAAAAAGTTCAAATTACAGGTGAATACCAAACTCAAGTGAAACAAATGATGTCACCACAACATCACACAGCTTTACTCTCAAGTTAATACAAATGATACCTGTATGTAATGTATGTAATTACACGCACATTTTTTCCAAATGTTTAAATTCAACTCCACTTGCCTGCAATCAGTTATTGTTTGAGTTCATTCCAAAATGTAGTTTCTTCTTCAATCCCCCTTATTAACCCCTGTAAAACTTGCACATAAAATTCCTTGTAGATTATGCTATAATAATAACATGCTTTTTAGTCATCTTCAATGACGTTGGTAGTTTCTTCTTCTTACATGTTCCTTTAACCAGACTCCTCATTTGTTCTGAGAGATGGATTTCCTTGCACAATAGCTTCATTCCAGTGAATTTGAGTTTTAAAGTAACCTGAATTGTATCATTTATTATTATGCCCCCCCCCCCCCCTTCTTTCATGATTCATGGTTGAGGGCAATCATGTTTTTGCACTTTATTATCTTTTTCCATGCGTTTTAGATTTTGTAACAACACATGTTGGCCTATGAGAGACGTTATTTGTGTGCACAACCATATCACTACCTGTTAGCTCATAATCAACAGTTCGATTCAGCACGGATTTTAACTCTTTCCCACTAAGATACATAATTATTATTTTGTTTGTAGTCCCTTAAAAAGTTACATTTAATTTAAGACCTTTCTTACTAGATTCAAGTTGTTAAGGCTTCATTTTCAACCCTTAGATACTGATGAGCAGCAAACAGCATAAAACCTGAACAGACTGCGAGTTATATGCAGGCTGTTCTGGTTTTATGCCGTTTGCACATAGCCATTTTCAATTTGATTCTGAGTGGGAAAGAGTTAAAAGCTCTTCATCAATGTCAAAGCCATATAAAGGGGGTATCAATTACTGTCAGCAACATCTCTAGTTTATTTTACTGCTAGAAGATTTTCAACATTAACATATTGGTGTTTACAGAAATTATCCTTATTAATATTCTGGTACACATTTGATATTTTATTAATAATATCTGTGTTCATTGGTTTTAGTTATTAGCTTGTGAGCCCATGCTGTGAGAATACTGGGCATGTGTGTCAAGTGTCGTCCCAGATTTTCATGTGCAGTGAATGCACATGCGTTAAGCCCAGTTTTCACAGAGCGTGGCTCAAATTTTTTATATGAAGGACATTGTAATATGATTAGCGTTGTGCTATAATGGTATTTCATTAATTGTAAGATCATAAGTAGTTTGATGTATTTGTTTGCCCGTAGCGAACAAATACCTGACATAAAATAACAGAATTATAATCATGAAAATTATTGACATTCAAAGCTCATCACAAAAGCAAACAAAGTGACCACCAGGCTGGTAATCTAGTATTGAGATCTGTAAATCAACAAGAAACAGTGGACAGTTTGTAATGTTTGGACTTACTGTTGATCTAGGAATCCTATACATTTGACTTTGTAATCTTCTGAAACCCTGCTCAATCACAGCACTGTGTGCTGGAGGCCAAACATACAAACTGAGTGTTTGCTGTAATGGATTGATTGTTGGTGCTCTTATTCTTATGTGGCAAGCTTATAGTTTTAAATTTTGAAAATTGTTTTATTTCGTTATCAAAAATCACATTTGATTTGAGGATGTTTCATGAAATAAATATTGTTTCAGGTTTGAATGACTATCCTACCTCTTATAGAACTTAGAGGCTTACCAAATATGTTAATTTGAGTTTTCAAACCCAGAAAACCAAACTGTTTGTTATAATGCCCTAGCCTGCTGCCCCATATGGCTATGTTGTCGCTTTTATTGACATTCTCAAGAGCCAATCATGATTAATTAAATTGTTTAGAGATTATGTCTGATTTTGGTCCCTTATAGTTTAGAGATTATTTTAAGCTTAATTGCTTTATTATGGTATCTCATATCAGTAAAGAAATAGTTACCCCTGCACGACTTTGGTAAGGATAACAGTGGTCAGTAACAAGTGCTGGTTTGGAATGGGACTAAAATGACATTTTTTGTCCCTCTGTATTTGCAATTATTATTCCTTTCAGATAAAAATTAATCAACTTGGAACTATTTTGTTATGTCCCCCACCCACTATTGTGGGGGACATATTGTTTTTGCCCTGTCTGTCTGTTGGTCTGTTTGCTCCAACTTTAACATTTGCAATAACTTTTTCAATATTCAAGATAGCAACTTGATATTTGGTATGCATGTGTATCTCATGGAGCTGCACATTTTGAGTGGTGAAAGGTCAAGGTCAAGGTCATCCTTCAAGGTCAGAGGTCAAATATATGTGGCCAAAATCGCTCATTTTATGAATACTTTTGCAATATTGAAGATAGCAACTTGATATTTGGCATGCATGTGTATCTCATGGAGCCACACATTTTGAGTGGTGAAAGGTCAAGGTCATCCTTCAAGGTCAAAGGTGAAAAAAAAATCAAAGCGGCTCGAAAGGGGACATAGTGTTTCTGACAAACACATTTCTTGTTTTTAAACATGGGTTATTTCTTTGAAATTTGTTTAGAGCAACAGTATCTTCTCATGATTCCTCACCAACACACTGCCAAGATATATTAAACAAATATGTTGTCAGAACCACCCATTCTTAAGCATTACTCGGACAGTAAATTTGTGCAATGATGCTGACAATGATTATGATAACTTGCAAGTTTTTGAAAAACTTCTGGTCAAAACATTAAACTTCAAGTTTTATTGACAAGTCAAATGGCCTAGAAATGCATTGGCTGGCATTTAGATCCTCACTATATTAGATAACATGATAAGGTTTCCCTATGTTTTATGGGATTGGGACTTTGCTGGGTCCTTGTACAAACAAGACCTTGAAATGATGTTTGACAAGTCTGAAATATGAGCAGTTGTTTAAGTGGCTGCTTTTTATCCTGGGATGAAGGAGCCTAATCCTTCCCAGGGTTACTCGGAGGACAACAGGTGATGTGACGGGGAACCAAACAATAAAGGTGCCAATAAAAGTTCCAATATTGAGTTTATTAATGTTAACTTGGTGTCCTGCTTTTAGCTCCCGTCTGAGCATGAAGTGCTCCTTCTGACCTATCATGGTCAGTTGATGTCCCTTGTAGTGTGCTGCATGATCTTGAAAATATCTAGGCCCAGCTTGAATCTGGTTCACATGCGTCCAAGAACTATGCCACCAGGTCATATTTAAAATCATTATGGTTGTCTGTTTTAATACCGGTATATAAAACAGCATTGTTTGCCTTGTATTTTCAGAACAAGGGTAGCAGTGAGCAGAGTGAGATAGACTCCAAGCGTCACCGTCACTCAGATCGGGACATCACACGTAATGGCGGTCAGCACAAGAATGCACAGAAGATGTCCTCCAACTCCTCCTTCCCTGGGTCGCTGGCAGGTGGGGGACGTAAGTGGGCTTGATTTGTATTTTACACTTCTCATGTCTCAAGTCTGTGGTTGGCGAGATTTGCGAAGTTTCATAATTTGTTTGAATTACCTTTCTAGTTTTGAAAAGACTGTTTGCAACTTGTTTGTTGTGTTTTAACTTTAAAACACAAGAATGCTTTTACTTGAATACGTGCTATTGGTATTTTTAAATTAAAAAATATACTTATCAATTATATTCCTCATCATGACATTTTAATGTTTTTGAAAACTGACTTTTTTTAACACACTGAAATTCATGAATTTCTGATTTGTAGAGAAAAAACAGAGGTATTATCATTGTTAATTTTTCTAGGTGTTTGTGTTTCGTTATCAAATTTGTCAACCCAGGAATCCAACGAAATTAATGTCCCACAAATATTAATGATTTTACAGTATACGAGATATTTGTCTTGTTCACTACAGCCCTGCAGTCTCCACGTCACAGTGCGAGTAGTGGTGTGTTGCCTGACCTACTTCCGCAGCACACGCCCCCACAGTCAAGGTCACCACAGAATGTTGTAGGTCAGAGGCCTCAGGACAAGACCACGTCAGACGAGGTGAGCGGGTCAGGTGGTGTTGGATTAGGTCAACATAATGGTCCTTTTGTTATTATTTACCTTAGGTTGGTTGGTCCAACATCCAGGCCTCATGCACTATGATTATTCTTTATTCCAGTCCTAAATCAATTATACAGCCAATCGGGATTGCCACTCATATTTAACATGCTTTCTTACAAGCTTTCTTATTGGTCAATTTATCTCCCATATAAATGTTTAGGCCTTATGCACTGTAAACATTCTTAAGCCAAATCTTATAAATACCTGTGTTGAGAACATAGCCCCTGTAACCCTTTGAAGCTATCACAAATTGCAAACAATTTGTCAGACAGCCCTTACGAAAAATCAATCAAAGGTTACCATTTCTTATTAAAATATAAGGGATTTTTCCTTGGCTATGAAATTTCTTCATGCTATCGTAGGTTTTTGAGTGATCAATGCTTGATTTGAAGAAAGTTAAACTGTAGTAAATATATTATGTTAAACTGTTATGTAAGAAAGAGTTAAGTTTGGAATTTCCTATAGGATTTTTTTTAAAGTAAGCCTACATAACTGGAGCATGTATCAAGAACTGTATCATAAAACAGTAATGCTTATGAAGATTGTTTAGCCTGCTTAGCCATTGAAGATGTGAGCGCTCTGTTATTTCAGTTCCATCGACTGGCTGTCGACCCAAAGGTAGCCCTATATCAGGCAGATGCTTTTCATAGCTCAACACTCGTACAGAAAATCATGCAGTGAATACTGTAAATTTCCTTATAAACATTCCCAAAAAAACAACAGAATGTCAATAACTAGACAAATACTTATATTGTAAACCCATTCCTAAAAAAATTAACCTTATCACTTACAAGATTCTGCAGTTGGGGGTATTGGGCATTCGAAAATCCTTTTCATTGTATATTTCAAATATCAGTTTAATAAAATATAAATGACTTTCCAGAGCAAGATTTTAGTTTAGATAATTTACTGAAAATTACCTGTTTTTCCCAAGTTTTTGCATAAAAACATTCAATGATCACAAATTTTTCTCAATTATCACTATATTATCTTCCTCCAATATCAGCCATAATTATCCATCCAAGAAATGTCATTTCTAATATAAAATATGGTTAATTATTAAAAAACCAAGGTCATATCGTTTACAGCTGATTTTTATGCTCCCCCAAAATTTTTGAGGGGAGCATATAGTCGCCGCTTCGTCTGACTAAGCGTGCGTGCGTCCGTCCGTCCGAGCACAATTTTTGTCCGGGCTATTTCTCAGCAATTAATGACCTCAATTCAATTAAACTTTATGGGAAGCTTCACTACCAAGAGGAGATGTGCATATTATCACTCGGTTCTGGTCGGATGATTTTTCACAGAGTTATGGCCCTTTGAAATTTTCAATTAACTGTACATATAGTGCAATTCTTGTCTGGGCTATTTCTCAGCAACTAATGACCAGAATTCAATGAAACTTTATGGGAAGCTTCACTACCAAGAGGACATGTGCATATTATCAGCGGGTTCTAGTCAGATGATTTTTCACAGAGTTATGGCCCTTTGAATTTTTTTATTAACTGTACATATAGTGCAATTCTTGTCCGGGCTATTTCTCTCCAACTACTGACTCGAATTCAATGAAGCTTCATGGAAAGCTTAACTACCTTGAGGAGATGCGCATGTTATTTGTGGGTTCTGGTTAGATGAACAATTTAGAGAGTTATGGCCCTTTGAATTTTTAAGTTGCTCAACCATCCATCGTATTATTTTGTCCAAAGTTATGCCCCTCAAGAGGTTTCCTTTTATCTGAATATATAGTGCAATATTGTTACAAAAAAAAACTTTGGGGAGCATTACCCGTCTCCGACGGTTTCTTGTTTATTATATTTAGGTAATAATTACAAAAATATTGTTTTGAGGTGACCAAATCTTTTATTGAGAATGTAAATTTGTGTTATCTTAATGTTTCCAAATAAGAGTTTATTATTTCATTAGTTGCAATGTTCAGTCTTGTTCTGGCAAAATGAAACAAGTTAATTTACAAATTCACTTAAAATTCCTTTGATATCCAATATGCCAATTTGCTTTTATAGCTAGCATTTTATCTCATTTTAATGATCAATATTATACAGTTGCTTATAGTTACATCAGAAGAAATAAAGATTAATTTTAGAAAGAATGTTTTGATTTGAGACATTGGAGATTATTTATTTACATTTTTTCAATGTTCCTTAAATAACATGGACTTGAAATGTTTTACTAAATCAGTTCAACATTGTGTATTTGCAACTGTCAACTCTGAACAAGATTGCTAACTGTTTCATTCTACAAGTTTAAACTATACCAAACACTTCCAGCCTTTCTTGATATTCAAACATATTTAGTTGCTTTAAAGTCAAAAATATGATTCCCTGTATATAAATTTGAACAAAAGAATCTCAAGCTAGTGGTTTAAAATGGTAAAGCATCCAGTTGGATGGGCCATTAATTAGGTAATATACAGTATCCATTGTGCATGGTTTTTTGTACGTAGTGCCCCTGTATCGCTGTACACTGACTGTCTGTACTCTGGTGTAACTGGGCCGCTCTCTTAGAAAACGGGGCTTAATGCATGTGCGAAGAGTGTCTCCCAGATATACTTGGACAACACTTTTCGCTTTAATTGGATTTTCGCCAAGAAGATATTTCCTTTGAACCAAAAATTATATTAAAGTGCAAAGTGTTGTCCTGCATAGCATGTGCAGACTTCACAGGCTAATCTTGGACGACACTATGCACATGCATTAAGCCCTGTTTTTCTAGAGTGCAGCTCACTGGATCTCATCGATCAACCATGTCCATTGTGCCCCATCGCTAGCTGGCTTGCACAAGGCTTATTGGTCAGCTTTGTTACAATAGTATATGAGTCTTCCTCTGTGAAAGCTGGGGCTAAATGCATGTGCATACATTTTCACAGGCTAATCCGGGATGACACTTTCCACTTTGACTTGATTTCCCTTTAATAGAACTACCGTAAAAATGCAGTCATAAGTCTACCCGCTCATAAGTCGGGGGGTAAAAAATGATACGCAAATCAGAGATTTTGAATATGTCCAATTCATAAGTCGAGTCAGAAATTGTCCGTGCAAGAATTTCATAAACAGACACAATTTTAAATGTACGAGAAGTTTTTATTCTATACATAGACCATGACATCAATATAGCACTGTGCGATGTCATAGCAGACACGTGTATTATGTACGATATATATTTAGGAAAAAAAAAATAATATATGAAAATATAGACGAGCAAATCATAATGAACCACATAAAAACAAAGACAACTTAGGAAAACGGAACTTATATACATGAACATCATAATTTACACATTAACGACATACGAAACACCAAACTCGCGTTCAGCAGCACTATTATTAATTGATTGCTCTGCAAATTTTATCACGCGTATTTCAAACGTATTGTCATACGCATGGCGTTGCAGTTTTCGAGGCATTTTCACAAATCAAATGTGTTAGTCAAATTAATAAATTATTATTATAAAGTTTGCACTAAATTGTCCACGCTAGTAATAATCCACAAACTTATAATCCGATGACACACTGTGATCACTGTAATCAAATTTTGTACTTTTAATCTGTCTATCAAAACAACTGATTAGTTCCTCGGTAAACACGTTTTTATGACAATGATTGACATAACCAATAGACCGCTAACTCCACCTTTGTCCTACATAACAGTTTCAAAGGCGGAGCTATGCACATGCTCAAACATAATTGGACGATTACCAGTGAATAACAAACTCGCGATTGGTTAAACACGTCGCTTCACAAATTAAAGAAATTTTATTTTATCGGCAAGAAGGGTGATGCTTTATGGCTTCTTGACAGGAAGCAGCTTTTCTTTGATGACGTCAAGTGTCAATTCACACAGGTTGCCCAATTCTCGCTCTACTTTAAAAATGACTCGATCTTTTGTTTACACGTTCAGTTGTAAAAAAAACACCTGCTTACATGAAAACTTTGGATAAAATTATGAAAAAAAAACACAAGGGAAATGTTGCGGCAAACTGTGGTTATTTTAATTGGTGAGTATCAGTTAAAAGAGGAAATTTTGTGTGTCCTATTTCAACAAGTTTTCTATACAACAACAACAACAACTTTAACCATTTCTGCGGGGATCGATCTTAGTAGAATGTCATCATTATTTTTCATGGACGACCTCATAAGTCGAGACTGTAAATTCTATCAAATTTTTTAGGAAAAAAATCTTGACTTATGACTGCATTTTTACGGTACCTAAAAAAAAAAAAAAATTACATGAAAGTCTAAAGTGTTTTCCCTGATTAGCCTTTTTGGACTGCGCAGGCTAACCTTGGTCTACTGTTAGCGCCCATGCATTATGCCAAGTTTGTCCAGAGTGCTGCTTGTATATAATTTATGTTATTTTTTATTTGCTTTCACTCGTCTACCAAAGAAATCTAGATTTAGTGTTCTGTTGTCAAATTTCACCAATTGTGAGCACCAAACATTATTATTTGACCTCCTGTAGACGTTGATCTTTTGTCTGAATAATCAATTCACATTAAGCTTTTTAAGCATTTTATTCACAGCCTTGTATGTTTTTACCACACAGTTTTCATCATATATAAAGACCCGAATAAAGTTGAAAACAGGCAAGCTAGTGCATAAATTGTTCTGTGTCAATGGATTTCAAGATAATGCTAAATGAAGGATTCTGTTACAATGAGATATGTTGTTTCTGTTTAAATAAAATGTTTACACTGCAATCTTTCAAACTCAATTTGAACATGTAGCCAATAAAAACTAGTGTCTTTATTCTAGATTTCCTCCTCTCCAATATAATTTGCTACTATTGTTTTAAGAAATGGCTGACCATTTCAAGTTGTTGTGCAAGCCAGTGTGTTGAAGTGTTTGTGCCAGAAGCATTGTATGGCATTTCATCATAAATGGATTATTTCTGTTATCCATGTATTGATGATGTGTTGGAGACAAAGTTTTTAACAAAAATTTGCAATTTCAAAATGAAAATGACTTCATCTTTATGAACATTCTTGAGTAACCTTTTTAAGTATAAAAGGTAAAACTGTCTTGTTCAAAAAATAAGTTTTATAGCTTTTAATCTTAAAAGTTGCTTGTTGTTCCATACAGGTTTGTTATTGGTGCACTGTTATATTTATCTTTGTAAGAGTGTTTAATCCAACATAAAGGTTTTACTGACAGAAATGCATACAAACACTGCAGTGTCTGTACTAAGGTACTTATAAGGAGATTGTAGCAGTCACAATAACTTATGACCCCGGTAGAGTGGCATATAGCAGTTGAACTGTCCGTCAGTTTGTGCGTCCGTCCGTCAGTCTGTGCATCCGTCCGAAAACTTTAACATTGGCCATTACTTTTGCAATATTTAATATAGCAACTTGATATTTGGCATGCATGTGTATCTCATGGAGCTGCACATTTTGAGAGGTGAAAGGTCAATTTCAAGGTCATCCTTCAAAGTCAAATGTAAAAAAAAAACAAAATCCAAGGGAAGTAACAAGCTTTAAAGGGAGATAATTTCTATTTATCATTTGGCAGGTACAGATCATTTTCACAAGGGAAGTAATATTTTTTAAAGGGATATAATGAACAACAAAAAATTCAAAGCGGCGCAGTAGGGGGCATTGTGTTTCTGACAAACACATATCTTGTTCAAATATAAGCCATTATTTCTATGTGATGAATCTCATGTTAAATCAAACATATAACTCTGTATATTCTGTTTTACCTCAAATGCATGAAAACCACGTAACAATTCATACTAATTATCAGCAATATAATATCTTCCATTTCCACAATGTCCAAAAATTTTCTGTACAAATTGTACAAGCAAAATTATTTGTAAGTCAATATGGATATCATTTTTATATTGTTAATCAACTTTAAAAAAAAATATAGTACCAAAAATTATAACAATTTGTCTAAACTTAATATGTTGTATTTATTTGAATAATTTGATATATTTGTTCTACATATTATGCATAAGCAATAATTTAAGAGTTCATGTAACTTTGATGTTTTTTCATGAATAAAAACAGCCAAAAATTCATTTGTGTCTCAGTATTTAAGGTTGGCACATGATTATGCATAATTATACTGTTAGGATCCATCATCTTCATATAACCCAAATATGTCAAATTGTTTCCCTTGGTTATGGACGGAATCCCAGCGGACAAAATCCATTCCATTCATGTATGCATTTTGGGACATCATTGCTTCAGGTGATTTTACACTGAAGAAAAATCCTCTTATTGAAAACTCAGCTATTTATTAATTAAACAGAATTAAAGTTCATATAATAGCTATGTTCATGCAAAATAAATTCCTTATTAACAACCAAAAACAAGTATTTACAATAGATTGTTTTGATATGATGAAGTGAATATTTCATACAAATTTATGTTGAATATTTTTTATGGGGTCGGGACAATGACAAATAGTTTGAAAAAAAAACAATTTGAGGGAGCTTTTTGTGGTGTCTAAAATGATTGTATAGGTATAATGTTGGGATTCAATGTCTCTTGAAAATAGAAGGTAACATTTATAAACATGAGGGTCAGCCTCACAGGACACTTATCATCATTAGCATGTCCATCATAGCTGTTCTATGAATTTCACTGTTACTGAGACTCATTTTTGATTTTGCTGAAAATTACTACGTATATTAACACAGCTGCCTGCAATGCTCCTGATTTTAGAGGCGTTAGACCCAGTTCAACTAATACTTCAACTAATACATAGCATTGAGAGAACACTTTTAGGGGAAATATTTTCACACTTCAGTGAATAAGGAAATACTTAAAGAATGCAGCCTACAAATCAGTTTTGCAAATATGCTTCCTTCACATGTCCTCATTTGATAACAAAGGTCCAATCTCTCCTTGCTTTATATTTGTTTCATAGGCAAATCGTTAGCTTAATTTTATAATCATCCTTGCGTAGAACTAAAAGATTTATTTAAAGATAAAAAAAGCAGCTAGCAATGTTAAATTTTAAAATAGACAATGCCAACAAGTTGAAATCAAATGCTTTCATTTTGTCATTTTTTGAAGAAATCTGTAAACAACTTCTGAAGACCCTCAAGAAACTTAGGTTTGAAATGTGAAGTTCTCATTTCAAATGCAAAAATAATAGTTTTTCATTCATTGTCTGTTTGCCAATAATCAATGACAAATAAAAATCAATCCTTATATTTAGCCATGTAATTAACAATTTCCTACTCTAAAGGATTGTAAAAAAATTGCGATTTGCAAACAGCATAAAACCAGAAAAGCCTGCAAGCAACTCTCAGTCTGTTCATGTTTTATGCTGTCTGCTATCAGTATCTAGAAATGCATCAAAGTGTGTATCTGAGGGGTAATGTGTCCAAATACAAGAAAGTCAGTTTTGTATTGGTTATCTGCCAAGCGAGTTCCCATCACAGGAACTCCAATAATCTATTAGCCAATAGTCTTTTAGCCAATAATCAAGTAGTAATAAAAAGGCAATGTAATATCAATCCTGTGATTTAACACGCCTCCCTGCGACTGTGTTTCAGTACCGCCAGGCGGTCAGCAAGACGCCCTCCATGCGCCATCAACGCTCCTTCTCTGCGTTTGGTTTTGGGGCGAGTAGCGGCTCCACAGTGGGCTCACAGTCCAGCCAGTCCTCGCGGCGTGGCTCTCAGATCAATGTGAACGTGGCCCCTACCCAGACCCACGAGTCTGTGTCCGATACACCGGAGATACGGAAGTACAGGAAGCGGTTCCATTCAGACATCTTGTGTGCTTCGCTTTGGGGTGGGTACTAGGCTTCATAATTACTTAAGGGTTGTGATTTTTCCTCCTTTCAGTTTATTTCCTCCTTTTCAATGTTGAACTTATTTTACAAATAGTAATTTGATTATATACAAATCTACATACAAATGAAGAGTTAAATGTAATCCTGTAATAGGGTAGGGCATTTTCCCCCCCTGAAGTAATCCTAAATCACACTCCAGTGCTGAAGATGTTTTACTTATCAATTTGATTAATTTCGAAATTATTCAGTGAAGATTGTGTTTAAAGTTAAGCAATACTTGTGATATTGAAAGGCATTATTATTGCTCACAACAATGTGATTTCACCTATTTTCCTATGTTTTTTTCTATTTCATCTAGTTAGCTCGGCTGTTTTCGGAGAAAACCCGAGGTATTGTCATAGCCAGCTCGCCGTCCGCCGTAGGCGTCGTGCTTAAACCTTAACATTGGCTCTAAAATCAAAGTGCTTCCACATACAACTTTGAAACTTCATATGTAGATGCACCTTGATGAGTTCTACACGCCACATCCATTTTTGGGTCACTAGGTCAAAGGTCAAGGTCACTGTGACCTCTAATATAAAACTTAAACATAGACTCTAAAGTCAAAGTACTTCCACCTACAACTTTGAAACTTCATATGTAGATGCACCTTGATGAGTTCTACACGCCACACCCATTTTTGGGTCACTAGGTCAAAGGTCAAGGTCACTGTGACCTCTAAAAATAAAAAATAAATCTGACAAGCTTTCACAGCCGAGCGTGGCACCCGTTATGCGGTGCTCTTGTTTTACGATATTTTTATATATAATTTTGGTGGTATGAGTTTAAACTCTGTAGAATTTTCTGGCATTTTAAAATGTAAAAATTTAAATAAAAACTTGGATAAACATATATTGTGCTTATTAATATTTCTGTTTGACACACCTACCTAGCTTTGACAAGTGACATAGCTGCACACTTTATTCTGCAGGTGTGAACCTCCTCATTGGCACAGACAGTAGTCTCATGTTACTGGACCGCAGCGGACAGGGAAAAGGTAGGCTTTTTTTATTGTCAAATGAAAGAAACTTTTAATTAGAAATAAGATCAACTGGTTTATGTTCTGCAATTAAGTGATCAATATAAGCCCAATCCCATACACAGTTTAGTGAATTGAATAGGTTTTGTAAGTTTGCTCAGACTGAGCTTTTAATATTGGTTTGCATTATTGTTGTATTAAATAAGCCAGTTATTTCTTAAAATATGCACATTTACCAAACATGTCCAATTATCTTTCCCTAAAATATTTTTGAATTTAAAGAAAGTATTTTCTGACAGAAAATCCTTTTAATGCGGCAATTGTCGTTCCTGATTAGCCTTTGTTGATTGCACAGGCTGATTTGGGACAACACTTTATGCACATGCCTTAAGCCAAAACACAGCTCAAATGTGTTATCTATATTACTGTGTAAGACTCGGCTGTTTCAAAGGGATGACAATGGTGGAAACACCTGGGGTAGGAAAATATACACTGGCTTATCTTGTATGACACTTTACGCACATGCATTAAGCCCATTTTGTTTATATTGTGCAGTGTACTCGCTGATCAGTCGACGCCGGTTCTCCCAGATGGAGGTGCTTGAGAACCAGAACATCCTGGTTACCATCAGTGGCAAGAAAAACAAGATCAGGGTCTACTATCTGTCATGGCTGAAATCCAAAATATTCAAATCTGAAGTGGTAAGAATTGTGTGTTTTTTAAAGGATATTTAATGTAAGTAATTTTCACGTTATTGTCGCCCACCTGCAAAGTGTCATTCAAAGATTGTGTAAGTTAATTGTGACATAATCTCTTAAGGCTTATTAGTAGCACAATGGAGGCATGATCTTTTAACTTTCTTATTCATTTGTTCATCGTCAATATTGTTATACTAGTTATTTGTACACATTATCTTAGAAATATGGTATGTGTTTAATCTTTGGTTGTTAAAAGCCCCTATCACACTAATGTAATTTGTATGTCATAATACCCACTGAGGTTTTAATGTTGTCTTCTACCAGAATGACAAGCGCAATGGCTGGGTCAATGTGGGGGAACTGGAGGGCTGTGTGCACTTCAAGATAGGTAAGTATGCAAAGACAGAGCAACTCAAGTATTCCTATACAAAACACAGCAATGGTGTTGGTATACATTGTGGGTGGGCATTTCATTTTTTTTGTACAGCATGACACTAGGATGCCAAACTTGATCCAGATTATCAATAATCTAATTACCTCACTGACTTGAGAAATCCCAAAACAATAATTATAATTAATTCATGTTTCATATAATCAGAAACCCGACAATTATCATTAATTCGACAAGGGAAAGATCAGCTTTACAACAGTCATAGCTAGAAACTTAAAAGATATAACACATCTAAAGACTGGTGGAAAATTCTCAAATCGTTAAATACTGAACCTAATAATAATATAAACACGCCAGTCATAAATCCTGTTGACAAACTGTTACTGATTGTTTTGAAAAGGAAAACATTCTTAATAGATTCATTCAAAGTCAACAATAATTAACATTGATAATGTGGGCAATCCAGAGCACACTTATAAACCAATTGCTAACTCATTCTGTACAGACTTATTATCTGCCCCTTTTGATATGAACCAATTGCTAACTCATTCTGTACAGACTTATTATCTGCCCCTTTTGATATGAACCAATTGCTAACTCATTCTGTACAGACTTATTACTGCCCCTTTTGATATCCATGATATCCTGAAGTCCCTTTCAGATGACAAAGTGACAAGACCTTACGGTATAGTTAACTACATTTTAAAAGAATGTTGATCTGAACTGTCCACTCCTTTATGTGACTTCCTTAACTTCTTACTTAACTAATGTATTATGCCAAGCTCTTGGAAAGAAGCAAATGTCACTGCAATTTAAAAAAAAGGTGATCCATAAGTAGCAAGTAATTTGACTTCTTAACAGGATCGCAAAAGTTGCTTGAAAAATAATTTTTAACACATGTACAATCACTATGTAAGTAAAAAAATATCAACCTCATTTCATTCTGGATTATTGCTAGGGTACTAAAATATCAACCATATATGATGCCTTTTGCAAACCTCTTGACAATTGATTACAGGTTTAAGCTGTCGTTTTTGACAGAAGTAAAGCCTTTGACCAAGTCTGGCATCAATGTCTCTTACTACAACTCACTGCTTTTTGTAACCGTGTGAAGTAACTCTTGGATTCAAAATTGTCTTAATTGTATACGTAAATAAGTAGTATTTTCAGGGGCCATTTCTAACTTTGCTACACGAATGAGAGATTGGGGTTCCCCAGGGCTCTATACTAGATTCACTGTTGCTTTGTATTTGTATAAAGAATATTGTTAATGACATCCCTGATCCCACATCACTTTAAGCTACCATTTAAATGCAATATTACAAAACCATATCAACAAAGTATCTAATCGGGCCTTTAAATTGCAGGTCTTATTAAATAAATCTAAGTCAGAAACATTCACATCCAACAGGAAGCAACAACCATATCAACATGACTTCCCAATTCTTGCTTCACCAATATCTGTTGTTAGCATCTTAGTTGCGAAAAAAATATCATTTTGTGGCCTATCAATTCAAGTGTTGCTATTGAACAATCACTGTTAATTCATATGTACCTTTTATGATGAAATTCGCAGTGCATTGATTAACACTATTTTAAGTATAACTATCAATGTGGACCTCGATACAAATCTGTTTGGATGAACATATCTCAAATGAAAAGTAAAATTCGCAAATATTTTCGTGTCCAACAATAAAATCAGGCATTTTTCCAAACAATCTGTTACTGACTCGGCCTATTCCTGGCATGAACAATTCTTCATACTCAAATTTCATATTCAATACTTATCATATTAATCACGTTAAATTCTTATTTCTGGCATATCATATGTAAACTAGTATGAAAACACATTCCTTTATTGCATAATATATATGCAGTTTGAGCAACTATGTACGAATTATATCTTTCGTTTCAATCATTTCAATTCCTTTTTCTTAAACTGATTGTATTGTGCATGATTGGTTTGCACTGTAATTGACAAAGGATATAAATCATGTTTGCACACATAATATGAGCCATAATCTGAGAAAACTGGGCTTAATGCTTGTGCGTAAAGTGTCGTCCCAGATTAGTCTGTGCAGTCCGCACAGGCTAATCAGGGACGACACTTTCCGCTTTTATGGTATTTTTTGTTTCAAGGAAGTCCCTCCTTACCGAAAATCAAGTTTAGACGGAAAGTGTCGTCCCTGATTTGCCGGTGCGGACTGCACAGACTAATCCGGGACGACACTTTATGCACATGAATTAAGCCCAGTTTACTTAGAACATGACCCATATATTGAACTTATGCCAAGAGTTTCTGAATGACAACTAGTTTACAGCATTTATAAAATACCTACTGTATGGTGGTATAAGATTGTATCATCTCTAGAAAAACAAGCATAGGGTCATAGTATTATATCTTTTGTAGACATAGTAACAAGTCTTTTAAACAGTTTCATAGTCAGTCCTCAAGATTTAAATATCAAGTTTGTACTGATGTAATTATCTGTGTTCTTATTTTCAGTGAAGTATGAGAAGATCATGTTCGTACTTAAGTAATTGTGTGTGCTTATTTTCAGTGAAGTATGAGAAGATCAAATTCCTTGTGATTGCCCTAAAGGAGAGTATAGAGATCTATGCTTGGGCACCAAAACCTTACCACAAGTTCATGGCCTTCAAGGTTTGCAACTTAACCCTACCACAATTTGTTATGTACCCAAAGCCCTTTTCAAGTTTGTTTGTTGCAAACACTTCAAGTTTGCATGTCACCAAACCCTACATGAAAAGTTTAAAATTAACAAAACCCTACCTTCTGGGTAAGTAACAATACCCCCAGCAGAAGTTTGTCTGTCCCCAATCCCCACAGCTTAAGTGTTTAAGTTACAAAACAGGATCCCAATCACAAGTTCATGGCATCTAAGGCATGTAACCCAACCCTCCCATGTGTTCATGGCCTCGAAGGTATATCACTTAACCCCACCACAAGTTCATGGCCTTTAAGGTATGTCACTAAACCCCACCACAAGTTCATGGTCTTCAAGGTATGCCATTTAACCCCACCAAAAGTTCATGGTCTTCAAGGTATGTCACCAAACCTTACCACAAGTTTCTGGTCTTCAAGGTATGTCACTTAGCTCCTCCACAAGTTCATGGTCTTCAAGGTATGTCACTTAACCCCACCACAAGTTCATGGTCATCAAGATATGTCACTTAAGCCCACCACAAGTTCATGGCCTTCAAGGTATGTCACCAAACCTTACCACAAGTTCATGGCTTTCAAGGTATGTCACCAAACCCTGACACAGGTTCATGGTTGTCTAGGTATATCACCAAACCCTACCAAAAGCTCTTGTGTCATTAAACCTTACCAAAACTCCATTGCTTTTCAGGGTATGTAACCATTTCAAACGTTACTATATCAGCCTTTGGCACAAACCCTTTATATGTAAAAAATCCCTACCTAAAGGTCATAAGTTTTAAGTTTGACATCCCAAATATCATTCCTTAACTTAGTATTTGAAATTTGAATTAATTTCAATTTCAGAAAGTAAAGCTTTCTGTTTGTTCAAATTGATGCAATGGGCTTTCCAAACATTAAAGTATGAAAGACAAAGAATACCAAAAAATTAGAAAAGAAAATTCACAGCCTTAAGACACTGAAACTATCCCATGAAATTGTGCATACAAGTATCTTTTCAATTTTCCTTATGTTCATTTTCCTACTACCTATGTTCCTTTAAAGTACATCTTGGTTTACGTTGCTGTTATTCACACAACATGTACCATTTCTTGCAGTCTTTTGGTGACCTGGCCCAGAAACCCCAGATTGTTGACCTCACAGTTGAGGAAGGTCAAAGGTTAAAGGTCCTGTATGGGTCAAAGTACGGGTTCCATGCCGTGGATGTGGACACAGCCTCCGTGTATGACCTGTACATTCCACAGCATGTAAGTTTTGAACATACAGTCTTCTAAAATTAATTGCTGTAATCCAAAACGGTGAATCTTAATGCAATGGTAGTAACCAATTCAAGCATAGTAACAATTTTTAAAATGTTGATTTGTTAAAGCATATACATTTCTGCATTGCTACTAGCCTTACCATAAACATCGCTGAATTTCTACTAGCCTTGCATGCCTGATTAAATACATACAATTTGCTAGATTTACCATACATTGTATAATTTATATTTCTTAATTTCTCCTAGCTTGACAATGTTCATTTCTAGATTTGAAAGGAAATTTAAATTAGAATGCATAATTTTTTGTGTTGTTTTTGTTTCAGACACATGGACCGATTGTTCCTCACTCAATTGTTATACTGCCAAACACCAATGGAATGCAGTTGCTTTTATGCTATGACAGTAAGTCTATTACTCAGTTTATACTTGTAACATTTAACTATTTATTATAAATCCTTACCAAAAAAAAAGATAAACAATAGTGAGCATTAGAAAGAAATTAACTATTGGAATAATTGCATCAGATGTCTTACCGAATAAAAAAATGATGAAAAACGGTTGCATCTACAATACACTTAGAATGCTTTATTTAAAAATAATTGAAAACCAAGCAGCTTGTTCATAAGGATTGAATTTCTTACCCAAAGTCTGATGAGTTGTTCAAAGATGCCGACAGTCATTAAGACTGCATTTATAAATTCAAGATATTAGAAGAAAACATTAAGACTGCATTAATTATTCTTAAGAAATTTATACTTAAATTATTACTTATCATTTGCAATGCAGTTTACTGTGGCAGATTAACGACAGACATTTTAAGAGCTCATATCGATAAAAACTGAACCATGAATTATCGGCCTTTGTACATTTAGGTAAAATTTACACCTATTAAAGTGAAACTTTAACCTTTAAGTATGGTCTGTACAAAAGTAAGTCAATAAGTATTAAGTAAGTAGTCGACCAATATAAGTAAGGTAAATGATTGTTTGTTCCACAGATGAGGGAGTGTATATTGATTCCAATGGCAAGGTCACAAAGAATGTAGTGCTACAGTGGGGGGAACTGCCAACATCTGTTGGTAAGTAGGACTTGCACCATCACGTGTGCATGGTATTGATGTCTTATTACTGTGCTTTTTATCCCCCACCATAGGCAGAGGGATATTGTTTTGGCGCTGTCTGTCCATCTTCCCGTCCGTCCGGCACTTCAATTCAAAGAATGTGCTTGTTATTATGCCCCCAACAGGCGGCATATAGTTTCGCACTGTCTGTCAGTCGGTCGGTCAGTCAGTCGGTCAGTCTGTCTGTCCGTCTGTCACACTTTTCATATCCGCTCTTAATTTCAAGTAGTTCTCATCTGATCTTCACTAAACATGGTCAGAAGTTGTATCTAGATTATGTCTAGGCCAAGTTCGAACATGGGTAGTGCCAGGCCACAAACTAGGTCACGAGGTCATTTAGTGCATTTCAAACATTCATCATGGTGTCCGCTCTATAATTCAAGTAGTTTTTATCCGATCTTACCCAAACTTGGTCAGAAGTTGTATCTAGATAATGTCCATGCCAAGTTCGAACATGGGCCATGCCGGGCAAAAAACTAGGTCACTGGGTCACTTAGTGTGTTCAGCATGGTGTCCGCTCTCTAACTCAAGTATTTTTCATCCAATCTTCACCAAACTTGGTCACAAGTTTTATCTAGATAATGTCTAGGCCAAGTTTGAACATGGGCCATGCCGGGGAAAAAACACTTATGGCGTATCATGGCAGCCTAATTTGCTCCCTGACCCTACACACAGGGCTGTTATTCTTGAAAAAAAAATCAAGAAAATTTTTACAATTTGTGTAAGCTATTGCGGTTTTAAGTATGTGTTCTGGTATGAACATTACCAGAATCTGTAATTTAGTAACAATAATATATACTCTGAGATATGCATTCAGCTTAAATGTGCTACGTGTCATGAAAAAGACTGCCCTAGAAACAAGTACAATGTAATCAACGCTTTGCTTTAGTAAGTATAAGAAAATGTGTTTTTTCTACAGTTGACAAGAAGATACGTGCATTCCTGTTATTTGCATGCAAAGAATTGGCAGAAAAAAACATCTACACACTGCGGCAGATGACATATGTAACAAACAATAACATTTAAATATTGAACAATTGTTATGCAGCAAACTAATAGTTTAATAAAATAAAAGCGATGTATTTCTCAAAAACATTTACACAGTTGTGCTTTTATGTAGTGACAAAGTTACAGTTGGGGGCATCTTTGTAGTGTGGACACATTTCTTGTTAAATGTGACAAGGTATATTGATATGCTAACTGTGGTTAATCTGTTACTGAAATTGTTCTTTGGAGACATTCAGAAACTTATTTGCAAAGTTATTATCTTCATCACATTTAAGATCTCTACACAAACTTGGATTGGGCATATATGTATTACAGGCCTGTCTTGTTTTCATGTGTGTACGTATTCAAATAATATGGTCGCCGTGGTGTAATGGATAGGGTGTCCGCCTAGCGACCGGGAGGTCACGGGTTCGATCCCCACCGTGGGAGCGTTCTTTAGATTTCCCCCAAAGACACCAAGTACTGGTTCTAGGCCCAGGAAACGGACTCGAGAGCGTTTATATAAGCCTAAGGCTTTCGATGCGATCGAGCTTAAATAAATAGGTTTAAACTAAACTAAATAACATGGTGACCGTTAATTGTGACGAATGTCTTGGTGAGATTGAATTTAAAGTGAAGACCTCCATTCATTTCCTTCCAATTTGGTACCAGCATGTTCATATATCCACATGTGTCAGTTCACATATATAGGGGTTTCCACATTGGACCATTTTTATATACCCATATTTCAGTAAAACATAGTGCCTGTATACACATTGGACTACAGTAAGGCTACAAGTACCTGGCTTTGGTGAGCTGGTCATTATTGATGGCCTCCCTCAGTTGATGCAATATTTCTGCCTTTACTCATATCACCCATCATTCTATCAGACACCTTTAATATGCCCCCATCTGTATGCAGGAGTCATATAGTAAATAAATTGATTTTACTGTTTGTTGTTAAAACCAACACTGCTTATTATATTACCTTGTTACTCCCTTCTCTTATTTCAGCGTAGATTGGTACAGGCCAGATCATGGTAGCTCCCTTCTCTTATTTCAGCGTACATCAGTACAGGCCAGATCATGGTAGCTCCCTTCTCTTATTTTAGCGTAGATCGGTACAGGCCAGATCATGGTAGCTCCCTTCACTTATTTCAGCATGCATCGTTACAGGCAAGATCATGGTAGCTCCCTTCTCTTAGTTCAGCTTAGATCGGTACAGGCCAGATCATGGTAGCTCCCTTCTCTTCTTTCAGCGTACATTGGTACAGGCCAGATCATGGTAGCTCCCTTCTCTTATTTCAGCGTACATCGGTACAGGCCAGATCATGGTAGCTCCCTTCTCTTCTTTCAGCGTACATTGGTACAGGCCAGATCATGGTAGCCTCCTCTTATTTCAGCGTACATTGGTACAGGCCAGATCATGGTAGCTCCCTTCCCTTATTTCAGCGTACATCGGTACATGCCAGATCATGGTAGCTCCCTTCTCTTAGTTCAGCTGAAATCGGTACAGGCCAGATCATGGTAGCCCCCTTCTCTTAGTTCAGCTTAGATCGGTACAGGCCAGATCATGGTAGCCCCCTTCTCTTATTTCAGCGTACATCGGTACAGGCCAGATCATGGTAGCTCCCTTCTCTTATTTCAGCGTACATTGATACAGGCCACATCATGGTAGCTCCCTTCTCTTATTTCAGCGTACATTGGTACATGCCAGATCATGGTAGCTCCCTTCTCTTATTTCAGCGTAGATGGGTACTGGTTAGATCATGGTAGCTCCCTTCTCTTATTTCAGCATACATCAGTACAGGCCAGATTATGGTATATCACTTCTCTTATTTCAGCATACATCGGTGCAGGTCAGATCATGGTATTTCACTTCTCTTCTTTCAGCATACATCGGTACAGGCCAGATCATGGTAGTTTCCTTCTCTTATTTCAGCGTACATTGATACAGGCCAGATCATGGTAGCTCCCTTCTCTTATTTCAGCGTAGATCGGTACAGGTCAGATCATGGTATTTCACTTCTCTTATTTCAGCGTACATCGGTACAGGCCAGATCATGGTAGTTTCCTTCTCTTATTTCAGCGTTCATTGATACAGGCCGGATCATGGTAGCTACTTCTCTTATTTCAGCGTACATTGGTACAGGTCAGATCATTGTAGCTCCCTTCTCTTATTTTAGCGTACATCGGTACAGGCCAGATCATGGTAGCTCCCTTCTCTTATTTCAGCGTACATCGGTACAGGTCAGATAATGGGGTGGGGTAACAAGGCGATTGAAATCCGTGCTGTAGAGACTGGTCACCTAGATGGTGTCTTCATGCACAAAAAGGCTCAAAAGTTAAAATTCCTGTGTGAGAGAAATGACAAGGTATTGTGTGTGAGAGAAATGACAAGGTATTGTACATCTCCTGTGACAAATAAGCATCCAACCTGTTATTCTTTCAAGAAAGTGGAACAATTATTTAGTTGCAAACTAACAATTGAAACTTGACTATAGTAAAGGCTTATTGCTGCCTTAATTTACACAATTCCATCATTAGTTCTGACAGGTTATATTCCTCACAAGAATGCTTTGGTTGGTATCAAATTCAAAATCTTCAGCTCTTAAGGCTAATATAATACCAATTACACAACTGAAATTGTATGTATTTTGCTCATTAAATTCTAGGTCTTCCAAAAACTGTATGTTCAAAGTAATGTTTCTCCTTTCTATGGTTTATATACGTATGATCTTATCTTATGTTTGTGTTGGGCAGTTTGCCCTTGGCTTAAGAGCTTGTTGGTGCCAGGGCATAAGCACGAAGAAATCACAGGGGGTTTAATGCATGTGCGTAAAGTGTCGTCCGTAGTCCGCACAGGCTAATCAGGGACGACACTTTCCACCCAAAGAGGATTTTTGCTAAGAACAGACTTTTGTTTACAAAAATATTATTAAAGCAGAAAGGTTTGTACTAATAAGCACAGGCTAATCTGGATCGACATATACGCACATGCATTTAACCCTCTTTTCTCAGAGCACGACCAAAATATGATGTTTATTTTTCAGGTATTTTTCTCTTCAATGCGTTCAGGATCGTCTTGCCAGATATACTTCATGACATTAAGCAGACCTGGCTTAGCCAATTGGTGATGTGGTCATGAACAGACTATGACAATTCAGCCAATCAGAAAGCTTCTTACATATGTGCAATGTTTAGAGAGATATTTGACAATTGTTGGTGCAATCAAATGAATTGAACAATAAAAAGCAAGAGACGGTACAGAAATCAGTAGTTTGTGTTTTTGAGGGTCTGACATGGAGAGCATTGTTGAATGATGTGCTAGATGTGGTCTTAATCAGGCTTTAGCAATTTTAAGTATTTCATTGGCTGTTTCCATGGAGCTACTCATTTTATGTTAGAATACTAAATGATAATCAATTGTATTTCCAGTTGAATTGTTTTATTTACTAACTGTGCAAATGTTTGTATCCGATTGCAGTTGTAACTGATTGGTAATGCATTTGATCAGCTGCATTTATATTTTCTGGATTTGAATAACATTAGTTATCTAATATTGAAAATCATATTTCAAGATTTCAAGTGTTAGCTCAAATATGTAGTTATCCTTGTTGAGAAATATGTTAAATAATTGTATAATGTAACAAAATAATATAATTATATTAACAGTGTTAAAAGTGTATTGTGTACATGCGTTAACTTATGCATTCAACAGTTGTATAGAATTAGTTAGTGAACAGGTTACTTTATAACAAAACCACAAGTGCAAAGTGCAAGAGAGCTCAACATGATTTTATAGCAAGTAAGGAGATGTATTATATGTTGTTGCTTTGCAACAATTCTTTTATCTTATCAGGGGCATTAGGCATGAACATATGTTTTATGTTGTCTGACCTGCATTGTCTGACCAATAGATAGCCTTGCTTTATTCAAATTGACCAATCAGCATCAGTGTAGCTCTGATGTGATACCATATGAGATTGACCAATGAAAACAGGGTTTACAGATTGTAAACCAACAAATGAATAAGTGAAAGTGTTTTAGTTTGTATAGGTATGATTTGATTTGCAATTGTTCATTTGCATTGTACTCTATGCAACTGATTTATTTGATGCATAATCATATTCAATACAGCTGTGTTTTAACATTAAAACAATACCTTAGTAAATGCCAATTTTTTATTTGTGAAGGCTTCCATAATTTTATGAATTTCTATTCTAAATGTAGGTTGATTAAAGAAAGGAGAATTTTTCTATTTAAACAAAAAAACTCCTCGGTTTCAAGTGCTACCGTCTGGGCCAAATTTATTGTCAAGAGTTTGTCTGTAATAAAATTTTGTTTTGGGGAATTTGACACATCTTGTGATAGTTGTAGTTTTATTTGATCGTTTATCAAAAGTAAATAAATACAACAGCGCTACCATTTGTTCACTCAGCTATTTCCAAGTTTGAAATGGTTGTTTCCTTGCAAATGAGGTTTGGTTATTTCAGTTTAAAAAATACATTTTGTTCTAAATGGCTGTAAGTGTAATTGCTTACCATTTTTTCCAGCGCTATTTTTTTCTGTAATTAAAATAGCATGACAATATGTATTGAATAAGCTCACATATATTTGAAGCTTTTCTTGTATTGTTATTTTATGTAATCCTCCTTACTTAAGATGGTTCTTTATTAAAGCAATAACTGAATAATCATCATGTTGTTATGCCTAATCTGGAAATAGGTAAAAACCATTTGACTTACAAAACAATATCCTTGTTTTTGGATCCCAATTCTGCCTTTAAATCTGCCAATATGTAACTTCCATTTGACATATAAAACAAACGCTTTTTTGCGATGCATTATAATGTGGCCTGTCTTGTACATGTTTTCAATGCGCAGTCTCGCGTTTGTCCTCTAGTCACTTTGCTTGTACATTATGCTGGCTATTTAATTATGTGTTAACCTTGTATTTGTTTTCTTTTTTCCATGTAACAATTTTATCCCTGGATATTTAGTTCAGTGTACAATTAACACGTCTTACAATTTTAATACTCCTTTTTTTAGTTGTTAATTTCTCCTTTTATGGCATGATTAATTCAAATGTTGGTCATTTTCATTTATAGTAGTATATCAATAACTTTAAATCTATACATAGTATACAATATTAACTCAAACATGTGCAAATGTGAAAGAAGTATTAAATCCTATTTAAAAATTATACACATTTCATTTTCAAATTACCATGTTTGTAATGTTTGCTTTTTTACAAGATTTAATTACTTCTCCTTTTTTTAAATGAGTAGCAAAATGGTTTGAAAAAGGTCAGTCATTGATATTGTAAATGAAATCTGCAAAGAATAACAATATTAAAAAAAATGATTCCAACAAATAAAGTCTATTGAAAAATATACTTTGCGTAAAGGGTTTATTTTGAAGGAGTGCAAATATAGATCAGCAACCCTTTAGTTTAATTATACGAAGTACAATTCACAAATTCTTTCAACCAAGTTTTCAACAAAACTAAACATCCTGATAATTGGAATCGTGTATGGCTGTTGAGCATTGTCAAACAGGAAGTTTCTTGTCTGTTATATAAGTTTGTATTGGCCAATCTTCAAGAACTTTTAATATTGCATGTCTTCAAGGAGATCTTACATGGGATTTAACTTGGGCCGTTGGGTAAACATGAAGTTCACAGTTACTTACATAAAAAAGGTTTCAGCTCAATAACTTCGGTTTCGGTTTTTATGCTTAAATTTTGTGTAGATAGATTGGAAGCAGACCTTAAAGTGACTGCACAATTATTTAAATGAAAGTAAAACTTCAAAAGCCTGCTTGCATAACATGGCCATGTTTCTAATAATCATATAGTGTTTGCCCTAAGCAAGCAATGGAAATGTGCACAGAACTCATTTCTGATAAATTCTGTGAAGTGAACAATTCTTGCCATGCTTATGAGAATACTGACCATGTCTCCCTATTTGATTTGTTATTGTATAAACAATGTAGGTTACTGATGTGCATTTTGATGTATGTGTGATTTGTATATGTTCCATTTGTACAAATCTGTAGGTTTGTAATTTGTATACATTTTTTTGAAACTGTTTTTTATTAATGTTCTCTTTATAGCTCACCTGAGCACAATTTGCCTATGGTGAGCTTTTGTGATCGCCACTTGTCATGTTCTGATTCGTGAGTCGTTTTCAACTTTTAACTTATAATTTGTAACATTTGTGGTCAACACTTGATAACTAAATTAAAAAAACTATTAAAAGCTGGTTAACACTTTCTGTCATATGTTATGCCATATCTAGATAAAACTTCTGTCATTACATGTATCTTATTTATTAACCATTGATAAAACGTGGTCACAGATTTTTCATACCTTCAGATACCAAATCAAAGTTCCAAACTGGGTCATCATCAAAATTATTCCCCTGACCGTTCCGGTCATTGGGGGAAAATGAGGGACGAAGTCACAGAGATCCTCCACCAGTCAGATATTTTGTAGGCTGCTGAAAGTTACTCATCCATGGGGGCTGAAGTCCACTCTTTCACATTGTTCAGTCAGCTTTTCTTTTGATGGCCTCGAGTGAAACCTCCTATCATGACCTGGAGCACAGTCTTGAAGTTGAGAATGCATACTTCAAAAACTAAAATCTATTAACTCTCTAAATATCCAGTTATTGTTATGTTTTGATGAAATTCTGACCTAACCTTTTCAATTTTTCTTTACTTCATCAATATTTTCTTTTTCCTCATAAAGTCTCAGGTGAGCATCATAGGGCCCTTATGGTCTTCTTGCTTAAAATATGTGTTTCCATCAGAAAGCATGACTATTTAGCAAACTTCCATTTTTGTTTAGATAAGATCTTCCTTACTTAACAGTTCTATACACTTTTAAACATTTTTTTTTATCATTTTGACAAATTATTTTAGAGATATTTAGAACAGTTATTTTGTTCATTAATGTAGTTGTTTTTATTTTCTACTTAAAAATTTATAAAGATATAAACACCTTGTTAAAGTCTTGGTAAATTGTAAGAAATAAACTTTGGAGAGACGATCTCAAAACCTGATACGTTGTTGTGTATTAGTGTCTATCCCACTAGAGGCAACTTGATACAGCAGTAACCTGGTCAAAAATGATTTTAAATCTGCGCTTGGTGAGTCGGTCCGACCTTGTTAGGGCTATAACTGTGATAACACCAGAAAGATAAAGATTTTAAAAGACACACAATAACTAATGAACCTTTCTCATCCATACAATGTAACATATTTCAAAATTTACAAACCAGATGCCAGCAGTTCAGTTCTTTCCATAGATGTCTTAACATAATATAACAGAGTGATTCTCCAAACATCAGTTCAATCCAGATTCCAGCATAAACTATTTCTCAAGCATATTCCGACAAAAAGTTTGAAACACAGAACTGATGATACTGTCACATATCCAGAATATAATATGCATACTCATTAAAGAATCAAATCGTGCATGAAGTTTTTTTACATTTACACATTTAGATTAAGCAATTTGTTTATGCTTCAAACGGGACTAGTCAAACACTTGATGAACCTTTGGCTACTGTATCACTGTTTTAGATGTTAACGAATTGTGTATCAAACAGTAAAACTCAAGGGACTATGAAGAGAATTTTTGTGTTATTATCCACTTATTAAATAACAGAACGTCGACCATAAACGTAAAATGATCAAAACTGGGATCACCGCTCTGGAACAACCAAATGCAAAGCATTATTATGTATAATGTAACTTAACATGAACTATACACACTATTCGCATAATATATCTTAGTGGATTTGCATACGACTCTATATTTTCCATTATTCCGTTTTTCCCGAATGTGTTTGTATACATATTAAAAATTAAAATAAACAAGAGTAAAAGAAGAAGACACACATTGAATGACAAGATAATAAACAGAATGACATCTTTGTACTACGCGTTTATCACTGGTAAAATACATGTTTACAGCACGGTATTTATGAATTTACTTTCACTTGCAATAGCTGAAGCTGTTCCAGAGATTAAGAGTGGATACAGCTTGTCAACGCAGCAATTACTAACAATCACTTAAAACAAGCCGCCACGCAAGCTCCGGTAAAATTCACCAATTAGAAAAATAGATAAAAAGCACACCAATTTATTCTTCAATACATTACCAGATCATTGTCACAGTAGTTAATGTTGTTTACATCTTGCTTTATATAGATATGACGCACGTTTAACGAGAAGATACAGGCAACCTCGACAGGCTAGACAACGGCACGGATACAGGTGTTTGAGTCGTATGAAAGTTTCCAGTAAATCATCTCATACTTGTCCCCACACCTTGCTCATCTGTTTGGCATGTGCATCCACGTCATGTCGCCAAGTGATTTTAGGTCTCCCAATATTCCTCTTTGTGGTTTCATGTAAGATATTGTATTGTTTTATCGGATGCAGGCTTGCGAAGGATGTGGCATAACTATAACCAACTTTTCCAAGGTGTCTGTACCACATGACTTTTTCGGATATGTGTGGGACAATTAGATGTCAACAAACCATCGCTTCAGGTAACGTTTTTGATAATTTCTTCATTAATTCAAATCAATTTAAAAAAAAACAAAGACTAGTGCCCGGTCATTGTCAAAATACACAACTGTGTTAAGTTTGCGCGAAATTAATAAAGTATTTTTTCCAAAAAGTGCAACCACGTGTTCGAAAACACACAGAGTGAAATGCTATGTGTGGTATATTTTGTATTCATTCAACAAAAACGTTTATTATAATATTGTCGAAAAATAGAGCGGACATTGTAATTCTTCACAGAGAAGCTACATACATTGTATGTTTGCACAAATACATCTGATTCGGAGTCTGTGTATAAAAATATAATAATGCTATGTTTGGGACACATTTTTTAAATGCTATGTGTGGTATGCAAGAATTTTTCTGTCAGTTCTGCATTTAATCTGAGCACAGTTTTGTAAGAATCTAGAACATATACTTCAGTCTGTACTGAAAATATATCAAATTAACCAAATGTTACAGGATGGAATACTGAAGTAATTGTGTAATGTTTAAACAATTTATCTTAAATTGAACATTCATTTTAAATTAAACATTGTGTAATTTTTATCAAATCAATGGTCTTTTTTACCAAACATGTTATGATGAAATACAATATTTTCTTTTTACTTATTGTCTTTAAATAAATATCATGATTGATATTTCTGTGTGATTATTAAATTCGATCCATTTTTTTTAATAAATTAATGACAAAGAAAGTAAAAGCACTTGCTTTAACATGGGTTTTACTTCTGTTGTTTTTCAGACTTGACAAGGATTAGTCGACGGATTTGTAACGCTTTTAAGGTGCGAAGCTGTGTTAGAATTACATGAACACAATCAAACCACGCAGAAGGTGTTAAGCTGCAAGTTAATTATCAAAACCACAGTGCCAGAGACAGGGACCCTGCTTCATTTGGTGATGTTTACGGAAAGCTATTTCAACTTACTACGCAAGCATACCATTTAATACGTATTTTGGCATACTACGCAAGCATACCATTTAATACGTATTTTGGCATAATCAAAACAAAGTGTATGTATTGATATTTGTGTATATTTATGGGTTTTGTATCTTATAATGTTGTTAATGAAATTGATTAGATGAATATAAAATCTGAGTATGTATGTTAATCAATTAAAAACTAACTATATAGATCTAAAAGAATGATTCTTAATATGTAAGCATTCTTTTATATCTATTAGTTAGTTTTTAATGGATCCACATTTTAATATATCTACCCTTTTATGCAAATAATTGTCTTTTATAACTCGAATCTCTGATATTCATCTCATGCCTCTCTATGTCACTACCATCAATATCCAAGGACCACAATGGAAATAAGAGATTAAGTTCTATTTTTTGTGTTATCCTTGGTATAATGCTATTGGCATGGTTTCATTTCTCAAACATGTTTATTGTTTTACTATTTTATCATGTATGTTGATATGTTTTATCATGTTGTATCATTTTACTGAAACAAATCTATCTATGTTAATAAAACAATTGTTTCATGTTTCATAACAATATACAATGTAAACCCAATTATGCTTGTTTGTGGTCTATTTAGTTCATTTAGTTTCCAATATCATCTCCATATGAATATCTTAAGTATATCAAAATAAACACTTCATTAATAATAACATTGCTTTATAACCAGCATGCACATGTTTCAATAGAAATTAAAGCACCAAATACATTAAAAAGTACATCAGTATTCGCAAAGAAAATGTAATCAGTAAATTTATGAATTTGCTAATCTTGCTATACAAACTTACAAAGGATCCAATTAACACGTAACAAATGATCATCGTAAAAAAGTAATTTTTTTTTATTATTTATTAATTATAGTCTCATCCAATATTTACATTTATCACAGATTTGCATATATAAAACAATAAGATAAAACATTGGCCACTCATAGAATGAGTTATAAGAGACTTATAAGACTTATACATGACAATTAATATGCATGTTAAAATCTATATTTCCACCACCAATCTTACTATTTGTCATACAGGTTTGTTGTCGAATATTATCCAATACTGTGAATTGTGACATAATCGCACAAATAATAAACCACCAAAAGGAGGGGGGGGGGGAGGGTTATTATACCAACAAACATTTTGAATTGTATTAATACTTTATGAACTCATATGAAATCTGAATAACTGAAAATAGTGTAAGAAGTTTAATGAAAATACTCATTCGCACCGGCCATGAAAGGGGCTGCAAAATCTTGTTACCACTGCACCAAGTAATAAACATTAAATGTTGTTCAATTTGTTGAATTGTCAAATTGTTATTCAATGTTTACTTTGATTGTTTTCTTTCACTGCAATACTTGCACAATCTGGTATTTAAACAAACAGTCTTTTGAACATTAACTATATATGACAACTTTTCATTGATCAGGATATCAGTACGTCTCTTGAAGGTGCTTCAAAAAATATTTTAATCTCCCTGAAAAGAACAAAATACAGATGAATTAGGCTGTAAAACTTAACAGATACATAAATAATTGCCATGCGTGATATATAAGATGGCTAAATAGGATTTAGATACGAATACATGATTATCCAGAAAAAAATGTTGTGGATCCTATTGATTGGGATTGTATATGGGTCTGATAGAATTTAAGATGATGTAGCAAGATTAGTCAGGTGAGCGATTCAGGGCCATCATGGCCCTCTTGTATACGTATGATCTTATCTTAGGTTTGTGTTGGGCATTTTGCCATTGGCTTATGAGCTTGATGGTGTCAGAGCATAAGCACAAAGAAATTACATCAAGTTTTTAATTTCTTTCGTATTTAACAAATGAGCAGCGCTCTGTGAAAAGAGGGTTTAGTGCATGTGCGTAAAGTGTTGTCCAATATAAGCCAGTGCAGTCTACACAGGCTAATCAGGGACGACACTTTCCGCCCAACCCGAATTTTTGCTAAAAACAGACTTTTGTTTAATTAAAAATAATAATAAAGCGGAAAGGGTTGTCCCTATTAAGCACAGGCTAATCTGGAACGACATATAGGCACATACTTAAAACCCCCTTTTCTCAGAGCAGGGCCAAAATATGATGTTTATTTTTCAGGTATTTTTCTCTTCAATGCGTTCAGGATCGTCTTGCCAGATATACTTCATGACATTAAGCAGACCTGGCTTAGCCAATTGGTGATGTGGTCATGAACAGACTATGCCAATTCAGCCAATCAGAAAGCTTCTTACATATGTGCAATGTTTAGAGAGATATTTGACAATTGTTGGTGCAATCAAATGAATTGAACAATAAAAAGCAAGAGGCAGTACAGAAATCGGTAGTTTGTGTTTTTAAGGGTCTGACACGGAGAGCATTGTTGAATAATGTGTTAGATGTGGTCTTAATCAGGCTTTAGCAATTTAAAGTATTTAATTGGCTGTTTCCATGAAGCTACTCATTTTATATTAGGATACTAAATGATAATCATTTGTATTTCCAGTTGAATTGTTTTATTTAGTAACTATGCAAATGTTTGTATCATATTGCAGTTGTAACTGAGGGTTATGCATTTGATCAGCTGCATTTATATTTTTTGGATTTGAATAACATTAGTTATCTAATATTGAAAATCATATTTCAAGATTTCAAGTGTTAGCTCAAATATGTATTTATCCAAGTTGAGAAATATGTTTGATAATTGTATAATGTAATAAAATAATATTATTATATTAACAGTGTTAAAAGTGTATTGTGTACATGAGTTTACTTATGCATTCAACAGTTGTATAGAATTAGTTAGTAAACATGTTACTTAATAACAAAACCACAAGTGCAAAGTGCAAGAGAGCTCAACATGATTTTATAGCAAGTAAGGAGATGTATTATATGTTGTTGCTTTGCAACAACTCTTTTTACTTATCAGGGGCATTAGGCATGAACATACGTTTTATGTTGTACCTGCATTGTCTGACCAATAGATAGCCTTGCTTTATTCAAATTGACCAATCGGCATCAGTGTAGCTCTGATGTGATACCATATGAGATTGACCAATGAAAACAGGGTTTACAGATTGTAAACCAACAAATGAATAAGTGAAAGTGTTTTAGTTTGTATAGGTATGATTTGATTTGCAATTGTTCATTTGCATTGTACTCTATGCAACTGATTTATTTGATGCATAATCATATTCAATACAGCTGTGTTTTAACATTAAATCAATACCTTAGTAAATGCCAATTTTTTATTTGTTGAAGCTTCCACAACTTTATGAATTTCTGTTCTAAATGTAGGTTAATTAAAGAAGGCGGCATTTTTATTTAAACCATAAAACTCCTCTGTTTCAAGTGCTACCGTCTGGGCCAAATTTATTGTCAAGAGTTTTTCTGTAATACAATTTTGTTTTGGGGAATTTGACACATCTTGTGATAGTTGTAGTTTTATTTTATCGTTTATCAAACGTGAATAAATACAACAGTGCTTCAATTTGTTCACTCAGCTATTTCCAAGTTAGAAATGGTTGTTTCCTTGTAAATGAGGCAAATTGCTTGGTTATTGCAGTATTTACAAAAAAATTGTTCTTAATAGCTGTTGGTGTAATTGCTAACCTTTTTTTTCCAGCTCGAATGTTATTTTTTAATGCAAATAGCATGACAATTTGTATTGAATAAACTCACATACATTTGAAGCTTTTCTTGTATTGTAAGTTATTTAATGTAATCCTCCTTACTTAAGATGGATCTGTATAAAAACAATTTAACTAATTAACCATCGTGTTGCTATGCCAAATCTGGAAAAAGGTAACAACCATTTGACTTACAAAACAAGAACCTTTAAATCTGCAAACATGTAACTTCTATTTGCCATAAAAAAAACTGTTTTGCGATGCATTATAATGTGGCCTGTCTTGTACATGTTT
Source organism: Dreissena polymorpha (assembly GCF_020536995.1). Taxonomy (NCBI): domain Eukaryota; kingdom Metazoa; phylum Mollusca; class Bivalvia; order Myida; family Dreissenidae; genus Dreissena; species Dreissena polymorpha. The sequence continues at coordinate 36,337,345 of NC_068360.1, forward strand.
TGATGCGCAGTCTATCGTTTGTTCTGTAGTCACTATGCTTGTACATTTTGCTGGCTATTTAATTATGTGTTAACCTTGTATTTGTTTTCTTTTTTCAATGTAAAATTTTTATCCCTGTATACTTAGTTCAGTGTACAAATGGCAATTTTAATACTCTTGTTTTTTTAGTTGTTAATTTCTCCTTGTATGGCATGATTAATGACTCTGTTGGTCATTTAATGGTTGGATGGTAAGTATATCAATAACTTGAAATCCATACAATATCAAATAAAACATGTGCATATGTGTGAGAAGTGTTAATGAAAGTACACAATGTCCTGTCATTTTCAAATTACCATGTTTGCTTCTTAACATGAATTTTTAATTTTTTTTTGAAAAATAAGTATCATTATGTTTTGGAAAAGGTCAAGCATTGATATTGTAAATCAAATTTGCAAAGAATAACAATATTTAAACAATTGATTCCAACAAAGAAAGTCTATTGAATACCTAATAGAAATATATGCTTTGCGTTAACCGTTTATTTTGAAGGAGTGCAAATATAGCATCAGCAACCCTTTCCTTCAATATAATTATACGAATTACAATTCACAAATTCTTTTAACCAAGTTTTCAACAAAACTTAAAATCCTAATTATTGGATTTGTGAATGGCGGTTGAGCATTGACAAACTGGAAGCTTTTGGTCTGTATAATTACTTTGCATTGACCAGTTTTCAAGAACATTTAATATAGCATGTCTTCATGGAGACCTAACATGGGATTTAACAAGAGCAATTTGGGTAAACATGAAGTTCACAGTTACTAACATAAAAAAGGTTTTAGCTCAATAACTTACGTTTCGGTGGAGTTTTATGTTTAAATTGTGTGTAGGTAGATTGGAAGCAGACCTTAATAGTGACTGCACAATTATTTGAATAAAAAAAGCCTTGTTGCATAGCATGGCCATATTTCCAATAATCATAAAGTGTTTTTTCTTAGTAAGAAATGAAAAAGTACACAGAACTCATTTCTGATAAATTCTGTGAAGTGAACTATTCTTGCCATGCTTATGAGAACACTGATCATGCCTCCTTATTTGATTTGTTATTGTATAAACAATGTAGGTTACTGATGTGCATTTTGTAATGTATGTGTGACCTGTACCATTTGTACAAATCTGTAGGTTTGTAATTTGAATACAATTTTGTGAAACTGTTTTTTATTAATTTTCCCTTTATAGCTCACCTGAGCACATTTTGCTTGTGGTGAGCTTTTGTGATCGCCTTTTGTCATGTTCTGATTCTTGAGTCGTTTTCAACTTGTAACTTATAACACTCAAGTGGTTATATTTTCCCACTATTCATAAAACCTTGCAAGAACTTTTTTCAAGTTAACCCTTTGATGATTTTGAATTTGTAACATTTGTGGTCAAACACTTGAGTACTGAATTAAATTTGTATAAAATGCTAGTTAACACTTTTTGTCACATGTAATGGCCTATCTACATAAAACTTCTGTCAGGACATGTATCAAAATGTTATAAAACAGTCATTTCTTGCCCATTCATTAAAAGCGGTCACAAACTGTTCATACCTTCTGATACCAATGCAAAGTTTAAAATTGGGTCAGCAACACCAAAATAATTCCTTTGACTGTTCTGGCCATTGGAGGCAAATGAGGTGAGCGTCATAGAGCCCTTATGGTCTTCTTGCTTAAAAATGTGTTTTCATCGGTAAGCATGACTATTTAGCAAACTTCTATTTTTGTTTAAATAAAATCTTCCTTACTTCACAGTTATATACATTTTTAAACATTTTTTTTTTAATTTTGACTTATTATTTTAGAGATATTTAGAACAGTTATTTTGTTCATATATGTAGTTGTTTTTATTTTCTACTTAAAATTATTAAGATATAAACACCTTGTTAAAGTATTGGTAAATTGTAAAAAAAATAAACTTTGGAGAGACGATGTCAAAACCTGATACGTCGTTGTGTATTAGTGTCTATCCCACTAGAGGAAACTCGATAAAGCAGGCACCTGGTCAAAAATGGTCTTTAACCTGCGTTTGGTGAGTCGGTTCGATCTTGTTAAAACTATAACTGTGAAACGTTTGCTTAGAAAGATAAAGATTTAAAAGGACACACAATAACTAATGAATCTATCGCATCCATACAATGTAAACATTTAAAAAATTCCAAACCAGATGACAGCAGTTCAGTTATTTCCATAGATGTCTTAACATAAAATAACAGTGATTCCCCAAACATCAGTTCAATTCAGATTCCAGCACATACTATTTCTCAAGCATATTCCGACAAAAAGTTTGAAACACAAAACTAATGATACTTTCACATATCCTGAATATAATATGCATGTTCATTAAAGAATCAAATCGTGCATGAAATTTATTGTATAGTGACAGATTTAGTAAAAGCAATTGTTTTATGCTCCAAACGAGACTAGTCGAACATTTGATGAACTTCCCTTTGGCTTTTGTGTTACTGTTTTACATGTTATAGGCTTGTGTATCAAACAAAAAAACTCAAAGGACTATGAAGAGAATTTTGTGTTCTTATCCGACTCTTTAATAACAGAACGTCGACCATAAACATAAAATGATCAAAACTGGGATCACCGCTCTGGAACAACCAAATGCAATGCAATATTAATGTAATGTAACTTAACATGAATACGATTCAATATTTTCTAATTATTCCGTGTTTTCCTGAATGTGTTTGTATTTATTTTAAACATTAAAATAAACAAGAGCAAAATAAAACAAATCAGCTAAGTAGACACGCATTGAATTGCAAGATAATAAACATAATGGAATCATTGTACTACGCGTTTATCAATGGTGAAATACATGTTTACAGCGCGGTATTTATGCTTTACATTCACTTGCAATAGCTTAAGCCGTTCCGGAGTTTAAGAGTTGACACAGCAAGTCAGCGCATCAATTACTAACAATCGCTTTAAACAAGCCGACACGCAAGCTCCGATACAATTCACCAATTAGAAAAATAGAAAAAGCACACCACTTTATTCTCCAATAAATTGCCAGACCGTGCACAAATTAGTTAATGGTGTTCGCAATGTGCATTATATGGATGACGCACGTTTTTCGAGAAGATACAGACTAGACAATGGCACGGACACAGGTTTTTGAGTCGTATGAAAGTTTCCAGCAAATCATCTCATCCTCCCCTGTGGTCCCGTCTGGGACCGAAAACCTGCATCCTCCAGATGTTTGGGTTCTGGGAAAATCTATCTAGTTGTCCCCACATCTTGCCCATCTGCTTGGCATCTGCATCCACGTCACGGCTCCAAGTGATTTTAGGTTGCCAACTATTCCATTTTGGGGTTTCAGGTGAGATATTTTCTTGTACAATCGGATGCAGGCAAGTGAAGGGTGTGTCATAACCATTACCAACTTTTCTGAATGATGTATTCTTCAACGGGCTACTGCTTTGGTCTTCTCCATTATTCTTTGTTGGTGACCTTTTCTGGCCGGCAGATCTTGAGAATCTACATGTGGCATGGGTTGATGAAGAACTTGAGTGTCTGATGGTGGTGTTGGTAGGTTATCAAGGTCTCTGCTCAAAAGATGGTATAGATAACCCTGATATTGATGATCGTGCCTATCTCGCTGGATCCCCAGATGCTTTTCAGCTGATTGAATGGTGTTCGTGCTTTACCGATGCGAGTTCTGATCTCCCATGGTTGTCCAGGATGCTGCCGATAGAAGTACAGTTTTCCGCCTCTTCCACCGCATCGTCTTGGACTATGATTGGTGTGTTGTTGAATGCGCTGGTATTTAACGCCGAGCTCTCTCTTCTTTTGATAGTACCGCCTAGTCTAGCTGAGTTGTCCGCAACGATGGAGCTTTGCTTGCATCAGTTGTTGGGTGTAAGATGGAAAAGCCAGATCGTTGGCAAATCGACGGCTCTTTCAACTGCTTCCAATTTTTCCACTGGATCCATTTCGCTTCTGGTCCATCGAAGTCTTAATGATCCAGTCTATGGCCAGAAGAAACAGAAAAGGCGAGAGAAATCATCCTTGACTCACTCCGGTTCTTACTTCGAGACTACATCCCTTCATAAGACTTTCTGATGATGTTGGTGGTCTTTTTAGCACTACGTAGTGTCCCAGTACTCTTCCGAGTTACTTTTAAAAACGCTGTAGATAGCCTACACATAGTCAATGAATGTTACGTAGTGGGCCGAGTTTTACCACACGGATTGTTCATAAATGATGCTCAGGGTTGCGATCTGATCCGTGCACAATCTTTACTTCCGTAGGGCGTCTTTTGGTCAAGGATATATGGGTTTATATATATATATATATATATATATATATATATATATATATATATATATATATATATATATATATATATATATATATATATATATATATATATATATATATATAGCGTCTTTCATTTGGTTCAGCAAGATCAGACTGAACATCTTTCCCGGGATGGTAAAGAACATTATCCCTCGGTATTTGGATCAGGGCCTGAGGTTGCCTTCCTTTGTGAGCTTTATGAGGAAGCCCTCTTTCCACTTTGTTGGAATTTCTTTTTTTTTCACATACCATTCTTAGCAGCGGATAGAGTAGCTCAACACTGGTATCGCCGTCAGCCTTCAGCGCTTCTGCCGTTATGCTTTCAGCTTCAGAGGATGCGCAGCACTTGATTGTCCAATCGCTTGAAGCTGGCGGTATCTCCGGTGGGTTCGCAGGAAATGGAATGTTGAATAGCTCCTGGAAGTGTTCGACCACACTTTACTTCTGCCCTTCGTCACCTGCTATCACCTCTTCGTTTTTGTTAATTACTGGCCCCTCTGGCTTGCCAAACATTCCTGCTATTCTCTTGGTTTTGGAATACAGATTTGTTGGTTATATTCTGGTGGGCTGCCAATACTTCTCCTGTTGCAAGCGTTTCTACATAATTCGGTCCGCTTATCTGCTCTAATTGATTGTTTGACGTTCCTACTTGCTTTTGTGTACTCTTCTTGTGCTTTTGCTGCTCTTGTTCTACTATTGTTTATATTTGTTTTTAGTCTCCTTTGTTCAAAGTTACATATCGTCTTTTCTGATTTACACTCCTTGTAGGTGAATCTTGACCCAGAACTTAGTCACATGTTGACGTCAGTGCTTCTTTCAGTCTCCAAAACGTCTCTTCGTCTAGACCCTGCTGTGGGACTTGGATCTTGTTGACAGATAGAGTGACCTTTAACTCTTCTTGCTTGTTTGTTTCTGTCATTTTAGCTGTGTTTTAATTATGGTGTTAGATGGACCCCCTGTCCAATTCTTCTTCAGATTCAGATTCAATAGGTCCATAAGGGAATGGTGGTCTGCTACTCGCCTGACGCGTGCATTATGTTGAGACCGACGAAATTGCCTAACGATGCACAGGGATAAGAAGATGTCTTCAGAGGCAATGTATTATCGGTGCATTATAGGCCGTCTAAGGTATGGGTGCATCACCTTAAGATATATATTTGTCGAATTATTTGTTATGTAAAATACAAAAACTAGTACCGAAACAAGTGCAATTCATAAAATGTTTTAATTTAATAACTATTAAGATGTTTCGCCCATGCGCACGTTTTCTTAATATTGCAACATGTATTGCGATTTGGTGCGTTCGGCATGACATAGAAATGAGTGCTATTACACTTCCCCACGACAATTCACAATCCAATACCGCCGATTATTTAATATAAATGATCAACCTGATAACACGACCTAGTTGCCTTGGATTTTCTTTTGTAGCACAGTGTCCGATTTGATGAAGGCATACAGTCACGTGTTTCAACAGTTGAAAAAGTAGTTTTTGCTTTAGATTAATTGGAAACTGACATTAAACGAACCGTCATTTTGAAGTACTGTATCCGGTAGAATGTCTCCGGCTGCCAATTGTTGTTGTAAGTGTACATATATTATATTTGTTGTTTTTAGCATACCAACGATTATTTTTAAGATTATCTTATTCAAAGTTTAAGTATGATTTTTTTGGCTATAGTTTCGATCGGGTATGTTTTTACAGGAACTCTCCTCGCCAAAAAGCTGCACCTAGCTATGTTGTTCTGGTTTCGCGATTGTAAAATACGTGGGACAATGTTGGGTACTACTAAATTTAAAAGAATCAGTGGGAACTTGGATAGTATTATAATTTGCTCTAATTACCAGAATTTACGAAAAAACACTGTATATTACGTCACATTGTATTTTTAGACATACAGTTTATCCATTGTTAACTTCAAAAATGGTTTAATCTGAACCGTTATCTTGAAAATACACATTGCGTTGCTTTATATACAAATTGTCCGAAGTTGACTGACTGTCCGACATTACCCGGATTGACCCTATTGTTTGTTACTATGTATAATTGGTTAAACAATAACAACCGCAGTCCGATTACTTCTGAATTACAACTGGTACATTATATGTTAATACGCAAAATAACACTCATTACTGAGAAGTTATTACAAACAATCGTGTTCGTGCATTACGGACGATTATGCATCGATATGGATAATTATAAATAGTTTGTAAAACATGTTATTGTTAATTTGTACAATGCACGTGACACTGGTATGACGTTAAAAAAACAAACTAATAAACCGAGTTGTATCGCTCAAGCTATTCGATAAGTGGCATTCATTATTCCAAATATATGCTTGACTTGTTTAACAAACTTTAAACACCAATTTCTTTTTCAACGAGTCGTTTAAAGCCTTATTTAAATCATAACACAGTCGGGTCACGCTTTATCAGTATCAAGCCAAGATAAAAAATCTATGTACGAGTCGGGTACCAGGTTAAAATATACCGAAGATATTGGATAGCCCACGAAAGTGCTTTGTCAACTTTACATGTGTGGATATTTGATTGGTTTAGATAATTTAATTAAGTATAATAGTAATTATCATTACACTAATTGTGTCGAAGCTTTTTTTATCGAGTAAAAGGAATTATAGTTTTCCTTAAACAGTTTGTACATGCTGGATTTATTACAAAATATTGGTTCGGAAATCGAAAGTAGATGTTTAGTTTCGAAAACGAAAGTAGACTATTTTCTCTTAACTATTACTTATGAAATGGCAACTGGTGGACAAACCAGTTCCAGCCAAGATGCTGCAATCGAAGATACCACCGAATGTGTTGTACGACCTTGCGAGCCCTGTGTCAGAAACGAGTCTTCAAACGACGCTACCGTGTTTTGCAAGGAGTGTAAGGAGCTACTTTGTGATGAGTGCAAAAAACCTCATACTATATATAGACCAGGAAAGCATGAACTTGTTAGTATTCTGGACATGAATACAGCATCGGTGGTCGCGGAGATGAGAGGTTCAGACATATGCGAAGAGCACGGCATGAAGATTGAGTTTTACTGTGAAGACCATGACAAGCTTTGTTGTAGTACCTGTGTGTTAATGCATCGGAAATTTGATCATGTTTATGAAATAGCAAGTGTAGCCGAAGAAAAGTATCAGACATTGAAGAAGACATTGAAAATAATGGAATCAGCTACTGACAACATTATAGCAGACTGTAAAACTTCTGAGAACAAATTGAATGATTGGATAGCAAACATTTCCAAAACAATAGATAAAGTTGATGAAATGAAACACCGTATCAACAAACTGATTGACCAAAAGAACAACACGGCCTATATTGAGGCAAGTTCATTTAAGGCTAAGGAGCTGATAAGAATACTAACAACACAAGAATCCTTTACAAATATCAAGAAAGAGATCAATCGCTTATCATCTATGTTTATATCCGATCACAAAACACCCGTGCAAATGTATTTGTTTGCAAAACAAGTTGAACAAAGTCAGAAAAGGATCGAAACGTCCATAAATGAACAAGTAAAAAGGCAGATTTTCTCAAGGACGCCAGTGTCCTATCAGGCGGAGTTATCAACACTTCTCGAAAACGAGAAAGCTATCAAAAACGCGATTATGAATCCTCTACCTGTCCAGACAAATGAACCCGGTAAATATATGACACAGTATACACAATTGTTAGTTTCATATTCAGTCACCCTAACAGTCTTATCTCCGCGACTCGACATTTGTTCAAGAAATGAACCATATCATTATACAACGAATTCTTAAATATGTCAAAGCTTCGTGGTTTTCTATTGCTGCAATGATGCAATGATTTGGAGCTATGTAATATGATCATATGGTAATACATATGGTGGGGTGATACAAATGCTGGGGTTGTATAGTTGATTGATTCAAGTTAAGTGCATATAATATATGAACAAAAAGTTCTTACAATATGACAGTATGAGTAAACCGAAAATTTGTTTGCGCAGTAAATAAATGTCAGAAGTCTATTTATATCAACTACTAATGGTGATTTCATAAATTTGATATTTGTTTAGTCCAAGTACAATGATAACGTTTAAAGTGTTGTTTTCTCAAATCGGAATATTGAAGACGTATGAGTAAACATAATAATCATTGTTATTAAGTAAGCCGGGCGATAATTAGTACAAAATCCAATATATCTTACAATGTTTTTTATATATCATCCTGTTTCTATGACTAGATAATGAGCCGTTGCATTATCTCGTTTTTAATATATTGTTTTACTTTGTGCTGTCTATATACTTGCCTAATATTAAATAATGTTAACAAAGCAAATTTTCGAGACACGCAGATAATACACAAGTTCGCTAGAGTAATACATATGCTTGGTGGATATAGATGCTTAGGGGATATTCATGCTGTGTTATACACATGCTAAGGGGATATACATGCTGATGTGATATACATGCTGGGGTGATATACATGCTGGGGTGATACACATGCTGAGGTGTTTTACACGCTGAGGTGGAAATCCATGCTGGGGTAATACACATGCTGATGTGACATACATCCTGAGGTGATATACATGCTAGGGCAATACACATGCTGAGGTGATTTATCATACCACCGCATTATATCTGCCTGATATAACTTTGACTTTTTTCATTATGTCTGCAAAATCGGGGACGTGGAGGTATGATAATCAGAAAAACAGGTTACTGTCTGATCTTGATATACATGCTGATGTGATATACATGCTTAGGGGATATACATGCTGAGGTAATGCACATGCTGGGGCGCTATATGCTAAGGGATACCTATGCTGGTGTGATATTAATGCTCAGTTGCTATATTACCTGGAATGATATACATGCTGAGGTGATATACATGCTGTGTTGACATACATGCTGGGGTGATGTACAAACTGGGGTGATATACATGCTGTAGTGATATAATCGTGGAGTGATATACCTGCTGGGTTTATATGCATGCTGGGGTGATACAAATGCTGGGGAGCTATACATGCTAGGGTGATATACATCATGTGGAAATATACATGCTGGGGTGATAAACATGCTGGGGCGATAAACATGCTGTAGTGATATACCTGCTGGGTTTATACGCATTCTGGGTAGATATACATGCTGGGATGATATACATGCTTGTGTAATATACATGCTGGGATGATACATATTCTGGGGTGCCATACATTCTTGGTTTATATACATTCTGGGGTGATACACATTTTGGTTGATACACATGCCAGGAAGATACACATTCTGGGGTGATACACATGCTGGGGTGATACATATGCTGTAATGATATGCATAATGTGATGATATACATGGTGGGGCGATACAAATGCAGTAGAGATATACATGCTGGGTGATAAACATGTTGGGATGATACACATGCTGATGTGATATACATGATAAGGTGATATACATGCTGTGTGATATACATTCTGGGTTTATATACATTCAGAGGCAATATACATTATGGGGCGATATATATGCTGGGGTGATACACATGCAGGGTTGATATAAATGCTGGGGGAAATAAACAAGCTTGGATGACATACATGCTGGGGTGATACACATGCTGGGGCGTTACATATGCTAAGGTTATACACATTCTGAGGGTAATATACATTCTGAGATGATACACATTTTGGGTTGATAAACATTCTGGGGTGATAAACATGCTGAGATGATATACATGCCGACGTGAAACAGATGCTGGGGTGATATACATTCTGGATTGATATGCATGTTAAGATGATATACACTCTGGGGTGATACAGATGTTGGGGTGATATAGATGCTGGGGTGATATACATGCTGGAATTATATAAATTATGGGATGATTCACATGCTGGGGTGATATACATTCTGGGGTGATACACTTGATGGGGTGATATACGTTATGGGGTGATTCATATTATGTGGTAATATACATTCTGGGGTGATACAGATGCTGGGGTGATATACATTCTGGGGGGATACACATTCTGGGGGTGATATACATTCAGAGGTCCAGATAATTTTTTCAGCCGAGGGGTATTTCACTCATGAAATTTTTAATTGCTGAGTAAAAATCAAAATCCGATAATTTATGGAGTATTTATGTTCAAAGGATAAGAATTAATAATAACATGTAGTGGTAACTCACTATAACAAGCAGTCTTTTACACAATAAAGCAATCCCTTTTGTTTTATTTAACAGTATTTATGTTTTATTTGCCCTTGGCTTATAAGCAGCCATTAATCTCTTTTTCCGTCTTGATTTGGCAATCCACTGTTCTGTACAGCCACGATCAAAATCTTAGCTTGGCCCACAAACTTGTTTATTATATGTGTATTTCGGCTGCCATTTAAAAAGTGCTTGAAGGAAAGGTTTTTCCATTGTGCCACACAAGAGATGAACTGATAGCAAAAAGTATATGCTTGATGTTGGACGATTCGGGATTTATTGAATGTGATGTCAAATGTGTTCACCGTAAGTGTATATCGATTATCAACAATGCAACGAGGAGCCCGTTGTGTCAACATCGGCCTTTATCATGGGCCAAAATGAAATGATATCGTTCTGACTGAGGAGTAAATTAGGTCGGGAATCACATTCTATACATAGATGGTTATGTCACTACGTTTGTTTTCCTGTGTGGACACAATAACGGGGACCAGTCATGTTTACATGAATTTATATGCATTTATAAACGGCTAATACGCGTTGAAAGTACACACGATGCGTTATCCGAATTTAGCCAGGAGTTTTTATACTCAACAAAATTTTAAGTCATGCGTATTTTCTTTTCTTTTTTCATGCGTATTTTACGCAAATACGCATCTTATCTGGCCCTCTGTATACATTCTGGGGTGATATACATTATAGAGTGATACAAACTTTGGGGTGATATACATGCTGGAGTGATAAATTCTGGGATGATATACTTTCTAGGATGATACACATGCTTGGTTGATATACATGTTGTGGTGATATATATTCTGGGTGGTATACCTTCTGGGGTGATTATTATTATGTGGGTTATAAACATTCTGGGGTGATATACATGCTTGAGTGATAAACACTCTGTTATGATATACATACTGGGGTGATATACATTATGGGATGATACACATGCTGGGGTTATATACCTGATGGGATGATTCACATGCTGGGGTGATATACATTCTGGTGTGATACACCCTCTTGGGTGATACACATTCTGGGGTGATATACATTCTGGTGTGAACTACATTCTGGGTGATATACATTCTGGGGATATATACATGCTGAGGTTAAATACATGCTGGGTGATAAACATGCTGGGATGATACACATGTTGGGGTGATAAACATGCTGGGAAGATATACATGCTGTATATAATGCAAATAATGGGATGATACACATGCGGGGATGATACACATGGTGGGATAATGTACATTTTTGGGTTATACACATGTTAGGACGATACACATGCTTGGGTGATATTCATGTTGGGATAATATACATGCTGTGGTGATACACTTGGTGTGGTAATACACATGCTTGGATTATACCTTGAGTCTAGGCTTGTGTACTTCTTTCGCATCAGCTCTATTCTTTTGTCGCATAGGTCTATGATCTTGGTGGTCACCCATGGTGTGTTCTTCCTTCGTGTTCTAAAAATAACTTCTTCGGCCAGTGACACCAGTATTTCATTGATGTTTGTGGTAATGGTGTCAATGCCTTTGTCAACAATTTCAGTTCTGCAAACTTGCCAGCTATCTGAGCTTTGCAAATATCTACTATCTCGGGATCTTTGAGGTTCTCCAAGTCAAAACTTATGCAAGGGTTATTCGTGATGCCCTTTTCTTTAACTTCAACTTGATGGTGTAGATGAAGTCATGGTCACCGCTAATAACTGCGTCACGAAACGTTCATGTGTTCACTTTGTTGATTCTGGACTTAAACCGTTGTGGTGCCAGTATGAAGTCGATCTGGTTGTGTGATTGACCGCTTTGGGCATGCAAGATCGACTTGCCCTATTCTTGAAATGTAACTTAATGTTCTATGAAAGTTTTTTGGCAATTTAACAATATATAATAACAATACTATTTTTCACGTAAATTGTCTTTAAACATTATATATTGACAAAGAATTACTAAAACAGTGTCCCTTTGTAATGTCCTATAATATAATTAACACAAACCGCTGACGTAAAATGACTGATATTTTAAATTACCAATATGCTCTATAGGAGCTGAACATTACTTGTTCAAATAAAAAGTTCAGATGTATACTTGATTGACACACAAATGTTGTTTGTGTTTCACATTTCGCAAAACTGATATTATGCACAAATTTTGCTGAACTAATGAGGAAACCGCTATCGGCTACCCTACAACAGAATAACTTATTTCTTGACAGAATGCCATGGTGAAAATATTTCCATAAGGCGACATATTTATACCTTTACTCAACAAGCTTATACTACTGATACCACTGCTTGTAACGACTTCTGTTATAATAAAAACAACTAATGGCGTAGGAAGCATTGTCGGCTTCTGCTCAAGGTTTCTATATTCACAAATCACTGTTTCTTCTACACTTTGTCAATGGAAACTTCACACATATGTTTGGGGTCATTGGGTGAGGTCACTACCCAATTTCTAACGCTCTGCCCTGCTTTTAGGCAGAATCATGCCCGTTTGGTACTTTAAGATTTGCTTTAGGTTAACGTGCAACATCCCCTGCCATGTGTTTAGCCGACATATTTGGTATGCAATTTAATCCTCACATATATGTTCGGGGTCGTTTTGTGAGATTACTGACCATGTACCATAACCCTGGCCTGCGATTTAGCAGAATAATGCCCATCATGCGTAAAATTAATGCTCATGATTGCAAGTAACTACTGCATAACTCTATATTCACTACATATATTAAAATAAACGTTGCATGTATATTACGGATCTTTATGAACATTTACTGACTAAGAATATAACTTTGTCCAGTCTTTATTCATGATTATGCCGCGTTTTGAACTTCGACAAATCGGGTTAAGTTTTGGGTTAAGTTGTACTTAAAGGTAAAGAATAAAGTATGCATGCAATACATGCTATAAGTAAAATAGGTGCAAGAACATCTCACTTTAACTGCAAAACTTATTATGTCGAAAATGTACAGATGTCTACGGGATCATCATGTGAGGCCGCATTCCAAGGCCCTTAAATCTTACCTGCAATTTCGCACAATAATACCATAATGATTATTGTACGTTGTGTACTTTTGCGTCTGTCCTAAAAATATTATCTCTTTATAACATGCAGATACAGTATTGAATATCATTTGGGGCTAGTTGAGTAAAGACCCGGGTCCATTTTCCTAAAACACTTAAAATGTGTGCTAAACAAACTTCAGTTAGATTGGAGATATAGTTTTTTAATATGTTGTGTATGTAGGTTATAGGGTTATCTTACGAGTGATTGAAATAGGGATGGGATGATATTCTTTCTTGGGTTATACACATGTTTGGATAATACACATGCTTGGGTGATATACAAGGTGGTATAATATACATGCTGTGGTGATACACTGCTGAGGTAATACACTGGGATGATACCTAGATTCTAGGCGTGTGTACTTCTTACGCCTCAGCTATGTTCTTTTGTCGCAAAAGTCTATGATCTTGATGGTCATCCATGGTGTTTTCTTCCATCGTTCTCTCCAAATAACTTTTTCGGCCAATGACACCAGTACTTCATTGATGTCGGTGGTAATGGTGTCAATTCCTTTGTCAAGGATTTTCAGTGCTGCAAACTTTCTACCTATCCTTGCTTTGACAATATCTGCTATCTCGGGTGTCTTTGAGTTTCTCCGAGTCAAATATTATGCAAGGGTTATTCGTGATGCCCTTGTTCTTTAACTTCAACTTGATGGTGTAGATGACCGCCAATGTCTGCGCCACGAAACGGTCATGTGTTCATTTTGTTGATTCTTGACTTAAACAGTTGTGGTACCAGTATGGAGTCGATCTGGTAGTGTGATTGACCGCTTGGAGCATGCAAGGTGCTGTTTTGGACGGTTTATTTTGGTGCCGCGGGTTGACCAGGGTGAGTTGATGGCTTCTAGCGAACGCAAGCAATTTGAGCCTTCTGCCATTAATCTCTCCCATGCCAAATCTACGTACTGTCCCTGACCAAGTTGGATTGGCGTCTGATCGAACATTTGCGTCTAGGTGATAGTTAAAACCCATATTTTAATATTCGATGAAGTTCTTATGGTCAAGCATGCGACACCCAGGATTTATTATCTTTGGAATATTTTTGCATTGTATAATGGATATGATGCATCTTTTTATCACAGCTCTTGAATCACAAGTGTCTAAGCTCGGTGTCACAAGGTTAATAAATAACCATTCTGCAAAAAATGATATCAGAAGTTCTGGTATGATTCATCAAATATAGGTCATGTCCCAAGATTATTCAAATCAGAACCTAGAGGTTCAATTATCCCAGTAGGTCACATGGATTATACCGACTTTTTTAGCAACCTTACTTAAAAGATGATGTCTGAAACCAAAATACCAATGGATGAACTATTACGTAAACATAGGTTGTAAAAGTACTTTTAAAATATTAGTAAATAAACATTATTCTCATATGCGAAATATTGCTTAAAATCAGTTTTTTAAATTATTTTAACATTTTCTTAAACCTCGTAGCTATAATATTTGGTTTGTATAAGCATAGTATAGTTCTCTACAAGTTTGTTTTTAAAATAATTTCTGAAGTCAACGGTCCTTATTTTCTTCTCTTTTTAACATTTTCTATTTTCCATCCACATTAAAAAGATAATTTAGGTCACCAATCTATGCCCATCTTATGCCATTATGGTGCTTTTCTTTCGACCTTTAAGCAGGGTCAGCATTTGTGGACACTAACACATGTGGTATACTGACATGAAGCGGGTTACCCCCATTAATATTAGCGATGCATTTTAAAACTGGCAGCTAGCTCATTTGGTTTAAGACTGATTTCGTATTTGTTTTTATTTTGTAACTTCGTGTCAAACCCAGTAATAAGTGTATACATGGCACGTTATATCTTAACTAAGCAACAAAGGAAGCATTGCCGATATAACAATGCTGAATATTTGCCTGCAGAGAAACTACGTATTGCCCGAGTTATAGGTTTTAGAAAGTATATTCTCAAATTCTCACCACCAACACCACCATCACTTTAATTAGTTTAATTCAACATATGATATAGTAATACTTAAGATATTTAGCACCAAGTATGCTTTGAGGTCATCATAACACTCGACAGAAAGAACATTTATACGTTTAAAGCAGAAAAATAGTCGAGCGCGCTTTCTTTGGACAGTTTGGATAACTATAAGTAGTAGTATTACCACTACTACTAATAATATTATTAAAAATATTATTATTATTATTATTATTATTATTATTATCATTATTATCATTATAATAATAATAATAATAATAATATTATTATTATTATTATTATTATTATTATTATTATTTCCAGCGCCCTCCTCCTCAGACGACACATCAGCTCTATTCCAGGAGCTCACTCTTCAGCAGCTCGTGTCTATGGATATAAAACAGACCGAAGGTGATGAGAGGGAACCTTTCATCTCTGGACTGGACTTCATGCCGGACGGAAGACTGATTGCCGTAGATAATGGTAATTTAAAATGTCTCATACTGAATGAGCGACTCCAATTACAAGGAATACCGTACAAATTCAAGACTTTTGCTCATTGCGTCGTATGTTTATCAAAGTATGAGTTTGCAGTTACTGTAGGAAACAAGACCGTGTGCCTCCTGTTCGTCAGTCCGGACAATGTTATTAGCCTGATAACTGAACTAAACACTACATCACTGTTCGCCTCAATATGCTGCATCACGCGATCAAACATGGTCGTGAGTGCAATCTTTGATCCACGTCCAGTGAGAATGATAACAGTGGACGGTGTTGAGTCTGACTTTGATTGCGTGGAGTTTCCAAGTAAGACATACACGTTTGGTGAAAGTGCAAGTACGTATGTTCAGTGTAAGAACACGTTGGTACTGACTGACTACCACGATAACACAGTGTACATGTACGACACCGTGAAGGGCACGTCAAGAGGAGTAACTGATGAGAACATACAGGAACCATGCGGTGCCTGTGTTGGGCCTGGTGGCACTGTGCTAGTGTGCAGTATGAAGATGAATTGTATCGTACACCTAACTGTCGATGGTGACGTAATCGGAACTTACCCAGTGGATATGATGTTCCCAATCAGCCTGTGTATGAACAGTAATGGTTCAATCCTGGCAGTATCAAACGGCTGTAGAAGCAAAAGGAAACTGCAGCTTTACAAATTATCACCAGCATTTAAGTTGTAATGTTCGTTTCCGCCCATAGTTTGCTATTTAACATATAATTTCAAAAATATATAACATGTCCGGTTAAAAATTATCCGTGTTTTACAAGTAATTAACCCCGTTTTAAAGCTTAATGCATTAAAGCTTAATGCTCATCATCACCACCACCACCACCATAATCATCATCATCATCATCATCATCATCATCATCATCATCATCATCATCATCATCATCATCATCATCATCATCATCATCATCATCATCAGTATCATCATCATCATCATCATCACTTTCAGAGGCAGTTTGGTGTACTTAATATATTATTAAATTGATGTCGAACACAAATTGGTTCATTTTTTTGTAACTCCTTTTTGTGAAAGTAAATTTTATGCGTGTACATGCTGTCGTTAGCTGGGTGTCGGACAGTTTGTAGCAAGTCAATTTCTCAAACAATGGTTCTCTCGTTTATCCACTGAATACGATATAAGATTGTAAAGACTGGAGCTGTTACGCAGCTGATTTCTGAGCCCGCTTCAATCCCTTACCGTTACATTCTTTTGTGCAATTTACGAAGCCAGGAACAAATGCGGGCCACAAAGAAAAATAGTGCTCTGAGGACGATTACAATTTCTATGAAGACTGTCTTGTATCTCGGTCTCATGTTGGGTGCCATTCTTACCCGATTCAGATTGCGACATGGCCATTAATTACCGGCCCAGCGCTATTAAAAATTAATGTATACATTATTCTTAAATTTTCAATAATACACATGTGTTGACTATATGTTGATATATTTGTCGGTATAATTAATAATAACACGACTTTTGTGAAAGTAATATACATTTTGTCATCAGCCGACCTTTTTCATAGAATAATGAAATTTCGTTTATGAAGCATACAATTAAATAAAAATAGTTTCACGAAATGTACTTAAAATAAACTTGTTATACATTAATATTAAATACATACACACGTTATATTGAATGGCTCGCGTTCAAAATCACAATAGTTAATGTGCTTTTGTGTCAAATTTAAATGGATTCAATGAACACAATCAAGAACTGATAATCGAATTGGTTAGAGTAATCGGTGAGTTCAGTTGTTGTCAATAGAAAAATTGAAAACATACTAACCTAGCAAAGTGTTTTAAATTACTACTTTTAATTCTACTTCAGAATCTATGTTATTTGGTCAGGTAAATGAGAATATTTTAACACTGTAGCCGTTTGTGCTTTCAAATGTCATGTTTCGGATCGGAGAATGGCTAGTGCCATGGTTTGCTTTATTTGTTTTTTAGGTATTACTGTTTTAACTACGTCCTCAAGGTCATGAAATGTTACACAGCAGCACATAGCTGAATTGTTGGATATAAAGTAATCCACTTTATTTCGTGATCCAACGTTGCTGTCTTTTTAAACCTTGTTTTTTTGTAATATTTTTTTGATTTGGATATAAAGCTCTCCGGGAGTTGTTAGTTGTGCGTTATATGTTTGTTTTGTTTTGTAAACGCTATGTGTATTTGTACTTCTTTATATTGCCTACTTCTATTGTTTGATTGAATTTAAGTATGTTAGAGAAAATCACTTATTAAAGACTTCATTGCTTAAAAAAATTGTTCAGTCAATGTTTGTATTGTCAATATTAACTATTTCGTTTTATTATTAGACAGCATTGCATTTATCTATGTTGTCAATAGAGATAAATATAATTTAATGTATAAATACAAGACAATACATAATAGTGTACGCTACTGCTAAATACATTGGTATATATATAATGATAAATTCAAATTATGTCAAGCTAATATGCATCACAATGTATTGCAATATGCTTAAACATTTGAAGTCAAATGTCAGATTTCGGTAGTATGGTTCATTTAAATGTTTTTCCCAATGACTTTTTCCATCCTCTACATTATCAATTTGCGATTTTCCTGACTGGATTTTTTTAAACGAACGGCTCGGTTGCAGAGTAATAAACGTGTAGAGTGTTTTACTGATGTGTTCTTTTAATAAAGGAATGGATATTTAAAATCAATAAATAACAAAGAACCAAACAGCCGGGCGGTAGTTATGTATAGATGAAATGTTATCGTCATTGTTACATCCGATTGCTGTTTCTTGACCGAGTACGAGTACAACAATGTTATTATGCATAAAACACATGCGAGTTATCATATTCGAAAACAATGAAACCACAACCCTGTATAACGTCTTTGCTTCTCGTATGTCGTATATTTTTTGTAAAAGCCCTGTACAGATAATATAACAATTACGTTTTAGGCCAAAAAACACTTTAAAAACATGTTTTAAATTAACATGTAATTTCTATTAAAACCTGTTTGCCATTCATTTTGTTTTTTCAATGATATGGATGGTGCAAATACTTTCGAATTTAACTTGCAACAAAATCATGTGTACATAACATACTTTCAGCAAACCATAAAGTTTATTCGACATAATCATGTGTTCCATAAGTGCATGTTTGAAGTAAGAGACTGTTCAAAGACAAAAGGTACCAGCTTAAATCTTACGAATATCGTGTGCCTCAACCATCTGTTTGCTCTAACTAAGAACCATATGTTATGTACAGGACTGTACAGGACTTTGCTTTTACATAATATTTCTCCAGAAAGTCCTTATTTAGCAAGTGGTCAAATATTATAAATAATATTCTGCTGTTTTTTAAATATCGCTGTGTTCGTGTGAACCAGGTATTCAATATGACGTAATCGGATTCAAGATTCAGTCGTCACAGAAGACGGTTTTCGATTCCAATTTGCTCTATCTCCCACATTTTTACCCACACAAACGAGTGAATGCTGTACTGCACCATCTTCGGGACTTAGTAAAATAGAATTCACGCTCAGATTAGCCAATCAATTGCCATACATAATAATTGCCATATCTCCATACATAAAATTGCAAATAACATTAACATATGATTTAAACTATAATTTACTAAAGTAAATAATTAATTATATTCATATTATCCGTTTGCTGATAAACACTTCGGTATATTTTTGTCTACATACTTGCATAAATAAGTGAGAAAATAAAGGTAAAACCTTTAAAGGTACCGTCAACCACAAACGAAGAAACAAGAAAAGTTCTAAAATACCGTGTTTTTATAATAATTAGTTTATATTGATTAAAATATCACGAATGGTATATTAAATTACTTGAAAAAAGTTCATATTTTCAGTATATTTGGTAATAAAATTTCGCGATGTGAGCAAATAAACTTTGTTTGTACTCACAAATTGTAAACCATGTATGTAGACACAGTTGCTGCAAATTCAAATGCATTTCCAATATTTGCTCATCTCTACAAAAAATGGTATGGACATTAATGTTAACTTTACAACTTTGTCTTAACTGTAATTTTCATTCTGAAAATAGGGGAATAAGAATACCTTACCATACTGACATATGTATGTAATTGTGTGTGTTTAGACAATGTTCTTTGCACGAATCAGAACTACAAATTATTATGTAAGTTTGTCTTTAATTGGTGAAACGCTTTAAACAACATGTTATATACTCGCAGACAGACACTTTCGAGTTCAGGTTGGGGATGAGGTAGGGGGGGGGGTAGAGATAAAATAAAACTTTAATCATGACTTACTAGATTTTAATTGTATTCAATTAATTTGTGTAGAGCATATTCCAGAACACATCTATTTAAACTAATCATATCTACTCATATCAACTCATATCTACACATACTTATAGATTTAAATGTTATTCATGGTTTTTACCGAATTTTAAGCGTTGGACAAATACGTCGTTGACATGAACTAGCTAACAACAACAATGTAGAAAGACAATAATTCAGTTTTAAAATAAACATGTATTTAAATCCAGTACGAAAATGAAACAAATATTGTATTAATTTAAAAGTGTACCAACAACAGTTAAAATGTATTAATATAAATAAACTAGTTATTATATCTATGTCTACAGATCTAGGCTCTTCACCTTCCAATCTTTCATTAATATCACATAATGAGCAAGACTGCTTATACAACTCCATTAACAGTCTACATTCATATTGTCAAAACTGAAATTGAACGGTCAATGTTAAAAAAAACCCACTTAAGTCGTGATATGTTAAAAAGGGGAGGGTAGGAGTAAGCGACAAATGGATTTATAATAAACAAGATGTTGAAGTCGTTAACTCGTTCATCTATCTAGGGTTGTGTTAACCAATAGGGCTAATTCGCTATTGCCGCAAACAAAATAGCGGGAAAATGATTGAGATTCATTTATTCATTATTATATATTATTAACTAGCAGGCAATAAGAATGGTTGAAGGTTTTACTGAATGTCTATTACTGTGTCTGTCTTGCCGCTATTTCGTGTTTTTTCCCTGTCCAATGCGAAGAGAACTTTGTTGGCAAATTGTAATCATATCGTCGAGTAATCAGTTCTCTTGAAAATAAAGTTCGAAATGTTTAAAAGGAATCAAATAATCAAGACGAATAGAATGATAATTACTTGTTGATGATGGTGATGAAGATGCTGATGATGCTAATGATAAGGATGATGATAATGATGTTGTTGTCGATAATGCTGCTTATGATAATGACGATGATTAGGATGATGATAATGATGTGTGTTTGATGATGGTGATGCTGATGGTGGTGATGATGATGATGATGATGATAATGATGATGATGATGAGGATGATGATGATGATGATGATAATGAAGTTTAAATATTTCAGAAGTTTAATTTGGAATTAATTCATGCATGTCTTTAGTAAATTGTGGCCCATGTTTATCACTTACCGTTTTGATAATTTACCTTAATATAAAATTTCGGGAATCGCTTCTATTTTATTCCTAAAACACACTCTGTAATTGTAACGTAACAGAGGGCATAATCTATACCAAGAGCATATTTGGCATACTTACTGGCTCGGGGCAACATATCTCCGGGTGAGCAAACTATGTCATGCATTTGATATTCACGTGGAAGTGTTTGGTCCAGATTATGTTTCAAATGTGATTGATACCCCAGATTTCTATATAAAACAGGTGACCTTTTATAGATTCCGCCCACCTGTAGCCGTTCTGATACCATAATTTTCAATGTATCACATATGCCATTTAAGGAGTAGTTAATTTACATCGTTATTCGAAATTCCACATATTAGAGATGTTTTGTTATACATCATAAGTTCTAATTTAATACAACAAATAATCGCGAGATAGTGAAACATTATAGACATATTATATCGGAAATGGTTAATTTGACCTAGTTTTAAGGATAATATTGACATATGTCCTCTTAATGTACACACGCATTAAAACTAAACATGTTGATTTGAATACATATGTAATACCAATTGGAGGTCGTGAATCACGATTATGGTAGTGGAGCAATGATATGTGTGTCGCATTGCAATCATACGTTGAAATGTTTTATGAACAAAATAATTCGCATAATGAAAGTCATTTTAATTATAGGCTTGTCATTGCAGCACATAGTTTTGTTTTAAAATACCTACTATCGAAAGATATCACAAAACGCCCGAACACTAAGGATGTGTTCACGACGCCAAATTGTGAAAAATGTTTTCAGCTCGACAATAACAGCGATGCTAGAAGATTTTTATAACGTGTTTGGAATATTATTGTTATGACTTCTGTCTTATTATCAAAGCAATTAACACAGTATGGACCTTATCATTTTGGAGGTTGATGACATACCGAAGATCTCCTACAATTTGGGATTATACAGAACTTAAGGAAATGTTCCATTCCTTTTGAACACAAAATTGCTTTTAAATGTAACAAAAATGCCATTATGTTTGTAATTATGCTTATAAGAAAATCATGTACAATATGCTCGTATGTATATTAAAAAGACACGAGTTACCATTGTTGAGGCAAAACTTTCTGTGTAA
The DNA here is from genome assembly GCF_020536995.1 of Dreissena polymorpha. NCBI lineage: Eukaryota > Metazoa > Mollusca > Bivalvia > Myida > Dreissenidae > Dreissena > Dreissena polymorpha. The sequence continues at coordinate 36,359,957 of NC_068360.1, forward strand.
ACTAAGGAAACCTATCTCAGTATATGTTGATTTGGGAAGACGTCTTATTGTTGTTGGGGCTAAACGGGACAAATTTTTTATTTATTTTATTAAAACATTATTTACAATGTGTGCCAGGATAATGCTAGATATAATACTAAGTATATATTAAACTGTTTTATTTTCTCATACACATTTGAATTTGTACTTTTCAGAACATGTTACAACGTTGATATTGATATCAAACATAGTTTCACATATAGTTTATCAAGTCAGAGACGTTGTAAGTGAAAAGACACTGTCATATCTATTTAACAACTAAATGTTACGTTACCACATTTTATTTACACATAATTATTATCCATGATATCTATCAAATGTTTTTTTGTTTGGTTAACGTATCTCAGGTACAAAGATTTTAAATATCTTTCGTCATAGCATGTGTGGTTGTTTTCATTTCAAAGTATATAATGGGTGGATGTATAATTAAGGAAAAACAGATATTCAGATGCAGTATGATACCTTAGATTTCACAAATATGTATAAGACTTCAATAGTTTTTCGCTCAACTTTTGCGTCTATTTATATTATTTGTAACGTTCTAATTGATGGAGTCCGAAAATTTATAATTGTACTGCAATGAACACACAATTCTGAATTGAACAATGCGGTTGCTTTCATTACAAAGTGCATAACTGTAACATATTACTCTTTGCAAGTGAATCAAATGCGACCTTTCGGAAAAGCAAAAAATAAATGTCGAACAAAGTTGGCCATTATTATTTTATACTTACTAAACTGACGTCATAATCAATGTGACAAGTAAACACTGATAAGATATTTAAACAAAATAAATACAGTCAATACTAGACATTGTAAACATGCATAACATGTGACACATTATTATCATATTGTAACTTCACCTGTTTATTTCCGACTAACAAATAATGTGTTCCTACTTTAAGGTAATTGAATTAGATTTGAAGATTGCTTGTGTATACACAAATTTAACACTTGTTCTTTGAAAATATCTGTCTTGGTGAAACTTGCATAATGTGAGAGAACTACTACATGTATTGTTATTAACCATTTTAAAAACATTTCTCATTAAAACAAGTATTTAAACGTTTCAGATTTGTTTATACATAAATAAATGGTACTGCCTCTTCCTTTCCCTTAGCGTAATGTTGATCATAGCTATCATATAAGCGCTACGAGCTGTATCACTAACATGTGCTGACGATTAGATCCCCTGTTTTCATTGAACCAGCCGTACTTAAAACTGGAACAATCTGGAGTGACATGCGTATAACCTTTTGGCTGCTGGAACCTGTCATTTGCCGGCTTGAATGCGCGTGAAACTAATGGCCTATTCCGAGGGCTGATGAAATTGTCTACACCTGCTGCTGCAAGAACCATTGGTTTTAATTGGCGCTACAAATGTTTTACACACAGTCCTCCTAATTGTGAACGTCCAACAATGGTTGATGCAATTGAAAATCAAGGCGAAATCATCAATTCAAAGGTTAGGAGTTCTTCCTATCCAATTGCGCGTCGGATATTCATTCTGCAGCATCTGTCAAAATCTGCAACATAAACGAGTTATTGACGCCTCATCAGGAAACACATATCGGCAAAGCACACATCGTCATAGTTTAAATGATGATTGAGCATGCATGGTTTTATTTTCTCTTTTCTTTATTAAGTAGTAGTGTGTGATGCATATGGAGCACTCATACTTCCTTGCTATGTGAGCTAGCTGTTATAGCGACGAGATGGAAACCAGTAGGCTACTTGTGTAATCCCATTTATAGATTTTGCAGTTTTCAGCTGGGATAAATTGGCGTCCCATGAAGGGCGCCATATGTAAGTAGGTGAGGTATAAGGAGCACTTATTATGCGTTGATATATCAGCAAGCTTTTATAGCGACGAGATAGTGTCGAATTTGGAGCCAGGAGTGTCCAGTTAAGATGTTCATTGAGTTTGGTGATTTTTCCTAGCTGAGTTACATTTATACCCAACGTTTGTAACCCGCATTATGTTATTCCTCTGTTTGGCGTCCCACAGGTGTCATATCAGAAGAACATTCCATAAAGATTTCCAAACATTTGATAGACTTAAATTGTAAGCTGAGTTATAAGGAGCATTGATACTGTATCGCTATATGAGCTTGTCTGATTTGGAACCAGAAGGAACTGGTTCAATCCCATTATGGTTAAAGATTGGTATCAGTACTGAAAAGAATTGTCAGTAATTATTTATTATATAGTCTATTATATTTTATTATATTGATGATTCTGTCTTATGCATACTATAATATGATTCAACCATGGGATTAAGTACTCATGGGACATTTTGGTCATAATATAAGAATCTTGACATGATAGTGGAAGTTGTTTTCCTGTGTGTGTACTCAGACGTTAGTATACGTGCTGTTTGTATAGGGGTTGATGTATATTGTGTTTATTTGTGCATGGTATCGTCACCGTACATTATTGTTTTAAGTAGGAACGTTACTTAGCAAAGTTGTGTAAAGTGTTTATGTTCCGATGGATAAGTAAAACAGCAATATACGCGGTATTTATCTTTAATATGGACTTTTTCAGTTCTGAAGTTTGTGATTTAAACTTTAAACTGTAAGCATCGGTAAGCCCTAGTTGAAAAACTTAGACAATTTAAGAAAGAACACATACAAAAAAAGCTCTCCGACCCGACTTGAACAAATGACCTTTGTATTAAACAGTTATCTCCTTCCTTACTCGGCCACCCGGGCTGATAAATTTGCTGTTTATTCCGTACGATGTAAAGGCAATTACCGTAGTGTCATCTTAAATAACAAAACAACAGAAACACTTCAAATAATTAAAATTATTGAATCGTGTTGCGTTTGTAGCGCTCTATAATTTTATCAATTTTTAACGTTGATTACTCATTAACGAAACATATTATACAGCATGATTTAACGTCATTAGTTTTATTTCGCTCCCTGATGCACGGTGCTGATTATTGTTTTTAACTTGGCCAAACAGTTTGAACATTTTCATTTCCACAATCTGTTGAAAAGTATTTTTAATATTGAAAATACATATTGTATACATGTCATTAAATCATACTTAATATATTGAGATTTATCATTCTGCTAACATTTTGAATTGAAAAACTGTTCAAACGTTTCAAGTTCTTTTTGTAGATCCATAAATGTTTAGGCTTCTTTAACGGTTTTTGTTTTGAAGATCTCCTATTCTAATTATGAACTAGAAGCGAATACGTGTTGTTTTATTACTTCAATTATGTGTTAGCCGTTTATAAATTATCTTGACCCGGACCCGTATTCACCAACCGATTCTTAGACATAAGAATAAAGAATAGACTTAGAACCAAGAAAAATGTGTTCAGTGTTTGAATATATACAGGCCTCCACCGGTGATTATGTCATTAACAAAATGTTCTATATGAAGAATAATATAGATAGAGCAGTTTTCTGCAGAGTTTGACTCAAAAATAAAGAAATTCTTGAATATTCTAATTTAAAGAATTTTCTTTATTCTTAGACTTAAGTCTAAGATTTGTTTGGTGAATACGGGCCCTGGTCTCTGCTGATAAAGCTCGTATGCATCTGTTATGTTGACTGCACAGAAAATAAATAGTTTGCTTGATTAAGGCTATCGAAATGTCATAGACCGCTGGTCGATAAAAAAGTATCTAAAACGTCCATCGTTTTATCACCTACATGTATTACATGAATAACGTTTTATATGAAAACCGAGTTATGTGATCGCGTGAAGATGTTGCGTTTTTTTATTGTTTACATCTGTTGCTTTAAATTTGAATCTCAATAAGATGTGATAAAGTATAGCAAAACTTAAATATCCAAAAGCGAAACAATGTCAACACTCCCTTTGCTTATGTTTTTAATAAATACAGTTTACATAGTAACATTTCTTTTTAATGTGTTTACTAGTTGAAAATCAACTAGCGATCAGCAAAAAATACCTTAGACATTAACTACATTGATCAGAAATATTCAGTCCTGTCAAGGCTGGATTCCCTAAAATAATGTGGCAATACACATAATATGCATAATATGTCTACCGTCAAAAATGTGCGGTACCTACTTGGCTGGCACAGTATGAGTATTGACTCGTAACCTGGAAGCCTTGTGTTCGACTTCAAAAGATAGGTACTCATGAACGTACAGGTAATTTATATGTATTCAACTGATAGTCAGACATAAATCATTATGTATTTTTTTAATACTTTGTATATAATAATGAATACAAGAACACACGGTGGTGAAACGTATCCTTCTACATCTCCTTTGCGGTACTCTAAATAATTATCTGCATTTTCGTTTCAAACTTATTGTGTTTACAATATTATCAATGGTCTTATGTTCAAAAGCCAGGTCAATAAACTTGGTTATAAATAAATAATGTTATGGGTACTTAATCCCGGAAGAACACACATGCGATTATACTGAAATACAGTTGGTTTATGGTTGATCGATGTGTCTTAAAGTGTACTTCTGTATTTTACCGATCTTAAATTGAAGTGTAATGCCATACCAGACCGTAAAGTTCTTTATCTTTGAAGAGGCCCAATATAATTCTTCCTGACCACTACTTTCGCGTAGAGAAATACAAGTTGTTTTGTTTATGTTTTTATATTTACTATGCAGTGAAATGGTTTATATTTGATCTCTTGTCAAAACCCCTTAATAAAAATTAATGACCTTTGTTTTATAACAGTTGCTTCATCTATACATGATAATGTATATACGTTATTGTCTTACTAATGATATTTTAGACAATTCATACACTAAAACCATGGGTATGTTGCTTTTTGTGATAATATATTTTACACCAACGGATAGCTTTTAATTGCCAGCCGCATTGTTTGCGTCTGGAATGGTGCGCCACTGATAAATATTCACCGAATGCCATTTTTTGTGCACTTTGTTAATAATTGTCATTGTACTTAGCAACCCTTTCAACATGTAGCCCATCAATTACAATGAAACTGTAAAATACAACGTTGTGCCTTATGGTTGTGTTAGCCCAACGCTGATTTATATCCAGTTTAAAAAATAATATCATGTTTAAATACGCGGATACACTGGTATTTCAACTACATGTGAAACGTTATCAGTGTTTTTAAGTTGTAATCAATTAAAGGGCTTTGTTCAAACAAAGTTTCCCTCAAGTGATTGGTTTTATCTCGTTCGCATGTGTTTACTTCCTTAACGATACAAACATTGATAGATAAAGCGAATCGATAGTTTATACGGACGACACTCGGTCCCACAACTGTCATATAGGCTGTCGGGATATATCTGGGATTCATCTGAGATCGGATTTTTTCCACACGAAAACGATTGCCAATCATATTGAAAAGTGCGAAATAATAAAATTGTATACATCAGGTAATTTGAAATATCATATACTTTGCAATTCTAAAAATGATAAAAACACACTAATATTCCTTAAGCTGCATAACTGCTATCGGTATATCCTTGAAGTAAAACAATGAACACAATTACTCTGGGACTTCTTTGCGGAAACAAATAAAAAAAAATCAACAAAGTCGTCTAAACGAGTTTGAACAATTGTTGTGTGACCCCTTATACATATATTGTTAAAACAATCTTTATAAACAAACAACTTACCAACCTTTGGCGTTCCAGACGAGGTCAAGGACACGGTTAGCGCTAGATATCTCTGTCGTAATCCGAAATTTAAAATAATACTGGTTGAGAGTTCAAAACATATATGTAAAACAAATGCAATCACGAGTCTTCAGAATTGTTCACTTCCGAATTGCTCTGTCTTCAGTACGGACGTATATATAAGGTAACAACCGAAAACAACAATAAAAAATCAAATGGCAACTTGAAAACAACAAAATGTGGCAATTATACTGCACCTGTTTGCTCTATTCAGAAAGGTTTGAAACACACTTATATATACCATGTGTAATGTTATTTCCGAAAAGGCTAAAACCGAATGGTTTTAATTTAACAATATATAATCATGTCCATGAATTTAATAAACTATATACATGTCTAAGGCTGTTGGTCAATAATGGACAAAGCGATCTTGCTATGGAGTTCTTCGCAACATATTGAGATATGAAAATGAAGCTAAATACATATTGAACCTATTGTTTGTAGATTATTATTATTCTTAAGGCATTCGTGTCACTCCGTAAACTTAGGCCAGATTAAGGTTCTAATTTGGTTTATCTTTAGTCTACAAATCGCCAATCCGTTGCTGCATTCAACTAAACTAGGTGCCGTCGTTTTGAGGAATATGAGACATATACGAAAACGTTCATATTTAATGTTTAGAGGAAACATTCATAATTTGATCATGCTAATATAATTTAACTCGGGATAAGGTAAGCTGTTTTGTTAAACAGGAAATATTTAAAAAAAAAATCTTTTTATTTCAGGTTAAATTTAAAGCTCTTCATGTTTTGTCGAAATAAAAAAAATCAATATGGCTGCTAAATAGTTTTTAGTACCATGCATAAGATTATTATTATATTCGAATATTATTCCAAAACTTTTAGTATTTCCTTTTATGTGTAAATGTACCTAGAAGTACCTGGTAGTTATAATATATATATGTAACATAAATTTAGAGAAAAAACATATTTAAGGTTAACATGTAATTTTGTTTATGCCAATGCGGTGACGATACAGTCCGGGTCGTAAACGTTACATGTTATTGGCTATATTTCCACAGTTCTTCCGCGATTTGTCACAAAACTATGTGCTTTACCATTTTTCTGCCAAACAATGTTTATAGTCTTAAAGGGGCCTTTTTACGTTTTGGTAAATTGACAAAATTACCAAAAAGTTGTTTCAGATTCGCTAATTTTTCGTTTTAGTTATGATATTTGTGAGGAAATAGTTATACTGAACATTTACCAAATTACCATGCTCTAAAATATCCTTATATGCATCTTTTGATGATTTGAAAACCTGAAAAGTATAGAGCGTTGCAACGCAAAATGAAAGAATAATTTGGAAAGTTCTGTTATTGTCGTTATTTTTGGGAAACTACGAGGATTGCTGATATAAGTAAAAAAACATCCGCTAATAACATGGACACGGATGGTCGAGTGGTCTATGCGGGATACTGTTTATTCCAGGACTCCAGAGGTCATTGGTTCGAGCCCAGTTGAGAGTTACTTTTTTCCTTTTTTAATTGTATTTTTTTCACTGGATATTTTTATGTCCAATGTTTAAATGTATCAATATAAAGAATTTAATGACAAGCTTCAATACATGCCAAAATCTGTGAAAAGGTCCCTTCAACACATACGTGAACATACATGATCATTCATGGAAATAGCAGAAGAACTCCCCTTCGAGCGTGGCTTTTGTTTTTCTCTGTAATCAAAGGGCCGTCTGCATATTAAAGTTTCAGGATGGTCGGTATGGTATCGAGCCTTGAAATATATAATTATAAAAAGTATGATATTGTTATACCCGCCACCGCCTTAAATACCTTAATTAAAGGTTCTCGATAAAATAATCATAAATGTTGAACTTAAAAATTGCGTTCTTTTAATACAGTACATTTCTTAAATGGTTGTAAAATAGTTTTTTTTGGTAATTGATGTTTTGAATCTTTCGCCATTGTATGCGTGAAAGTCGATTTGTCGCTGTTTGACTATTTGTATGCACTAGCACAATAACACCAATTTAGCTTCCTTCAACGCAAGTACACTTGAATTAATATGGTCCGTGAATATAACCTTCACACTCACGTCACCTCTTTTATAAATTTTAATTTACCTACCTGACATATAATGTCGGAATTATTGGTTATCTTTCATCAATAATGCTTCCAACGAAGCTGTGATGCTTGCATGGAGTATGACCATAAACACTATCAACATTAACACATCACCTTATATAATTTTGACTTTGTCAGTGACCTTCGTTCGGACTTATTCAAAATGTGCAAAGTATTGGTTAACCACAAAAGATGGGTTTCTTTTAAAATATATTGCTTGCTACCAGGCTTTGATATTTGCGTAGACGTTATCAATAGACACTCTAAACACACACACTTTATCTTACCTCATTTTGACTCTATTATAGACCTATATTTACTAATTCATAAGACCAAATGTTTTCGAAAGCCAAAATTAATAGTTAGTCTATATGAACACTACTTGCTAAATAGCTTTCATACTTTCGATATATCCACTAAACACTCATATCGCCAGACCTCAGTTTGACCAGATTTCGAACTAACACTTATTAAAATTTGCAAATGAACCAATACAAGGCATCATCTATTCTTTAATGCAGGCTCTTGTTCAGATATATATATATATATATATATATATATATATATATATATATATATATATATATATCGTGATCAATAGTCAGTATATTATTATTGACACAAACAATCCAGTTTTGTCAATTAAAACAGTTTTAAAAGGTAAAACATGTATTATTGATATAAAAAATCAGTTTTATTGTTTGATATCAATAATAATATGTTAAAATTATCAACAATTGATTGTATTACATGTATATAGGCCAATCAGATTATTGTTATCGACAAATGCTAGTATTTGTTAATGTAAATGAGTCGAAATTCTTTATGTGTAACAATAACTCCGTGTAAGTTATCCTATCTTAAATGCACATGGACCGGTTAGGTACAGAACCAAGGAACAATCCTAAGGATTTTGATATTTATTGAATGTTCGATACATCGCTCTCAAAATAACAAGTCTTGTTAAAAATGTGTTTAATCAATCCATCTTTTGTTGTCGACCCGCAATATTTAAAAAAAAAACTGAAAATTACAACTTGGTTGGAAAATCGAGAACGGGTCCTACTTTTGAATAATTAGAATTCAACAAAAACGTTTTAAAAGCACCCATAGATATTTTATAAATAAATACTGTATCTTGACTTTGATTCAAACAATTAGTGTGTTTAGACTTTACCCTGGTCGTTCATTATCAGGAATGTATAGCTATCTTGTGACATTCTACACTGTTTATTGAAGGGATTTGTTCACAGACTTAAGTTGTAGTTTTTTCAAGTCATACCATGAATTGATTCACAAAATTGTAATATTTAGAATACTTTTACATAATGATAACGAGGAAGAATATAACATTGACAATTTGCTAGGTATGTGGTTTGATCCGGGCATCTGTAGATGCAACAGCTGATGTGCTTACACTTACTCCGTGCAAGCTATTGATGGTTAAATAACGCAATGTATATAACCTTAACAAGTTGTTATCAGATTTCGATTGATAATAATCAACATATTTTTAAAAATATTTTTCTAAGTTTAGAGTATTTTGCTGCTTGTTTGAATACGGTGCATGTATTCTTATTCGATTTTATGACAATTAGTTTTTAACATTTCATTTCGCCCAAAAGTGAACAAGCTCCTTTCATCAATAAATTTTATCAATAAATCGAGTGTGCGAAAGCCAATAATGAGATCTCTTTAAATCTAGAAATGATTCAAGATATCAATATTCAATGTATTGTTATCAATACTTGACTTTTAGCTCACCTTAGCATGACATAATAATGGTGTGCTTTTGAAGTCAGCCTATTTCTGTCGTCCGTTGTCGTGTGCTGGATATCGAGTTTAATCAACTCTGGGCTCTGCATCATTCTGGATGCTCCTTTGCTATATTCAATATTGATGAAACTTAGTGATAATTTCTTCGAAATATAATGGCTGATTTCTATCTGGGTCGTGCATGTCCAAAAGCTTAATCGCTATGTCAAAACATCGTAAAGTCTTTGCCCCACTCATGGGCAAACCAATATTTGTCTAGTAGGAACGGAGGTCCACGTTGCATGATTGGAAGGTTTTTTTCTTATGCTGATGATGTTCTATATTGTTAAAGGCAAACATAAATTGTTGGTCCCAAACAAAAAGTGTTCCCACAGGATCTAAATTTAAGATGGCCAACGAAATACCTAGCAAATACCCTTTTCATGCAAATGAAATAAACAACATATATTTTCCATTATTTTTGTGTTTTAATTTAAGTTATTGAGAACATATTATTCTCATTAAACGAATACGTGTGCTGGTGTTTTATGATATGAGTAATGAAACAAATGACAGGATCAATGAATAATAGGTACAAACAAATGTTGTTGTTTTGCTGATGGTATGTTTCAATTTGTACTTGATTTGTTTTATCCTAACTACGTCTATACACACATATGGGACTACGGAATATACTTATACAATATTGTATGTGAATATTATTAATTATTGTGATAATTAAGACAAGAAAAATGGTGGTGTAAAGGACGAAACGATGCATAATGTGCACATTGATATATTTAAAGATATACTTGGCTTTTTAAATCGCTATGTTTATTTGTTTTTGATCTTTTTGATACTTTTAAGGACATGCACAATGTGTTTTAACATAAAATAATTTTCTCTTAATTATAATTGTAACAATAAAGATACAAAATCATTTATCAAAAAGGGCATGCGGATCTCTTACATTGAGCTCTAGTAGAAACAGGGGTGCACGTTGCATGCTTTTAAGGTTTAATTTGAAAATGCTGTTGATAATCTACATTGTTTTGGGTAAAATAGTATTTTTGTTCCCACGAAACCTTTTTATCGCATAAAGTCTTAATCCAAGATGTCTGACAAGATTGCTTCTCATAAACCTAAAAAGTACTGTGTTTGCACAAGTTGTATAAACAACATCTATTGGCGACCATTTTGGTTAGCTTTTTAATAGCATTTTATAACATATTATTTATAAAAAAACACTTTACTGTTTTGATGAAATATAATACATGTAATTAAAACATGATTAAATACAGGTAAACGCAGTACAACAAAACTGATTGTTTGGGCCTAGGGCATGTTTCAATTTTTACCCGAAAAGCTTTGTGTATGTAATTTACATACAAACTACACATATAAACCACAGAAAGACTTAGGGATACAATGACATATTATTTGATGCGAATATGATCCATGATTGTGATATACAAGAAAAGAGAAGTGGGTGTGGCAAATGACAATCTAAAGAAAAATGTCTTATGTGCATTTTTATGTATTTTATTATAATTGAGCCCTTTTAAACGTATTATGTTCACGGATTTAGGGAATGGTTTTCATGCTGATCAGTGCATGTGTTTGTGCATGTAATTAGAATATACATTGAACTAATATAACAGTATTGTTAATACTAAAAAAAGAAAAATGAGCATATAATTATATGCACGTCAGTAACACATTAAAATCTGTCAAATAACACACACTGTTGTAAGATATCACTTAAATTGCCCAAACACAATTGTGAGACTAACTCGTAATCTTAACTAAATTATGAAGTTTCTATATTGTTTTTGTAACGCATACTTTGCTTTCTATGTGTTAATATGAAACATATTGCATTCAAGCAAGTCAGTAGATTAAATCGAATTAAGTTGAGCAACAAAACAGTATGTGCGTTAATGTGTTTTTGTAGTTTACGAGGTTAATCTGCGCCTGAGGCTGAATGTGGACCCGGGGTCGGTTCCATAATTTTACGAAATAAACTCACTAGACTCTTCTTTAAAAATCAGATAGGAAACAAAACATAGATTGTAAACCAACTTTAAGAGCTAGAGTGTGAAATGTGAAATTAATGTGAATCTCTTATTTAGAAATATAAAGCAGGCTGTTTTACACTAAAATTCAAAGCGAACATTATAAATTGGTTCAGCACTCCGTTAAAACTGTCTTCTAATGTATAACAACACCTAGCGACAACATATTTAACATGTTATTTAAGTTGTGAGAAATACAAATGATGTTTGTTTTCATTAATCTGTCAGACGCTATATTTGTATGCGTCAGGGGAGAAAAGCAGGCATCGTTCCAGAATGTTCAAAACATGCTGTTGGCGTCATATATGCACGGTACACAAAGCGCATGGAAACATGTCTTTGTAACCTACACATGCTCATCTGCCACAGGGTGGATTACATGTCTAAATTGTCTTTCAAAGGCTTCAATATTATGTGGAAAAAACAAGGACATTTTGAAATATGTATTATATTTTTGTCCCCCAGTCTATACTGGGGCAAATTGTTTTTGCCCTGTCTGTTTGTTGGTTTGTTTGTTTTGTGTTAGTTTGTTTGCGTCAAACTTTAAAATTGGCTATAACTTTTGCAATATTGAAGATAGCAACTTGAAAGTTGGCATGCATGTTTATCCCATGGAGCTGCACAATTTGAGTGGTGGAAGGTAGGTCAAAATCAAGGTCATCCTTCAAGGTCAAATTTAGAATATATGGGAGGGGACATAGTGTTTCACAAACACATCTTGTTTTAAGTTCTTTCTGCGACACTCATGTTGTAGAAAACTGAAGTTGTTTAAAATGATGCACATTCTTAAAAGTGATTATGTTTTATGAGTATTTTTTATGTTCAACAGATTACGCCTTTAATAAAATATTGGGATATGGAATGCGATTCTACAAATATTAATTTATTCATTAATATACAAAAACATACCATCACCTTCAGTTTGGAAAAGCGAGTAGCTTTTTAAGTTAATAATGGTGTAGTTTTGAACCAAAGAAGAGCAACCCAGTTGAAAACTTATGGACATTTATACGTTGTGTTGAAAATCGAAGCAGGTGGTCGCTTATTTAACCTGTTGGAAGAAAAATAGTCCACACAATTACATCAGTAATGACATCAAGCAGCTGCTTTCAAGACATTCAAATTGTTGCATAAATTTAGACATTGTTACTGACCTACTACATATATTTGCATTTTCCAAAAAAGCGGAAGACAATGCCAATGAGGTGGCGCTTGCAGTAATGCACAAGGCATTATTTGATCGACATATCACTATATTTTACCCACATGGCTAACAATTGGGTAAACAAGTTTATTTGTTTTAGTTCTCCTCATCAAAAAGAAGTTTTTTTAAAATTATGCAAAACATACGGACTTTCCATTCGAATAAGCCACTTTTAATAAACAATCATCCTCTCAATCAAAGCAAGTTAGCAACCTGAATAAGAAAAGACTTCAATACATGTACGAAACGTGTAATACCCTATGCAATCAATAACTGAATCCCGAATATTTTCAAAATATGCTATGCATCTTTTCGTAAATAGGATTGTTTGAGTAAAAAACATGAAACTTTTCTCTGACACGATGAGTTTCATACCCTTACTTAAATGTTTATTTTTCGAAATGGCACGATCGTTTTAGGGTTTATAGGAGCAGATTTGCCATATATTTACGTTTATATTCATGCACAGTCCGTATTAAATAAATAACGGAAAAGTATATTATAAATATATACCTGTTATAATGTGCATGTCTTTAGAGTTGCACATTCCTATTATTGTTAATTTTAAATATATATATATATATATATATATATATATATATATGTATATGCCTGTATGCCACTGACCACTGTTGACATCATTGTGTGTTATATGTATGTTTACGCATGGGCTTCAAGCCTAATCTTAAATCTACTCTGAAATTAAACCATAAATCCATATTTATATATAGGGTAGTACTGAAAACTTGTTGATATTAATGCAAGGTTACAACACACTTACAATTTACTCGGCTAATAAAGTTTTCTGGATCATCTTCTACACCGGCACAGATGTGACATGAGCATGTGTTTGTATTATTTACGATATTAGCATGCCTCATGATATCGTTCTTATGGATTGTTAAGACGTGGGATCAATATATCTTGCTCGAGTTAGTAAGTCACGGGAACAACATTGTCAACATAATTTATTGGTGGTAACGACATTACAAGTCGTGCAAAAGAAAAGAAACTCGCTGTTATGAAATTACAAGTCGTTTGAACGAACCATGTAGGTGGTGGAAACGACATAGATAAACAAAAAGAACACAAGTAATTTGTTTAACGCATGTATAAAACGACTGAAACAATAAAAACTGTCATGACTCTGTATGATATGAATCGGATAGGCTCGTGCATATAAATGCTTTTCAAACTGCATGTTTTGGTAGGTTGTTACCTCGAGTTCGATATCGCGATCATAAGTATAAGTTATATCATCCCCAAAACTTTTAAGGTTATTCCCGTAAGTCAGCTTTCTCGTTAACACTACTTAGGTACTCGTTCCCGAGACTTCTAGCGAATTAGGGATAAAGATAAGGTGCATCCCACATCTATCTATCCTTTATCCAACGGCTAGTACATGTACATTTGGACTACTTGTTGTTCCTTTACACCTCTAGTTGAAGGTCAAACGCAATGCAGACCTGTAGACGATTTTAGTAGTTAACATATATCAAGATATTTAATTAGCATTTTATTAACCAAATAAAAAAAGGAAAATGTATATTTTCTTGTTATTTTATTAAATTGTATTCAATGACTATACTCATCAAAATAAAATAAATAAAAGTAATCACTATTGATTGTTAAATTTCAAAACCGTATATAAATTATAGCCGTAATTTATCAATCCAAATGCAGCGTTTCTAATAAAACGAAAAATACTGAACTAAGCGGGGAGTTGAACTAGTGTCTCCCTCGAGGTAACCAGACACTCTGACCGCTACGCTAAAAAGCTTACACAATTCATATGTTAGAAAAGAGCGTATTTTAATAGACATCTAGACCTTATTTTACTACATATCTGACGAAATCACGTGATTGCGTCATAAAAGTCAAGGACTCTTATGTCTGCATTTGGTACGATTGTGTGTGTTAACGATGGATTAATATAAATGTGATAGATTTGTTGTGTGCCCGGGTTCTTTAACTACCCACCTCAAAGAAGGTTGTAATAAATAATGAACTGTAAATGATCGTTTGAACTCATGTATTTGAACTCAGATAATGTTATTACCTGATGTCTTATATAAATGATAATTAATTATTTTTTGCTATTTCCTCGTCGAAAAAGAAACTTGCAATGTTTTAAACTGTTACCGGTGAATATCGAACTGTTGACCGGTCAACAGTTTGAACTGTTGCCCGCTGGAATAATGACGTCATTTCGTTAAAAAAATGACGTCATTTTACAGTTAAACAGTCAAAATTATTTATTTTATCTATTACTGTTGTGTTAATAAACATTTAGTTTGCTGTTATTTCTATGTTAGAAATTTGATCAGGTAATAAAACACTTATTTCATGGATGCTTGGTGAACAGTCTAACTGTTGTCCCTCGGTATCAGGGCTGACTTTTGGAACTGTTGCCCTCGGGCAACAGTACCAAAGTCATCCCTGATACCTTGGGAAACAGTTTTGACTGTAATAAAATGTATAATATTAAACAGAAGAGCAAGTAATCATCTAAACCATAGCTGTACTATGTATACAGAACACTACTCATTAGGATTAACCCGATTACCTTGCCCAACTGGTGGGGAGATCTACCTACACTCTCATTATTAAATAAAATTTATAAAAAAAAATATATAGACTTTATTTACCTACAGCAATAAACTTCAATTAGTTACACATTTAGAAATAAGTATAATATTTTTCACACCAAAATTATATATAAACAATAAGTATAATTATCTTAGAAAGAACATTTTAAAGGGAGAAAATTCCCCTAACATGCAGGGAGGTAATATCACCCTGTTACATAAACAAAGTGAATAAAAGCGTTGTAATATATTGCTCGAATGAATCCGGTGAGATTGATTTTTCGATTTCTTTTAGTGTCGAGTGTACTCGTATAACGCGATGATTGGTTGAACAATTGACGGATAAAGACGTGCCAGTGAATTGTTCTCTAACTTTCGACGGAAATCCTTAAGCCTCGCCGTGTAAACCTTTCTTCAACTCGTCAGATAAATTCAAGTACACAATGAAACTATCATGGTATTATCTATATCCATTATAACGAAAAAAGTTGTAATAATTCTTGGCAGTATGCCAAAAATATAATCGGCTCAATAAACAGATTTGAAACACACACACCAACATGGTATTTAAAATCCTGTAAAGGGTGAAAGGTTTATCTTAAACATGTTAATTTAAAATAGTTCACCATAGTTAAATTTGACTTGGGTCTCACATCCGCTTATAAGCTCGACATCCATAACGAGGGCTAGTCTTTTTGAAAAATGTTAACATATCTAGTGGATCGATCAAAACCCCTATTTTTTACGCAACAAGTTGTATATTTTTAAAATATATGTTCGATGGCATTTCTGATGTTACAGGTGGGTTGCGTATTTCTGTGCACTTAAAGGAGAAAGGAATCTTTGCTGAATCACTATACATTGCTCGATTTATGAAATAAGATGCCCTTTGTTGAAAATAATAAACAATATAAATAAGTGAAACTCCAGCTGCTGGAGCAGTATTGAATTCTCATTAACAATACCGCTACCAGCCTCTGAAGGCTGAAAATATAAAAACATCGATAATTATTTTTTCATCGCATTGATTTCTGCAATATTTAAAAAAAACTTCCCAAACGTATCGATATCTTGGAAGTATAATTGGCTTGTTCATTAATGTATCGCCAAAAAGAGGCGGCGCCTGTTATCAACGGCTGTCTAAGTAATCTGATTGAGTTATGTATGTCACCAGCTGTTGTTTAAAAAGTAAACGGCCATTTTAGATAAAGGTATTAATACACTGATGGAACAATCAACGGCTGTAAGCTGAAATGGCAAATACAATATAAAGAAACCAGTCCAAAAAACGCAAGATATATTCTCACACACTTGCAACGGTTAATTTTTTTTGGGGGGACAGGGTATTTTTGCTGAAAATAGATGGACTATTTTTGTTAGTTTGTTTTTGACATGCACATTAGGCATATATTTTTTTCTACAGATTTGTCATAAACTCCACCCACTTCTCCTGTCTTATATATCACAATTATATTCACATTAAAAAATATGTCATATTATTCCCTAGTAGATCTATATTTTTTGTTTGTAAATGTAGTTTGTATAGTTTTAACATCAAAATTGTTTTTCAGGTACACATTTAAATATTTCCCTTTGCTGTGTGTCTCTTTTTTCTAGAATATTGGTCGGCCATCTTGGCGGCCATTGGATTTAGACCCCGTGATTATACAATTTTTTCTTGCGAACACATATTTTCATTACTCAAGACAATGTAGATAATCATCAGCATATTAGAAAAAAACAACTTCAAATCATATACCGTGGACATCCGTTTCAACTGGAATATATAACTCAATATTGATTAAACTTTGTAAACATGTGAATCTCAACAGTATCAATTTCTTGTTTTAGTCAAATGCGATCAAAATCTAAAACATGTGGTCATGTCTTAGACACTTGGTTCTACCTTAAACTTGTTGTGTGATACAAATCATTTAATTTTTACCAAAATATGAGGAATTTCTTATTTCAAGAGTTCGATTCCTTGATATTACAAATTGGATTATGATATCCATAATTCGATTTTTAGATATTTAATAACTTTGTGATGATCGCTTTTCACAAACTGTAATTTGGTACATTAAGAAAAACTTGTCTGATATGATAACATTCATTTCTTGATTACATAACATGCATTCATTAATCTCATTGATATAAATAAACTGAATATATTATATAATAACATGTCTTAAAATAGGATCATACAGCCATTTATGGTCACATGGACATACACTATTTAAATATCTCTTAATATAAATATTTGTGTATTTATATGTAAGTCGGGACATACATTTTTACAGACATCCTTTGTTTCATATTCATGTTATAATAAATTTATAGTATCATGGTACAAACGCAATTAAATGAGATATTATCACACATTAATCTAATAATGAAAACGTAAAACATTTTTAGGTATTTACTATTTTACCTACGATTGGTACTTTAACGTGTACAGTTCGTATTCTTACTGTTATTGAATATAAACTTTCGATAAGAATGTGTTTTATCATTTCATTTATTTTCGTTCTGTTTAGTTTTGGCGGCTGGACCATATTTTGGCAAGAGACAGAAGATCCACTCCAGCTTTAAGTAACTCATACATATTAAAACAAATGGAGCAAAGCGGACAAGCAACCGACATGAACACAAGTATTCATGCAGATCCTCAACATGGGGAATACCCTCATGCAGTTATCGCGGCTGATGCACCCCATGTAATTCCACCACAAACAAAGGAAAAATGTGCAACTGAAACTAAATATTGCGATTTGTGTGCATTGGATAACATTAAAGAAGACGCCGTCGGATTTTGTACTAATTGCACTGATTTTCTGTGCAAAAGCTGCCTTGTGAATCATAAAAGGATAAAGGTAACACGCTCGCATACCGTATTGCAAGGGGAAGACATTCCTGCGGATATTGAACCATTTCGTGCATTTCGAGCTCTTGTCAAATGTGAATTTCATCCTGAATACGACTTAACGTATATGTGTACTGAACATTCCATACACGTATGTGCCATGTGTCTGACTGATAAACATCGAATGTGTAAACAGGGTCTACTGAACGTCTCATTTAATGAGAAAGAAGATGACTTTGTAAATAAAAGTTTACTGGATGTAGAAGCGCGCACTGAACAAATAACTTTGCAGCAAGAAAAATACATCAAACACATTCCAGAAGACCAGAATAAAGCAATTGCAGAAGCTCAATATATATCTCAACAACTAATAGAGAAGATTGTAACACTTACTACAAAAGTAATTGATGAGATCACAGATCTTGGTAATAAAGAAATTAACATCACTAAAACGAATATAAATAATGCATATTTGTTGTACCCGGAAATTCGACAATTGAAAACAATAATGGAAACAGCCCAAAAATATGGCAGTGCTGAGGAATGTATTGTAGCTTCACGGCGTTTTGATGCACGTTTCAAAGATATTATAACACAACTGAGTTCATTGGAAAGTTTCGACCAGAAACGCTTCTCAATTTCCAAACTTCAGGAAATTGATAAGTTGAATCGTATCTGTCATGTGAGCTTTGCAAGTGGTTTAAAAAATGAACTTGTCATTGGAAATGCTAGCGATGAACTAATAGTTGATATTGAACGCAATGCATTTATGGAACATAGTGACAGCAACAAAGTACGAAAACTGGTAACTCAGAATGAGACATTGATTTTCAAATGCAATAAAGACGTTCAGACATTAGAAGTTGCGTGTGCATGTGCACCAAGAGTTCATGAAGACATACTACGTTTAAAACACAATTCCACACCGTTTCCGGATGAAGGCAATCGAAGTAAGAAGCCGTTTATGGAAAGATCTGTTCAAAACCCTGTTTCAAAATATTACGTAAAATCCCCCAACGACGTATTTCATTGTTGCATAACTGCTATCCAAATTGTTGCCGATGGGAAAGTGTTGCTTGCAGACAGATGGAACAGAAAGGTTAAACTTTTGTCCCCAGAATTTGTAATTCTTGACGAGTGTGTACTTACTGGAGACCCAATAGATTTGTGCGTAGTTGAGGATTATATTTTGGTCTGTTGCTCTCATGAGAAAAAGGTCTTCAGTTTGTGTATTGATTGCTATGGTAAATTGGGCCTGACGGGTTGTTTCTCAACAAAGTTTTGGCCTGTGAGTATATCGCATTTTGACGATAGAGTAATTATTTTGTTCATAAAAGAGGCGGAATGTTTTGATTTGATTGGCAACGAGAATATTCAAATTGAAATCAGAAACGGCAGCAAAATTGACGCCACATTAGATTACGAAGAGGGTGACCATTATTATATAGATAATGCTAGAAGGATCTTGACTCTAGAGAATGGCTCAGTTGTATTCGCAGAAAATGATCGTGTTTCATGCTACGTTATTGATGAATATAACAATGTGATTGGTGAAAGAATATGGTATTATAAAAATTATGGAACTAATCCCTTGTTTAATGCCCGAGGAATTGCACATGATAGTGAAGATAATGTCTATATTTGTGGCTATGAGTCCAATAACATTCATCAAGTGTCTTCACAAACATACCGCCACAACAGGGTACTAATGTCTAATATAAATAGGCCGTATTCTGTATGTGTGGATTCAAAACGAGGTCTAGTGATTGTAGGCTGCAATCAAGATGACCGTATTTATGTGATTGACTTCCTATGAAGTCTTTTAATGAAACGATATGGACACACATAGAAATACTGAATCAACAAATATAACTTTAATGTCAAAATGTGTTTATATAGTATTATGCTGCTGGGATTTGTAATTTTATGCATTATGATAAAATAAGGACATGTACCGGTATTTATCATTGTTTGTCGTTTCACATATCACTCACATCAATACCCGTTCACATCAATTCACGTATTTTGTCTCTTCTGATAATCTTGTATTGTATATTGGTTTTGCTTGATAAAATATGAACGCATAAGTTTATCAACAAAAGGAACTACATTTTAAACTTTTTCTTTTAATCTAGGTTACGGGGTATCTGCTTTGTTCATTATTTAATTGATCACTTTGTGACAATCCTTAATCACCACCGGTATGCATCCTGTGTGTCATTGACATATGTTGCATTGGTCCACGGGTTCATAAAATGGTGTTAAATGATTTCTT
Organism: Dreissena polymorpha; assembly: GCF_020536995.1. Taxonomy (NCBI): domain Eukaryota; kingdom Metazoa; phylum Mollusca; class Bivalvia; order Myida; family Dreissenidae; genus Dreissena; species Dreissena polymorpha. Next base: position 36,380,502 of record NC_068360.1, read on the forward strand.
TTTTTTTTCACTGTGCATATAAATGTGTACATGTTCTAATTAATGTTGAGGTCAAGCGTCATGTTCCGTTTCGACATATATCATTTATTTGAGAATGCTATAAGATGTCTTCAGGGTCAAACCATATGATATTGACACATTGTTTTTCCCTTAATTATCGAGATTCAATTTCCAGGCCTTACTAAAAATACCCCAAATCAACGTATTTCATTTTTAATTGCAAAGAAACCAAATTGAAATTGAATGCATAATAGTTTCTTTTAATGAGCCTTTATCTTCGTACATTTTGTATTTTGTTCGATTGACATCAACTGTCAAATAAACTTTGTGTTGTTTTTCTGTTTTCTGCAAATAACATTTTTAACTGTTCATATATAAGAGAGATTTAAAGTGTTTCAAAAAAGTACAATATATCGCAACTTTTGCTGTCTAATCTCCAATATATTCCATATATTTTCCGTCAATGTTATTTGATAAACAACCTTTGGTGAATTTCGTGTGTAAGCCTTTTCGAACGTTTTTTAATCCATGTCAATAGGAAATAACTATGTTTAACGTGTTCCTAAACAACTTTTAAATAATAACACAAGTTGTTGTAGCTTATCTATGTTTATCACCATCCGCCTGATTAATGCTACGTATCCGTAAACAGCGCACTCTTGTATTTGCTTCATTTAATTGGATTTTGGGTTAATATATGCTTTTGTGTTCCTTGTAAATGATTGTTCACGTATGTGTTTATAATCGGATATTACAGAAAAGGGGCATATCGATGGTAATTCCAAGCATATAAAGACATTTTTGTTCAGTCCAAATTCCTCTTTTCCGGTATATATTTGTTTACTTACACTCTTATACTCATGAAATCATTAAGGGAATGCTTGAATATCATGCCATAAATAAGATTCTCGAGTGAAGCCTCATGTGTGATTCTAACTCGCGCCTACAAATATCGGCTTGTTCGTGAACGTTTTACTACTTAGTATAGTCCATTTATCGGTATTTCGATGCCTCGCGTACACTTGAGACGCTACCTGGGAAAACATGACTTAATGCATGTGCTTAAAGTGTCGTACCACGGACTGCAGAGGCTTATAAGGGACGAAAATTTTCACCTAGACTGGATGTGCGTTAAGAAGAGACTTCCCTTAAACGAAAAAAAAAAATACATAAACGCGGACGGTCTATACTTATTACAGATAATCTCCTTTGAAAAATATCATATCCTATGTTCCGTCGATATGCCCCTATAGATAAATAACATTTAATTGGCCTCCTGATTATCCGGCTTCAGAGTGTGTGTTTTCAATAAACATGTGAATTATTGTGAGACGGGTCTTTATTTTGATTGATTAGTCATACAATTTGAAAATATAAAAAAATGGGCTTGTAAAGTCACATACAATCTTTGTAGTTTAATCTCAGCGATAGCCGACCTCTGCAAATTTATGTATCGTAAAAAGGACATCAACGCGCTAAAAGAAAAAAATGACTGTGTGTGAGAAAATAAACGTAAGAGCTAGTGAAATATCAGTAAATGGTTATCTCATGGAACATTTAGTTGAATGAAGAAATCTGTCTAAAATATCATTTCTGCGAAATAGTAGTCGAAACTACTACACTTAAGCATTAACGATCTTCTCAATGAATGGTTTACTTATCTTAAATACGATTTATTCATAGCTAAAATACGTTACAATATGTGTGGAGAAGTACGATAGTTTTTACATTTTATTTATTGTATATTTATAGTTGGTGTTCTGTCATAAAATTAGTAGATATAAATACGATTTCACTCCTAAAATAGATTTGCCGTAGTTCGATTATTTGCTATATTACAACAACTATCCATCGAATTGGAATCATTCGAAAACTTTCTACTTAGTGCTAGTTTTCAAAGGTATTGTTTAATTACAGGAGATACATTTTAAAAATACACACATTCATCACAGAAACATTTACCATTTTGTATGCACAATTTTAAAACAAAAAGTGAAACTAAAAAAACTTAATTCACGAGCTAAGTTAACAATGACACATGTTAATCTCTTTAATTCCCGTTGACAGAACGTTTTCCATTCCAAATAATGAAAACATTTCAGATTTTCTTTCCATGGTATTCCTTAAACACAAATTGTCATTGCAAGGTTTATATCCAGACCCAAAGAACATTTTGCATTCTCAGTGGCTCGGGGTGACATATGTGCGGATGAGCAAACGTACATTGATTGGGACCAGATAGTTTTTTCATATTTGATATTAGAATCTTATCATTGACCTCTAAAACATAAACATCTGTTCGAGGCCACGCCCAGGTTGAAACACATTATACATGTGTAGAATATAAAGCGCAATATTAACACACCTTTTTGCTTTGAATACGCGATTACTATGTGCTATGTTAAAGGTTATTGTGATCTTCTGCAAAAAGATCAGAAATATTATCTATGGGGTGAAATCTGAGTATTCTTAGAGGGTCCATGGTTTGTAAATACTTAATAGAAAAATGTTCGCCGATATTTTTATGATCAGTAGAGCGACAAAGGTACCGAAATTCTCATCCAGTAAGGTCTGTTGTGTGCTGCTGATAGGAATTCATCCATGAGAAGGTACGTCCAATTTTGACATTGTCCATCAAACTTTTCTTCTGACGGCCTCGACGTCTAACACCCTCTATCGTGATGTGTACGTTTTATTTTAATGTTCATTTCAATTATAAGTAACAAAACCGTCGATTGCGAGAATGTGATTCTAATTTTGTGCAACGTACGTTTGCATATGTGTTTGTCATTTTCCTCAACAGTTGAAATTTTGGTCTTTTTCTTATTTAGTGTTCTTGCAAAGTTTTCTCAGATATAGAAATATCATTTATTTAAAAAAAATATAACGTTAATTTTACTGTTTACTTATTTGAATAAATATATATTATTATATAGAACAAATATGCTTCCAAACGACTGTTTCAATTAAAAACTAGTTAAATAAATATATACACGTGTTGGCCGCTTTTAACTTATTAAATAATCGCGTTTAGGGTTGCGTCATCGAATTATGATGAGTATGAATGTAAATATAATGCAATTCTTTAACTTTGAATTTCTTCATGATCAAGTTTATTTTGTGTAATGTATTTGTGTGCGCAAACCCGTATATTGCTTTCTTGATTTGTATGATCTTGATTGCATTTGAAAGAAAAGTATTTGCATACTGTGCACTCTTTCAACTACTTAAAAGTGAATGGATATATCCTGAAATACGCTCATAGAAATCCTTTCAAAAATGGGAATTCTTAAAGCCGTTTACATACATGTTAATTATAACAACTTTGCATTGTAACCTGATTCAAATTAAACTTAATTAACACTTAACTTAAAAAGGGTTGTCCTTAAAATTCCACGCACACAAAACGCTAGTTTATGTCCGGAACAGGTACATGTACATTCACATTTTTCAGCAGTTTCTCCTCTGGTATTTAAAGCCATGAGTCAGTGTGTCAACATTTAACACTAGTTCTACTGGAATACAGCCTCACTCCTGTTAGGTATATTGCTTGTGTTTAAATAAAGTGTTAAAATGTACACCATATGATTTGCGAAGACGATTTATCTGTAAATGGTTCTTACTAAACCTAAGTTTTATTCGAAACACATAACAATTTTAACGTTTTTTTATGCATGCGATGTATATTTCACAGTCAAGCTTGAGGTCTTAGCTAACAATGTCTGAGATGTCAAAATTAATTTGGGACCGTTGTGCTGTTATGAAAAAAAAAAGAAATAAATGGCCGCCTGTGTGATAATGTCCAATTATGAATTTAACGATGATGATGATTATGATGACTACAACGATGATAATGATGGTGAAACTATCGAAGTAAGGATGTACTAGGCACAACAAAGTGCCTTTTGTTTCACTATATTAAGTACTTCTTAAACGCACTGTGGTCGCTAGTGGGTTTGCAATGCCGAAGTTTGGTGAACACCAAAGTGTAGTACTACAGTGCGCTCTGTTTACACAATAGCAAACACTTACAGTGCATTCAGCGCTTTGATGCTAAAACAGGAGGATTTTAAGTATATATGTGGAATAAGTTTCTCCAATTTCTAGCTAATTGACCCTTATTTACAGGTGGGGCAAAGAACGCCATCAAACAAAGACAATATCTTCAGAGCTTTTGCAAGCATTAAATATACAATGGGGAAATTCAGCAATATGGTAAGGCTTACAAAATCACGGGGAAAGACCCAACATGTACTGCCAAACCTCGATACAAAGACCAGCCCGTTATTACGATCATTTTTATGAAGTCCCTTGTGTGCTCATATTAGCTGGGGTATACTGTTTATACTTATTGTTTTGCTTTTTGTAAATAGTGTCCCCATGGGGGCGGTTTTCCGCTCGAACGAACGTAATCAACAACAATTTTATTGTACGTGTTCACGGTGCGTCCCTTCTCGATCGCTTAACTGGTCTGAATAGATCACGAGGGTTAAACAAACTTATGTGAAGGTCATATCAGCATCTTTACCTGGGGCCGATTTCTACTTGTTCGGACTACAATTTCTGTTTCTCTTGAACATGTTCACCAACGGCGTTTAATCCTTGTTTCCTCAACGTTAAAGACATTTACCCGGTATTTACAGATTAATATATTACTGATTTCAAAATAATTGTCATATATTTAAAAGAGTATATGTTCATATAAAATCAAGACGTTTACTGCTAATTATGACCAATACAATTATTTAAAATATAGTTTCGTTCACGAGCAACCGTCAATCTAAATCGATTTTTATATTGCGTTTGTAACGTTTTTCCCTAAAAATGTCGGAGGTATTCAAGTTTTTAGGATCGCGTAAACATTCGCATGCCTTAATGGCCTAGTGGCAGTACGTTAGATTTTGCTATCCCGTTCCCGATTCCTGGCGATAGCAAATACTGCATTCTACTTTTTAACTTGTAAATATACTTATTATAATTATTGTATGTTATCGATTGTTTCAAATAATATAGTTTTGTTGGATAATACATGCAATAATATGTTTTTCAACAATGCGAAAACATGTTAGTTTAGCACTATATCGGAATCAATACAATCAGAATCACTTAAGTTTAGTTAAAACAGAAGAAAATGTTTATCATACCACAGGCTATTGGTAGTGTTTACAGTGCTATGTCTTCTTGACTTCATAGTTTTGTGGACTTGATATTCCAACCATGTTGCATCTGCTTAAAATGTACACATTATCCCTGTTCTCCAATATAGGTTGGTGATTGTTCTCACTGTCGATTCCTTTATACCGTTCATTCTCCTAGCAGAGTTGTCGTTCGTGCCTCAATGTAATGAACCGCAGTGTAAGAGAGTGAATACCGTTATGTGCTGTCCGACTTGGATTTGGGCCGTTTTGTTCCGAAGAATCCAATTATGTCGATGTTCCGAATTAGTTCGTATTGTTAAGGACATATCATTTTCTGAAAAGGTCAGAAGTGGATGGGGTAATGTAAAATAATAATTCCGTATATAAGCATTCTATATATAGTTTGGAACAATATGCACAACTAAAATAACATATAATTCAGTGATACATGAACCAGTTCTAATGAAAACTTCAAAAAGAGTAAATTATCACATTTTTTTACCTTATAAACCACTTTTTTCTTGGGCGTTCAAAGTCCTTATTTTCTCATTTTCTTCATAAATCCGCTGATACCAGCTGGAAAATATATCACTGTAGAACATAGTGTTAGAGTAAAAGTAAATATAACACACTTGAAGCACTGAAAAAATCATCATCATCATCATCATCATCATCATCATCACCATCATCATCATCATCATCATCATCATCATCATCATCATCATCATCATCATCATCATCATCATCACCACCACCACCACCACCACCACCATCATCACCATCACCACCATCGTCACCACCACCATCATCATTATCATCTACCACTACTACCACCATCATCATCATAACACAAGTATTTATATTCATATTGATAATCACTAATTTTCATATTCATACCCATATGCATTATTTAACCATTATTATACCCGGTTTACCGTATAAATCAATAAATTGATGTCGAACACGAATTATTCCATGTGTATGTCATGCATTTGTTGTTGATGTTAAATCATACCTCTGTAGCTCATGTGCTGGACTGGGTCATGGAAAGTATTTCCACTCCAGTACTCGAGTCACTGAGAACAATGTTGACCTGATTACGAAGACAATTTCTATGGAGAATAGCTTGTACTAAGGTCCAATGTTTGATTCCATTCGTCGCCAATTAAAAAAAGATTCTGTTCATGGTCAACGTCAATCTTATTTCTAATAACTGAAAAATATAACATGTCTGAATTAAAAAATTATTATAAATGTGCACTTATGTAAATTCATTAAACATTCTGCATTTTAATATGACATATTTGCCAAAATAACAAGACGTTTGAAAATGTTATAGATATTTTGTAATAAGCACTCATTTTCCTTGCATAATCAGAGTGTTGTTATTAATTATAACATAAAACAAAACATAGTTGAGCGAAATATGCATACCATATAAATATTGAATTTAAATCCAAAATACATATGTAAGTTAAGACATAAACATAGCATATTGTATTAAATAAAAAATCTCAAATACATAACTAAGTTATCATATATGGTTTCAACTTTGAAATCAATTAAGAGTATGCGATTTTTGTTTTGTCAAAGTTTGTTGGATTAACGTTTGTTGTTAAATAATCATTATCGGATACTAGCAATCCAATCGGCCAGAGTGATTCGTGACTGTTGGTGAAGCGTTGTCCAAATAGTCCTTTAAGGCAGGACAAATGTAGCTACGTTTTGAAACAAACTAGTATTTATCCTACCCCTGTCACTATTTTATATGTTAAGGTAAATGATAATACGACACTCGTCCACGGTAAAGGCATGTGTGTCCGACTATAATGTTAGCGATCTGACATTAATTATTTTACTATTTGCTTACATGCCATAACAATGTCATGCATTGCTTGATGGTTTTTAAAAAGGACTGCTTTCTATGGACAATAAACTGTTACACAGCTGAATCTTTAGAACATCATTCTCATGTTTGTTCGTGTAATAGAACGTTGCAGTCAATCAAAGACTTGTTATTTATAAATAATGCTTATTTCGATACTACCTGAAGGTGTTATATTAACGTAATGTGTGTGTATATTTATGAACGGTTTTTGTATTGCACTTGTTTGTAGTGTATCATTCGTTTCATTAAAATATGTTGAAAGAAATCACTTATATGTATATATTCTTGCAAATGACTTATTAAGGTTCAAGTCTCCATCGGGTAAAATTCTGACATGGCCGGTTTCCTACCCAGCATTTGGGGCCCCCGATGTCTAACTACCAAGTGCCCGGCATAAAAGATAGGATTCGTGAACCAAGGTGTTCATCAGCAGGTTTAAGTTAGTACTGATGACACAATTACCGTCTAGTGGAAACGATTAATTACGCAGTGTGGAAGAGATAACAGACTCGCGGTCACGACTTCTTTAATCGTGTCAAAATATAACTAAATATAGAATAAATTCAAAAATACCTGATAGAGAAATTACTAACGCGTGGCAACGACAACATCAATGAATTAAAATACTAGTAGACGCAAACAAAGTTATACAATCGTTTACAGGACATACATTCCAACACACGCATACCTCATCTGTGTAACATACGTTACACATACGTTAAGACATCCATATAACACTGACTTACTATGGAAAGAACTCGTTAACAACGCTTACTAGTTTATGGATGATAGTGGAGTATTAAAGGGACTGAATCAGTTTTCTGAGCCAGTCGTAAAGAATAAAAATATGATGCCAGGTTAGATTCACATAGGTTGTCACCTCTTTAAGAAGAAGTAAACGTACCAGCTGACAAACAATTCACAACATCTTGCAGTGGTGACATCCTCAATCTGTATAACCATATATATTTTTTTTTTGTTCTAAAATATGCATATTATTTTATACTTAAAGAAGTATTTGGATGTGTAAGTAAATACTGTAATTGGCATTATGACATAATTCAAATGAAGTGTATTCATGAAGTTAATCTTTCGAGATATTGTTACCCGATAAATATGATTACATTAACATTCAAATACAAAAAACGTGCTTTATTACCACTTATGATAGTTCGTATTTGCTTTTTGTTCGGTTAATATATAATGTTTTAAGCAATACAAGTTAACGGTTTGCGACTCTGAATTTGTCAGTCGCTTTGATTTACTGAGTTTTTACATTCAACAAGAATTAACATTTAAGGTGTTTGTATGAAATTTGTTATACTCATTTACCATTTTTGTTCTATTTGTCTTACTGCCTCGTGAATACCTTTTATATAATGAGTTCTTAAAAATAATGCATTAAAACGCAACGTAAGCTTTTAATTGTTGACAGCACTGATAACGATCTATGTTTTTAAGTATAAACATAACGAACACATTAAACGTTGATGCATAACAAATAAAAGTTCCGAAGAAATGATAGCGTAACATGAACATCAACTATTATATAGTTTATGCAATTGAATAAACTGTTTGTATAGAATAAAAGCAATTCGTGTAAAATTGCCATGCGTAACAATACGCAATTAAACGATACTCGGTATTGTTACCTAATAATGATTGTTAACACTGCTATAAGGCATTATGCATACACGATGTGAATGTTACATGAATGTATTATTTATTGGATTACTCGTTTAAAATTATTGGCAAATTATAATCTATAACAACTTCTATTTCGTAATTGTTGAAATCAAGTTTAAACAAAATAACCGTGATGACCATTCTGCTCATGGCTAATTCGTTGAACAGGGAGAAATTTCCTCAAGAAGGTCAAAAATGATTTATCTCCTCAAAACATCTGCGACACTCGGTTTCTGCTTTATCGGTATTTTTTTTTATAATTAGTAAAACGTTGAACTTTATGAACAAAAACAATGTTTTGTATATTGTGTTTGTTTTCGTTACTTTAAAATCGGGATACAAAGTAGTGTGTATTGTTCTGTGTTCGTCTTATCGTTCGATAACGGAATGTGGCCATCTCCCAGCAGAATTGCAGTTCCGTAATCTCACATATACCTCTGCAATGGGCTAATTGACAAGAATCTTGCCAAAGCGAACAAATGCATTTGTATTACATTAAGTTAGATTTTTAGGACTTAAAAACAAACATAATGCACTAGTTATTGTAACTTTACTTTATTTTTTGCCCAATACTTGTAGTTTTGATGCATATTTATTTTCTTTCTAATGTACGCATATGGAATCATCCAGATCAATTGTATTATCAAACAGATGTACACATTCTGGGACTTAGTACATGGCTTCGACGGGAAACGTGTTTTGTAGAGGAAAGCCAAAGTAAGTTTTGTTGAATTTATGGAACAAATAATGAGACCTCATTGTAATCGTACTAGTTGTATACGGGAAGAGTATTGTTTTCCGGTTTGCCACTTTACATTCTTGATTAATATGTGATCACATCTGTTGAGTTAATGCTATCGAGTATAACTCTTGAACGTTGTTTACGCAGACCAGTAACTGTTGGTGTCTTTTAAAAGTAAAAATATTTCATCGTGTATTCTTTATAATTATTCTTATTAAGATTATTACTGCAAATATGGTGCAGACAAGTACATTACTAAGTAAACCTTATGTAAACATTGGGGGAAAAGTTCACCGAGTACAAGGCACGGAACCACCACAGTTGAAACACTAGAGCTGTGAACTGCCAACTGAGCCATAATTTCAATGCATACTTAAAACTGTGGACCGATATCCATTCATACCTTTTTGTATAAAAAACGTAATATAGACCCGGAAGATCATTATTACATTACGATCTGCCCCCCCCCCCTTCATGCTGTAAATGGTTACTGTCCTTTCTCAAAGCGTGTCGGTTACAGATGAGCTTTTCAGTAATAGCATGGACGTGAGGAACATCGTACCGCAACGCTTGATAGTAGCGAACTTCCGACCCCTTCACTGATAGTCAAGCTGATCTACATGTAACAGGAATTCGTCTCTTCATTTAAAGTATGACATTATACAATTCAAAGTGTTTATGCCAGCCAATACAACTTACTGGATATCTTTTAAATCCAATATTTATTAATTGTAATAAACAGTGTACAATGAAACGATTTCAGTTAAAGGTAATGTTAAACAACTTTTTCTTCTTTACATTGAGATGTTGTTTATTTTTTTAATAATAAGCATTAATAAATAAATAAATGTTTTATGAATTTAAATTTGTACATGTATAATGGTGATATTAGGTGTGTCATCATGGAAAAATATGGAATATATCCCCTTGTCATCAGAGTCGTTAAATGTCAAATTGACAGTATTTGCCTTGATTACTGCCAAAGCTTAAAACAGGGCATAACAATTTGATTCTATGATATGCGCCAAAAGCTGATGCATGTTTCGGTGCCATTTTGTTAAGAGTGGAAAATTGCGTTACAAAGTATATGGCTCATAGCTATATTAATCTATTTGACGACAAAACCGGCCTTTTTCAAAAAACAAACAAACTGTCTTTATACTACAGAAAGTATGTTCTTATATAGCTCTAAGTGACTGTCGACAATGTTTCTTGTTTTGATTAAGAAATTAATACATTCAAACTTTGTAAGCTTGAATGGTTATGTTTCTCTCAATGCCAACACCTTCATAGACCTGAATATTGTGTATTGGTTTTGCTGTCTTTAAAAATACTGTTTTGTATTGATTTCTGTATTGCCCTTTAAGGATTAATTTAAATATATGTATGCAATTATTGGAGATCTTAAATATTATGTGATGTTAATTTGTATGAATCATTTCATGTAACACCCATATCCATATGATAATGAGTTTAGTCTGAGCTAAGATATTTTCGTGTGTGCCTTTTTTAAACTGTGTGCTACTAGTAATAGGTACGTTAAGTAACTTGATAATATAATAGCATTATAGGATTGTACGTTTACAGTCATCAGTCACAAACGAAATGTGTATATACTTCTTGTTCTCTAGTCGGTACGTTTCAAAAAGTCAAGTGGATACAAACATAGTATGATTTTTTTATGGACCAGTGCATATTCCATAAACGTACATGTAAATCATATTACATATTTCAATTCATTAGATTGGACTACAATTGCGTAAGAAACGAGGTCATTCACAATCGGGAAACTTGTTAATTATATAGTGACATGTTGGGCACCATTTTATTGAAAAAAAAGCAGGGACGATTCGGACAGTCTCATAGGGAATCTTCCATGATATAATAAACAGATGTTTAAAGTTGCATGATATTTTTAGAAAGAAAGCGCGTCTAAAATAAGGTACACTATTTACAGTTATCTTGAAAACATGTCACCAAATTGATCTGCAGACAAATTTGTCCAAATTTGCCCGGCTGTCCGCGATTACCCGTAATGACATTTCTTTACTCCAAAAATTATATACGAGGTTGGAAGAAACAAACCAAACATGGCTTAGTGCTCGTTTCCTGTAAAATTAGTTCAATATGAATTCATGTCGAAAGCTTCACATTCTGAAAATACAGATTTACCAATTATTATTATAAATTCAAACTTACATTCATTGTTACTTATATATGACGTTGTGCATGTGTAACTTTCTTAAGTTAAAAATTATAAAAATTGTAATGCCCGTTGTTTCCACATTACGTTACGTTTTGTTGATGATGACGTATTACCAGAAGTCACGTTTGACGCCATTAGGCCCAATAGTGTTATATTTTTATATAAAACGTCGTATTGTGGCCCTCGACTATGTTTCATTTCACATGACTCTAGTTTCAGAACCAGAGAGTCAATAACTTTATATAGACTTATCTAACAAATAAGTAATTAAACTATTCAGGTGATATGTCCGTGGTGGCAAACTAAATAGTGGGTGCATCTCATAGTGGGTAAACGTCAAGGAGGGTATATGTCCGCCTGACGTAGTTTCGATGAGACGGCATACGTCATACATTCCAAATTAACGGCAATTGCACTTAGCACACATTATGATGCACAATGAGGAATTTGCCGAATTGAAGCAGTTTGAGGGTTTGGGGAAGGATCAATCTTGACACGTAACCATTGACTCTATTAAACATGAATGTGTTACTAGCATTCGTTTGGAATATATTTATGTTGCTAGCACAGTTTTAGCTTGTTTGCATCGCAACCCTTTTTAAAAATCCCATGCTACGTACTATATTAATATATCTGGCAATAAATGAATAACTATTTATATATCACTGACTAGATCGTGTCCATTTATCTTCAAATCTTCTACTTGACGGTAAAACCATAATTTAGCACGAAGACATTTTAAACAGATTGTAGTATTAACATTAGTTGTTCTCAATACAACTTCACAATAACACGCATTTGTCGCGTAATCGTTCATAGTTCATGGACGACACATAGTTACTAACAATGTTCATTACTCTTAAATTACCGGTGTGTATCTTATCATTCGATATCTCGTCATGCGCGAATTGCCAAGATGACGAGATTTGCATTAACTACCATTTTTTCGTGTCACGCATGGGACAAGTCCCTCTCTATTAATGTTTGTTTCTCTGCATAATCTAAGATAAAATATTCAACAACACCATATATCAGTTTCTAGTCCAATTTAATGTCTAACATAACTAATATTTCAGTTATACAAATACGTTGTGATTGCTACATGATTGTGTCTTTTCCATCTGTCCACCTCCAGGTCTAAACGCTAACTGCCTTGTTTCCCTCTAACATCTGGCCCGTGAAACTCAGTTATGAATCCCATTGGTCAGTGTTCTATACGTGCTTGTTCCTGATCGGTTGAATTACAACATAGGACTGGGTATGTGCACGCTAATCAGCATTGTGATACAAATAAATAATGCAAATACAGCCTAAGGCTTGTTCGTTCCCTCTTTGTTGTTAAACATACACCAGATATAAATATTTAATCTTTTCACCGTCATGCATACTCGCCACTGATATACTTGTCAATATTTCGTATATAAAGAAAACCCAAATATTTCACCCAATTTCTCATCATTATTTGACACAACTTATCCTCTCAATTTGATTTTTATGTATTTTAGGATACAGAAAAATCTTTAAGAATATAAGTTTGGAAGTAAACGAAAACATATTAACACATACGATGAAAAAATCAAACACGCAAACATGAAAACATCAGTGACTAAAACATATATATGATGAAAATCTGCAAATTATTAATGAAATTTTTAACGAATGTTTCTGCTGAAATAATAAAACGTCTGAATATTTAAATAGTCAATGTCAATCACAATGAAGTGGAATGTGTCACTGATTTGGGAAATCCAATACGAATAGTGTCCATTTTTCGACATCTTTGCTGGAGGCGATGTGGCGTCTGGGTGAAGAGATGAGACGTCCGGTTGGAGAGTATGTGACATCTGGTTGTAGATGGTAACATGAAGTCGATTGAAGACGGCGGCGTTTCGAATGAAGACGATGATGGTCGGTCGGAGAAGCTGGTGGTCCTCGGTTGTCGCACGATTTAGAATACTTCAAACGTTTATCATATAGAGTTCTGAAGAATGCCTGCGCTCATGACTGTAGCATCATAATAATTGTTTATGTACACGTAATTAAGGTAACACACATATATATATATATAAGTTCATAGACGATAAAAATGTTCACCTAATATATGTACAAAGTACGCGCGATTTTTCATCATCAAGTCCATTCATATCATGGTATCTTTAAAAATCATTTTCGACGACGCGTGAAATGTCCATTAACAGTCCACTCGTTGTATGGTACTGATGCTGGTTCACAATTTGGATCAATGTCGACAATGTTGGATCCTAATTGAAGTCGTCTGTTACGTCATCTGATTCTCGACGGATACATCGTCGTCGAAGATATCTGTATGTCGATGACATATTCTTCTTCTCTGTCGGGGCGTTAAGATCTGATCACGATCTCAAATGCGTTATGAACGCATGTTGCTGCAGGCAAACCACGCCAACGATGTCAGGAGCGCTGCTTTTCTCCTTAACTTGTATCGCATTGGCAAATCGTATAGGGTTAATTACATGAAATGATAAACGGGCCTTCTATTTACATATTAATGTCATTGCTATATTAGCACTCAGACTAATTATCACACCTATGATAAGATATACCCAAATAAAATGAATGTGCTAAAGAAACGCTATTCTCATGACAAAAATTTATTATGTTTGATTTTAACTATACGCATTTGTCTATTTAATAAAATGCATCGTGCTTTATTATGTTTTATTTACTTAGAGAACAAAAATTTACAAACAAAGTCCCTTGTCTTAATGTAGTCATTCTTATAAAGAAAGGAAAAAAAACTATAAATATGATCCGTATCAAAAATTTAATGAATCATAGCAATATAGTTGTATCTTTTACATTATACTAATAAAAGGTATAGTGCGTTGCTTTTAAGGATATTTACAAACTGTATTAAATGTTTTCTACGCTTAAAATAATGTTTACTTGAGCGCTGTAGGGCATAAGCTAGCGTTGGTTAATGTCGTTGTCAAGTGCGTTGTCATAAACTAGTTTACCGTCCGTTGCGACAGGTGTGGTCGTTTGGTCATGTTCGTACCCGATTGAGATATATACACAATTATCACTTTGGGAACAGGAAACCTCATTTCATTAAGCATACTTGATCATATAACCAGATGTTATCTATGGACAAACCTCATTGTTAATATAAAACCTAACAATGCGATAATCTTGGGAAATTGGAATCACACTTATATAATCAATTATTAAAATTTCATTAGTTTGGAGTAGCGTTGACCTACGAGCCTAATTATCAACAGATGTTCCCGATAATTGAATTACATTGGGGAAATGAAACCATATTTGTATAATAAATTATTCAAACTTCATTATTCGGTGTGACATAAAACTTTATATTGTGTTTGCCTGTGACTAATTTTATATGGCCTGTACCAATAAGATTTGCTGTTGACCTCTTTCATATTTACTGTTACAACGATAAATGATGTAATAACAATCTTATATGTCAATAATTTGACCTGTTCCGTTAATCAAATGTCTGTCAGTTATATAATTCTTCAATTTCCTAATCTTAACGTATGGTATTGAACTTTTCAATTTATTTATCCCACTCTGGGTGTAAATGTATTCGTGTTCATACTTGAAATAAATCTTAAATCGGGTCTTAGTCTATGTAAATATCTCCTAAATGTTTTATTACGCTTCAGAGCTGGTTGCTATTTCGCACGGGTTATTGGCATTTCACCCGTATACTAAAGTATGACATTTTCATTTCATTCTAAACCGTAAATCAATACTAATGACGATACATTATCAAAATCGGACGATACCGTCCTCTATAATCCTCTTTTTACATATTTAATACATATACATTCAAAACATATTTCTCTATATACAAAATTTTGGGGTCTTTAAGTCTCGACATCTATCTCACTTTATTTTGTAGTCCATTCACATGTGTTCAGCCATTGTCTGAAGGCACGTGAAAATTGCTTTCTTCCTTGCGTTATTTGAACGTGAAATCTTTTTTGTCAATTTTCCTTTTTTGTGTTTTAACGCTACCGCGTCAATTTGCATCTGATCATCTGAAGAATCATTTTCAAACCTACGTACAGGTGCGTTTTGTGAATTACCGTTATTGTAATGCATCGTATCTGATTCACTGGAGCTTGACTGTATATCCTTGAATTGTTTGTTTCTCAAATGTTTTTGCAATTCAGCAAGCGGAATGTTTTCCTCGTCATCCGTGCAGAGCTCCAGATAATTTTTTCAGCCGAGGGGTAATTCACTCATGAATTTTTTAATTGATGAGTAAAAATCATAATTCGATAATTTTTACGGAGTATTTATGTTCAAAGGACCTGAATTAATAATAAATTGTACTTGTAGCGTTAACTTGCTATTACAAGCAGTTTTGTACACAATAAAGCAATAACTTTTGTTTTATTTAATATACTGTCAATAATAGGGCGTACACTTTTTTCTGGTGTTACTAATGACGATGTCGACTTAATAGAGATCGACCATTTAAAACTGGCTCGCCATAAATTTTGTTTTATTTACATGACAATAAAACACAAAACATGCAGACGCTGCTGAACATGTCACAAAAAGAAAAGCGCTTTCGGGACAGGGACCGCCGGTCAAGGCGGCACAGATCGTGACGGTCATATGAAAAGCAAGCAAGCAGCAAGTTTTCGCATTACATAATGACTCTAGTGGATTCATTGATTGCAAACCGGATTTTAATATATCTAACAGTTTAAACATGTGCTTAGTCACATTATCTGAATGGTAAGCGGGTGGTATCCGCAAAACTTGTTTATTATATATGTGTATTACGGCTGCCATTTAAAAAGTGCTTGAAGGAAAAAGGTTTTTCCATAGTGCTACACAAGAGATGAACTGATAGCAAAACTTATATGCTTGAAGTTGGGCGATTTGGTTTTTTTTCGAATGTGATGTCAAATGTTTTCACCATTAGCGTATAGCGATTTTCAACAATGCGGCGGAGAGTCCATTGTGTCAACATCAGCCTTTATCGAGGGCCAAAATGAAATGATACCGTTCTGACTGAGGAGTAAATTAGGTCGGGAACCACATTCTGTACATAGATGGTGATGTCACTACGTTTTTACTGGTGTGGACACAATGAAGGGAACCAGTTATGATTACATGAACTTATTTTCATGTATAAACGGCTAATACGCATTGAAATTGCACACGATACGTAATCCGAATTTAGCCAGGAGTTTTTTTACTCAACAAAATTTTAAGCCATGCGTATTTTCTTTGTTTTCATGCGTATTTTACGCAAATACGCATCTTATCTGGACCTCTGCATCCGTGTTATCTCTAATCTGTCGGGTCTGTTGCGTAATTACAGGTAACCCATGTACTGACGTATTTGAATCGCTATCAGAAGATAATGTGTCGTCCGCAAAGGCTACATTTGCTTTTCTAATCGGGCGCGCTAGTGGTTTATCTATCATTGGCCATTCATCGATATTTGCGTGCCTTATTTGATCAGCGTGAACTTTAATAGTTGAGTTGTCTAACTGATTCTTTATTACGTATGTTAACGGCGACTTTTGTTCGATTATACGATAATATGGTCTCCATTTACTGTCTAATTTATTCGTACGTTGAAAGTTTTTGTAGTAAACGGGGTCATTGATTTCGAATTTAATATCTTTCGTATTTTTATTCACATAATCAGCTTGTCTACGTTTCGATTTTTGAAATTTGGGCACATACCTTTTTAAATGATTTGTGTTGTTCTTCTAATATTATTTTATGATAATCTTCACCGTGATATTTACGTCTAGGCTTTAACAAGTTGTCTATTGGAAGAATAGGGTCTCTATTAAAAAGTAAGAAGAACGGTGTGTGCTTCGAAGTCTCGGATGTACTAAATCTCATTGCCGCTAAAGACATGTTTAAATGTAAGTCCCATTGTTGTACATTTTCTTGAACCCGTTTTGATAGTATATTGTTCATAGTCCAATGTGAACGCTCGTTCATGCCATTAGACGCGGGATGATATATTGTCGTTTTTACGTGGTCAATGTTCATTGATTTTAATGTTTCCGTGAACGCTGTGCTAGTGAATTCTTTTCCGTTATCAGTTATAATTCTTATAGGACAACTATGACGGCAATAAATCTCGTTCATTAACAGGTGTATTACGCTATCAGAAGATTTATCTGGCGATGGAAACCCTTCTATGTATCCTGAGTATTGATCTACGAAACATATTATATATCTATTTCCGGAAAGCGTTTTCGGATATGGCCCGCATATATCTATGGAAACCACTGAAAACGGAAACGGCGGTATTGAGGTATCCGACGATATGGGAGCTTTGATTGCTTTTAAGTTTCTACTTTGACATATAATGCACTTAGATACATAATCATTAAGTTCTTTGAACATATTAGGCCAGTAATATTTCTCTTTTAGTGTCTGAAAAAGCCTTTGAGACCCAGGATGCCCGTTTTCATCATGATATTGCTTGACAACTGAACCAGTCAGGTGTTTAGGTACAAAAAGCCTGAGAGTAGGTTCCTCATCTACGTTTGATATGTAGTACAATATTGCATCGACCGTAATATATTTATCATCTTCATTCTTGTTCTGTTTCCCTAATCTTAATCTCGCTTTAATTTCAGATATATGAGGGTCTTTTTCTTGTTCTATTTGCATGTTAAGCCCTGATATGTTATCATTCGACGCTGTGTCGTCGACTGGGAGTGGCTGCGGGGTAATATTATCAATTATTTGCTTGTGGTCAATGTTTGTAGAGTCGATTACGTTAATTTCGCGTGTTTGGTCTTGTTTATTTATTTGCGAATTGATCGTAAAATGTTTATCGTTAATATCTAATTCTAGTTCTGTCTGATCGCATTGATTATTCTTTATTTTGGTTTTTGGAGGTCGGCTTAGAAAGTCGGCAATAATATTCTTTTTTCCCGGTATATATTCAATTTTGCAGTTGTAACCCGCTATACTTAAGGCCCATAATTGTATTTTCTTGTTTTACATCGGACTTTCCAAAAGAAATTTCAACGGCCTATGATCCGTCTTGATAACAAATTCGGCGTTGTGTAAATAATGGTGTAATTTACTTAGACTGTAAAATATGCTGTAACATTCTTTTTCAATAGTACTATATTTGCATTGCGTGGGGCTTAATCTGTGCGATATGAAAATTATCGGCTTTTCGCCCACATAATCCCCGGTCTCGTTATTCCCGCATTTTTGAGTTAAGCAAGATCCTATGCATTTATCGGATGCATCAGTATACAGTATATAACCTTTTTTCGGATCAGGGTATGAACGATAAGGGATTTGCGTAAATGAGTCTCTTAATTGTATGAAACTATCTTCACATTGTTTTGAGCATTTAAATGGGACATTCTTTTTCGTGAGATTGATGAGAGGCTCGACCACTTCTGAATACGACGGACAGAATCTCCTATAAAATCCCGCTGCGCCTAAGATAGATCGTACATCGCGCACGCACTTTGGCCTAGGGAATTGTCGGATCGCTTCCACTTTTAACGGATCCGGCCTTATACCGTTTTGATCTATGATGAAGCCTAGGTATCTAGTCTCTCTTTGTAAGAATTGACATTTTGATAGTTTAAGCTTTAGGTTATGTTTACTGAGACTCTGTAGTACTGTATTTACGTGCGCTAAGTGAGATTGCAAGTCAGGTGAGAATATCAGAATATCGTCTAGATACGCTACAGCGAAACCCTCACAACCTTTAAGTACTTTATTAGCCAATTCTTGAAAAATAGCACCGGCAGAGGAGGCACCGAAGGGTATAACATTAAATTGAAATAGACCCCTGAATCCCGAAGCAAAAGCCGTTTTTTCTCTGTCCTCTTCTTTTATTGGTATTTGCCAATACCCCGATATCAAATCTAAACTGGTGAAATATTTACTTTTACCTAATAACGCCAATATATCATCTATTAATGGTAATGGATAAGCAATTGGTTTTGTAATTTTATTAAGCTGTCTGAAATCGACGCAAAACCTTTTCTCGTCTTTATTATCTTTGTTTGAGTCATGGTTATTTTTCTTTTTATCTACTAAAACAATAGGGAAGCTCCACGGACTTCTTGATGGACTTATTATGTTTGCGGCTAGCATTTCGTCGATGGCTTTATCTATGAATACCTTATTGTTTAATGGTGTTCGATACGGCCTTAATTTAATGGGCGGATGATCCCCTGTATCTATGGTAAATTCTATCGCTGAAGTTTGTGTTAATTCTAAATTATTTCTTGCGAAGAGAGATCTGTGTTTTAAGAGTACCGGTAGAATATTTTCTTTTTGATTTTCATCTACACGTAAATCTGATAAGATTTCATCTTTAGATAAACCTGATTTCGGCTGATTATTTTTGATAACTTCTTGTACTGAGCATATTTCATTATCATTTACCGATTTTATTCGCCCTATGGCACAGTGTCGTCTAAGTCTTATTGTTTTGTGCGTATTGTTTATAATTAAAATGGGAAATTGTCTATCACGCGTTGTCTTGACTACTGAATTAACAATTGTTAAACCAGGTTCATTATCAAAGAAAGAATTGCTTATTCCATTAAATTCATAATTTGTATTTGAACGTTTGCAGTTTCTTTTAGCTTGAGCAAAGAGTCAATATGCAGTTCGTGGTTTTAACACAGTATGTCTAGTTAATCTCGCTATCGTTGAAAGGTGTACATCTTCTTCTAGAGGTACATAACAGTTATCAATCCTCAAATATCCTAAATCATAGTACAAACGGACACCATTATCTTGTAAAAAGTCTCTTCCTAAAATAACATTTCTATTAACGTTACTTACTACAAAAAACATGTGCTCTTTATATATGCTCCCTATTTTGAATCTCAACTTTACACATCCGTGGACATATAAGGAATTTCCGTTTACCGACTTTAGATTTACTTTTTTTATTATCAGTGCGGGTTTTTGTTTTAACATATTATAAGTACGTTTGTTTATCAAGGATACCTCTGCTTCACTATTGATTAAGCTCCTAAATTGGTAACCACCTGTTGAAATAACACAAGAATTTGGACTACCACACAAAGCGATATTATATGTCTCGACTTTTTCATTCTTACCATAGACCCCTTTTTGGTAAGAATTTCCTAGTTTTTTCGATTAATGTACGTTTTTCTTTGAGTACATTCTCTACTAAAGTCTCCTAATTTACCACAATTCCAACAATCAATTTTATCTTTCCAATTTTTGTCATATTCGTTCTTGCGCCTGTTACTATAGTGATCTATCGTATGACCGTTCCGCCCTACCGTATATGCACTTATCTCGCGTTGCCTACGGCGACAGATTTCAATAGAATGACCGTGTTTCTTGCAATATGTGCAGACAATAGATGACCTAATATAATCTATATCTGTCTGAATATTATCGGTCGTAATGTTATTAAGTCTATTTATCTGTGATCGCAACTCAAAACTAGCTCTGACACTTTGCTCATGTATAGCGCTTTTTAAAGCATTTGATAGGGTTGCATGATTTTCGCGCATTAATTTAAGTCTCAAATAATCGTGCGATAATCCGTCGATAAAAATTTCTTCTAACTGTTTTTCTATATAGTCTAAATTTCCTTCAATATTTTCGTAAGCATCAGTCGCAAGAGATAAAAGTCGCTCAGCGTATATTTGAACATTTTCGTCGGTCTTTTGTTAAGTCGTCTTTAATAATGAGAAAGCGTATTGTGGGTCTTGAATTTCCGCAAATCTTAATTTAAGCTGTTCCTTTAAATCTGTCCATGTCCCTGTCGGATCATCAGTCAAAAAGCGTTGTATGTAATCACTAACAAGCCCTTTACTAGATTGGTAAGCAACAAATTTTAATTTATTCTCATCTAAATTGGTAAGCGTTCCATATTTTTCTACATTTTTAATCCAATTTTTAAATTCTTTTGAATTTCCATCAAATGATTGTACAACCTGTGAAATAGTCTGAGTGCTTATGGCCGTTTTAACATCTTTAATTTGTTCATTTAAAAATTGAAATAATTCAGGGATTATTTGATTTGCCATTTTGATACAAGCGTTAGGAAATAAAACAGTCACTCACCGGAAGTTGCAGAATATGTGCGGTCTGATGTCGTTGTTCCCGGTTCACGGTCGTTGTAACTGGTTACAGAAGTTGCCGAAACGGAGTTTCTTCGCGTTGTTTTTTATGGCTTCGTAATCGTAAGTGGTAGTATTTCTTTGTTCGAATCCTTGGTTCACGAGCACCATTTAACGTCCTGTGTCGCGTAATCGTTCATAGTTCATGGACGACACATAGTTACTAACAATGTTCATTACTCTTAAATTACCGGTGTGTATCTTATCATTCGATATCTCGTCATGCGCGAATTGCCAAGATGACGAGATTTGCATTAACTACCATTTTCTCGTGTCACGCATGGGACAAGTCGGTCCCTCTCTATTAATGTTTGTTTCTCTGCATAATCTAAGATAAAATATTCAACAACACCATATATCAGTTTCTAGTCCAATTTAATGTCTAACATAACTAATATTTCAGTTATACAAATACGTTGTGATTGCTACATGATTGTGTCTTTTCCATCTGTCCACCTCCAGGTCTAAACGCTAACTGCCTTGTTTCCCTCTAACATCTGGCCCGTGAAACTCAGTTATGAATCACATTGTTCAGTGTTCTATACGTGCTTGTTCCTGATTGGTTGAATTACAACATAGGACTGGGTATGTGCACGCTAATCAGCATTGTGATACAAATAAATAATGCAAATGCAGCCTAAGGCTTGTTCGTTCCCCCTTTGTTGTTAAACATACACCAGATATAAATATTTAATCTTTTGACCGTCATGCATACTCGCCACTGATATAATTGTCAATATTTCGTATATAAAGAAAACCCAAATATTTCACCCAATTTCTCATCATTATTTGACACATTGCACGAATTCGTTAGTTAAAAACCTCGCATTAGTACTAAAGCGATTTTGTCAAAGACCGATGTTGACAATATTTTATTTTATTTTAAAGGGATATGTTCACGGTTTGAACAATTTTGCACATTTTTGTTGTAGCTATGTTATTTGCGAGAAAACCGTAATTATGAACATTTTCCATTTTCAAAAATATCCATTATGTGCATCTTTTGACGATTTAAAAACCTGAAAATTATAAAGCTTGACAAACGCGAAACGATTGAATAATTGGGGAGTTCTATTGTTATCATTATATTTTGTGAAACTTCCTTGATTGTGTATAAGAAGAATAAAATACACTTTGACATGGTAATAGCACGGGTGGTCCGGTAGTTAAAGATCTTGACATTTACTCGAAGGGATCTAACACCAAATTGTGGGGATAAATGTTGTTGTTTTTTTGTCTTTTATTGTGTTCTTGTGTTATACAGAAGTTTTTTTTATTAGCGTTGTTTGCATTTATAGATTTTAAGAATTCAATGACAAACTTCAAAACATGCCAACATCTGTGAAAAAGTCTCTTTGTTTTAAATTCTTCTTGGTAAAGACAAATATCATGTAGTTAATAAAGTCCAGAGTCAGAGTAAACTATATTGTTCACTATATTTTTCAGTAATTGGATAATTGGTGGGTGCGTGCGTGCGTGCGCGTGCATGCGTGAGTGCGTGGGTGTGTTTTGTGTTACTGAAGAGTTGCGATGATTGATAGTGTTGTTATATTTACAGATTTCTTTTACATATAGAAGCCCAACTGTATTATAACAACATTGTTTATATTACTCCTTAATTAGTTCATTTATGTCTAAATTGTATTTTGATAAAACAATTAGCATATACACGTACGTTTAGGTGAGTTATAGTCAGATGTCAACAGACTTGAATATAGAGTTTCGTCTTCATAAATATTGCACCTCCATATCAATATATAGGCTTTTAACAAGAAACAAAGCCTTATATATACCTGATTCTAAACGACTAAGTTAAATACGCATGGAATATTCTTGGGTCACTTTCGGTTTTTCGTTAAACTGACCTAAGAACGATCAAAAAGATTATTTATTGATTAATCATAAATGCTTCCCTCAAAGTCCTCTTGTATTTGAATACAAGGTCACCATACCGGGAAACATACGTGTAAATACGTTCATACACATATTTATAACAAAAAAGTAACATTTAGATACACAACGCTTGTACAGTTAAGACTACTGTATTTCTAAACGAACTACTCGGATGTATTATATGAATACTAACCCTATATATATATTCTGTAACTATGTATATGTAAATCAAACGACATTAATCATGGTGTATGTTAGAAATAACTGTGAATTAATATGCTAGTACTATAGTCCTAATGTATCTTGTCAGTATGTCACAAAATCTATAGTTTGATCTTTTTTTTTCTACGGCACATTATTATACTAAGTACAGTTATAACTACCATTTATAGAAGCATACATGGTAAACTATCAGCATTGTTTTGTTTCTTTCAAACTTATTTTATAAAATTAATACTGTCAGCCGCTGGCTAAAACTATCTTGTTTTACATTTGTATGGACATATCTTATTTTCGTTTTTTTTTAAATAAAACACAACCGAAAATGATTAAAAAATGAACACGTGAATAACATAATTATGAAAAGCTCAAATGAAATAAAATATGCCAATCTTGCTACTAGGCCACAGATGTATGGTGACTGTATTTTTTTTATATGAATAACATATTTTTGTGTAAAATAGTTCGTATGTAAAACAACACTGATCACATTACTTGTAACACATAGGCGTTGGTAAAATATGTGTATGACGATAGTATGTATAATATTAACAGTCATGAAAACAATGTGTTATGTTAAAATGTTGTTTATTGACATGATTGCACTTTAACTATATATGATATAATTGTGACAATGAAAATGATGTTTTGATAAGGTATTGCTAGTATAAGGTATGCACAATGTAAACAGGCTAGATTTTGAAATGATGTAAATATATTGTCGTATTACTTGTCATTTTTTTCGACGAATCCTTGATAAAAAGCAACTATTTTGTATAAATCTTTTTCATATCTTTTTTTTTATTTATATGTGTAGACATTTTATTTCTTATAATAGAAACCAACTGGACACGTTTTCAAAGAGAAACTAACTGGACAAGCACACACACATTATCATTTACATCACCCTCCACCTTTTTAAATGATCAAACTATGTACTTTAAATGTAAAAGGGCTAAACAACAAATATAAACGCATAAAAATCTTCAAATGGTTAGACGAAAAAAAATGTATAGTTATTACAAGAAAGTCACTTGACACACACTTTAGCACAAACCTTATAAGACGAATGGGACGGGGACATCTACCTCAGTGGACAATATACTAATAAACAAGGCATTGCCATTCTGATAAAAAAGTAACATAGGGATCACAGTTGATAACCTTAACGAAATAATAATTGGAAGACTAGCAAGTATAGATATCAAAATACATGAAACACAATTAACATTAATCAACGTTTACGGTCCTAACATAGATGATTCCACATTTTACGAAACATTACAATCCTTTACAATTAATAGCTAAGATAAAAATAGTATAAGCGGTGGTGATTTCAATACTGTCCTGAACCCATTATTAGATAAAAAGAATGGAAACCTTTATACTCATCCTAAAAATAGAAACATTTTAAATAACATAATTGAAAACTACAATATGATAGATATCTGGCGTACAGTATACCCAAACGAAAGCAAATTCACCTGGTACTCAAACATAAAACCAACAATATTTTGTAGATTAGACTATTTTTTAATATCTGAATCTCTTTGCAACATTATTGACACATGTAACATAAAACCAGGATTTATGACTGACCACTCTCTAGTTGAACTTAAACTGCACAATATACAACCTGAAAGAGGCCCAGGATACTTTAAAATTAACAACAGCATCTTATTGAATACACAATATCAAACACAAATAAACCAGGAAATATTAAATACAGTTCAAAATAATAAAGATGCAAACCCAAACACCTTATGGGAAGTAATTAAAGGAAATATACGTAACACAACAATAATATACACATCTTTTAAACAAAACGAAACACACAAACTTGAAACTGAAACCATAAAAACCATTGAAACACTTGAAAAACAATTGCATCAAACAAACACAAATGATACCACCGACATTGAAAATGAAATAACATTAAAATAACAAATATTAGATGGAATCTATCATACACATTTCAATGGAATGATATTAAGAGCGCGTGCACAGCATGTTGAACACAATGAAAAAAATACAAAATACTTTGCAAACATTGAAAACCGTAGAAGTGAACACAAAACTGTAAACAAATTAGTAGTCAATGGCAAAGATATTACAAACATAACTCAAATACTAGAAGAACAACGTTTATTTTTCAAAACCCTCTATAAACTTAAAAATGTTGAAAATAAAACACGCTTTTTAAAAATACACATCACGCTTTAAACCAAAAGGAAAAATAACTGTGCGACGGATTGCTTAATGAATATGAATGTGGATTAGCCCTAAACGAAATGCAAAACAACAAAAGCCCAGGATCTGATGGCATCACACTCGAATTTTATAAATATTCTGGAATGATATAAAAACACATCTAATTAATTCACTTAACTATTCATTTAACAACGAAAGCTTAACTACGCTACAAAAACAAGGTATTATATCACTTATTCCAAAACCTGGAAAAAACAGAATCCTTATCAAACTGGCGCCCGATTAGTTTACTAAACAATGATTATAAAATTGCAACAAAAAGTATAACAAACAGAATTAAAAAAATATTACCATCAATCATTTCAAAATCTCAATCTGGTTTTATAAAAGGACGTTACGTTGGTGAAAACGTTCGTCTTATCCAAGAATGCATAAACTATTTCAACAATTCAAACAATCCTGGTCTAATATTCTTTGCAGACTTTGAAAAGGCATTCGATTCGCAACGGCCACCGGAAAAACTTTGCGAAACCGAAATTTCGCAAACTAAAGTACTTTTCTTGAAGGTTTGCTTATTTGTGATAAAGTATAAGATAAAAGTCTAACTTGTGATTAATAATTGGTTATTTTTGCTTGTTAAATGCGTTTTCTTCACTATGAACTTTATTTGCAAAGTTGGGTTCCCATGGGATTTTTGTATTTCCCATGGGATTTTTCATTATCCCATGGGAATTTTTGGTTCTCCCATGGGAATTTTTGGTTCTCCCATGGGATTTTTCTCCAGCTTTTTTTATGGGAGAAAAAATCCCATGGGATTTTCAAAAACATAAAACACGTTCGTTTGTGCTTAGTTATTGATTTTAAGTATGTTAAAGCATTTGTGCTTATTTTCGTTCAATTTACTTTGATAGAAAAAAAATCCCATTTTTTATGGGGAAAAAAAATCCCATGGGATTTTTTTTCTGATTTTAGAGATTTATTCATGTAACCTTCAGAAACACTACCTTTTAACAAATGATGAGCATTTCTCGCGATTTCAACGCGTTAAATCGTGTTTAAAAAAAAACAAAAAAAACATGGGTTATTTTTCCCATGGGATTTTTTTGTCCCATGGGATTTTTTTTCCCATGGGATTTTTTTCCAATGGGATTTTTTTTAAGGTTTAAGTTTCTAAAAGCTTTATAATAATAATAATAATAATAATAATAATAATAATAATAATAAAAATAATAATAATAATAATCGTGCTCAATATGATGAATTTGTACTTTTAAGCGACTAACATTTTTATTCGAGCCGATCGTCGAGTCCGAATGGTGAGTATAAGAGCAATTTACCAGTACAAATAAATCTCACTTGTGTAGAGAACGCTACCGTACTATAAAATAATCTTGATAATAAGTCATATCATTTCTCGACAGAAAATGAAAACAGTATCCATATTGATGTCAGCAATGTCCCCTGCTATGATAAATATTGACAAAATGAAAAACCTTGACAATAATTCCGTGTCGAATACGCATTAGATTATAGCCATCAAATTCATATAAGCATTGATAAGATAATATGCGAAAATGGGTCTTATGTCAAATACGGCAAGCGTAGCTCCATTCCATAATGTCCGGTATTAAGTCACGTCAAGTTTCGTGGTCGAATTATAGCATAATAATCATTTTCACATTACGCGAATCATATGAGTTTCCCTACATATATTGTGTTAAAATTTATGTTACACTAATGTGCGATGATGAAAAGGGGATTTCGTTAATTCTACATTCGCCCGCCTAGTACCGAAATCCCCATATTTACGCCTTAAAGGGTCAATAGGTCATCGGTATGAATGGTTTTTGACTTCACATGAATGTTAAGGTGCAAAAAATGATATTAATTTTAATTATTAAGCACTCTTGACAGCATAAAGTTGCCTCTCAGTGGGGATTTCGGTAATTCTACACTAGAGCCTAAACGCGCGCCGGTACCGAAATCCTGCTGTACAAACCTTCAAGTGTCAACAAAATTATTATAGTGTTTTTTTTCATTAGCAACCAGTGACATGTATTATCTCCCATTCGGTTACTTCTTTTGGAAAATAATTAGCGGGGATTTCGGTACTGCTACATTCGTACGCCCAGAGCCGAAATCACCCATGTTTACGCCAATCCCCCATATTACGCCTTAAAGGGTCTATATGTCATTATGTTTGGGATTTGGCTTTGCATTAATGTTGATTTGTACACAATCATATTAGTGTTAATCATTTAAACACTCTTATCAGAATATTTTTTCCATTATTAAATAGTTTATTAATGTGAAAAATGTGTAAACGAATGTAAAAAAGGTAAAATGTACATTTAAAACATTGGTTACACAAAAGTATATGTAAATATAACATGACATAGTAATAATAAGTCTTCAGAAAGTATTTTCCAAACAAATCTGATGAAACAAATGATATCGTACTACCTTATTTACAATATGCTATACACTTTTGCAATTTAGTTATCAATGTTTAATCAAAGCATAAATCAGCATATGTTGCCTCTTAGCGGGGATTTCGGTAATTCTTAACAAGCACATAAACCCGCGCCAGTACCGAAATCCCCGCTGTACAAACCTTCAAGTGTAAAAAAATACTGATTTAGGTTTAAATAAAGGGAACAAGGGTATTTTTGGCCACCAAAAAGCACTTCCGCGTCAACAAAACGATTGAAATTATGTCAGAAACCCAGCTTTTCATTGTATATATTGCAATACACCATCGGCCGCCGAGAGCGGAATACTGCGCTTGGCCGCTAAACAATGTGGATTGCATCAAATTAAATGTCAATTTTTGATTTTATTACAAAAATAAACACTGCCTTTTTATAAATATGTCAAGCACGTACACTTAACAAAAAAATCGATATATCTTTATGTAATGTAGAAAAGTAAAGCGCTTTATATATAACAATGTTTTATAATGTCTCTCTGGTTGAGAAAAAAAAAACTAAACAAAACCATGTAGAACATATAATATGTGTTCATAATTAAAAAAAAAATTTAATGATGCACGTGATGTTTTATAATTGATATAAGTTCACGTGTCATTGAACGAGTTAAGGGAGAGATGCGAATTAAATTACACATAATTAAAAACTGATACTATACTGTCAGCTTGATTTATAAATTGTGTTCCATCGCGCCAATATATTCATTGTTCCATGAAATTGTGTATAAAAGCAAAACGATTGAAATTATGTCAGAAATCCTGCTTTTCACATGAAATGATCTTTAACACTTTATTTATTCCAATCAGGTAAATAACAAATACAATAAAAGGGGAAGTCTATACTGTGTATTAGAAACTTGTTGTGGTGATCCCTATCTTATCCGCTCAATACACATCCACCTGGCTACTGTACAGAAAAAATTAGATTTACTTCCAAAATAACTGATTTCATTAATTGCTAACTTGTTGTCTACATTTTAAATTAACAACGATAATGGATCAACATCACCGTTGCACAATTATTAAGTTCACAGTAATCTGTACTTTAAATAGAGATAGCCTTATTAAAGACGGTGCTAATAAAGAACAAAGCGTGAATGTGGATATTAAGAAATTAGATCCTTTTTTGCATGACACTGGCAGTATATCATTTTATCTTATATAAATAAGCCACATTTAAGACATGGATAAAATTAAAATAAGACACATTTGCATCTTTCATTTCTTGAAAAAAAAAATAAGCACGCAGTCACATATAAATAAGATACATTGAAGACACAGAAAAAAATAAATAAGACACATTTGCATCTTTCACTAAATTTTCTTAAAAAAACATGTGAAACTGAAGAAAAACATTTATTACTGACACATTATTCTAAAAGTCGACTGACAACTTAAGTTCAAAGAGGGAACCAAAATTAAATAAGATCAATTTTTTTGCATGATACTGGTTGTATAGCAAGTAGTCACATATTAATTACAGCTTGCATTAGTTGCAATAATTTTGTTAAGTGCGCGTGCTTCTGAACGTTGCGTTAAGCGAGAGTGTTGTCATTTTGTTTGTTTTATATTTTGGTATTATGTATGATTATTGCTTGTTTTGAATTTAAATAAACTCTTTCTGGCAAATAAGCATCGTCTTAATTTTAATACAAATAATGAACATTTGACATACAAAATGTCCAATAACATACCGGCAATAACATTATATATATGTTAATTTCTTTGCATGTTTATACCGAAATTATAGCCGACATCGGCAGTTAGGGAAATTTTGTGACACACTTTAACACATCAAACATGCATGATAGTTCTTTTTTCATATGATATCCCCCTGGTTGCTTACCGGTGTATTGGTGCAGTTGATAACCCCGCCGGGACTACAGTAGGGTGCTAATACACACGTGTATCGTGTTCAATACAATCGTCTTAATTTTAATACAAATAATGAACATTTGACATACAAAATGTCCAATAACATATCGGCAATAACATTATATATATGTTAATTTCTTTGCATGTTTATACCGAAATTATAGCCGACATCGGCAGTTAGGGAAATTTTGTGACACACTTTAACAAATCAAACATGCATGATAGTTCTTTTTTCATATGATATTCCCCTGGTTGCTTACCGGTGTATTGGTGCAGTTGATAACCCCGCCGGGACTACAGTAGGGTGCTAATACACACGTGTATCGTGTTCAATACCCGATCCATGCTACAACGTGTAAGAACGGGAATTTCGGTAATTCTACCTTTTTAAGCTTGCGCACCTCTAATGGGCACATATCCAAATATAATTTAATTAATTATTTTCCTAATCAGCATCATTTCACTAAACTACATGCAAATTTGTAGGTAGGCTTTCCATGCTTAAAAAAAAATAAACCGATTTTTTCAAAACCACCCTCACGCTCGGCTTTTGTCCAGTTTAT